>NC_091282.1:382435500-382800500 GCF_032444005.1 Ranitomeya imitator | reverse complement strand
TGGAGTTTGAACGGTCACTATTAGTGGGGAAAGGCTTCTCTCCAAACTTAGTAGAGACACTCCTAAAGAGTAGAAAGCAAATAACTACGAAAATCTACTCTAGGACTTGGAGAAAGTTCTTGACTTGTTCAAAGTTTGATATCCACGACGGGGTGCCAATACAACAAATCTTAGAGTTCCTACAGAAGGGGTTCGAGTTAAAACTCTCTCCTAGTACCCTTAGAGTACAGGTCTCAGCTTTGGGTGCCCTGTTTTCCTGTAATATAGCTAATAACTACTGGATAGCGAGGTTTATGAAGGCAGTTAGTAGATCTACACCAGTGCATAAAGACAGAACAGTTCCATGGGATTTAAATTTAGTTCTGTCCTCTCTAACTAAACCCCCCTTTGAACCTCTGCAAGAGGCCTCGATCAAAATGTTGACACTTAAGACAGCCTTTCTGATTGCCATAACCTCAGCTCGCAGGATAGGGGATATCCAGGCGCTTTCCAGAGCTCCTCCATACACTGAAATCTTGTCAGACAGAGTAGTCCTTAGACCAGACCCGGCATATCTACCGAAGGTGGCGACACGTTTCCATAGATCACAGGAGATAGTTTTGCCGTCCTTTATTCCTAATCCCTCTAATCCTAAAGAGCAGGAGCTTCATACGCTAGACGTTAGAAGATCTCTTCTTCAGTATATTTCAGCTACTGATAATTGGAAGAAAGATGGGGCACTGCTTCTTTCCTTCCAAGGTCCAAGGAAAGGGTTTAGAGTATCAAAATATTCACTGGCTAAATGGATTAGGGATACTATCTCTCTAGCTTATACAGCAGGCGGGGGGCCAGCTCTGCAGAATCTAAAGGCACATTCCACCCGGGCCATGGCGTCATCCTGGGCGGAAAGATCTGGAGTGTCAGTGGAGCAGATATGTAAGGCGGCCACATGGTCATCCCCTTCCACTTTCTTTAAGCACTATCGGTTGGATTTGGGGTCCTCCTCTGATCTCTCCTTTGGGTTAAGGGTGCTACAGACTATAGTCCCTCCCTAAGGTAGCTTAGATCTCTGTAAATCTCTCGTAGTGCTGCCATGGGAGTCCGAATAAAGCATTAAGCTACTTACTGGTAGCGGCATTTTTCGGAGGCCCATGACAGCACCCTTAGTTCCCTCCCTATTCACGTGGGGGTTGCACTTCCTGATATATATATATAGTGTAATAGGTAAATCTCACGTATGGTGTCTTGTTACAATTTAATAGGTTATTTTTTGTTTCAAAATGTATATAATGTATATTTGTGTACCACTAACCGCGGTAGTCCTCTCAGGCTCTGAAATACAACTGATGCATGGGAGAGGTGCCGCCCTTTTGTATCTGTAGGTTTCCTGTTCCTTAAGGGCGGATCCCCTCTCTCTCGTAGTGCTGTCATGGGCCGCCGAAAAATGCCGCTACCAGTAAGTAGCTTAATGCTTTTTAACATTAGATCTTTTTACTATTGATGCTGCATAGGCAGCATCAATAGTAAAAAGTTGGTCACACTTGTCAAACACTATGTTTGACAAGTGTAACCAACCTGTCAATCACCTTTCCAAGCGATGCTTCAGATCGCTTGAAAAACGCTAGCATTCTGCAAGCTAATTACGCTTGCAAAACGCTAGTGTTTAGCGGGAATACGCATGCCAATTCTGCATGCGATATACCCGTGGCAGGAGTTGCGAAATTTCCGCGGCAATACTGCAACGTGTGCACTTAGCCGAAAAATAATTATTATTTCTATAAAATATTTTTTATGTAAAAGCGCCAAAGCATAAAATTAAAACTAGATAAATGTGGTATCGCTGTAATTGTACTCACCCGAAGAATAAAACTGCCTTATCAATTTTACCACCCCCCAAAACAAAATTCCTGAATTGCTGCTTCTTGTTTATTCTGCCTCCTAAAAATCGGAATAGAAAGGGATCAAAAAATGTCATGTGCCCAAAAATGGTACCAATAAAAACTTCAACTCGTCCTGAAAAAAGTCGCCTAATCGCTTATACTGCACGATGAATGGCATAAAAAATAAATAAAACCTATTCTTCAACTGCTACTTATTTGTTCATTCTGCCTCCCAAAGATGTCAGTAAGGCTTGGCACACATTTATCCTGCGCTGAGCGCGTACAACGAGGTTTCCTTGTAAATCTCTGAAATACGTGATTCAGATGGAATCTCTGGCGGAAGATTCCCTATAATGAGGCAGATGGAGGCACTGTGGATGCCGTCTAACCTGTGATCTAGCGGTGTCCGTCTTTTTAGGATTGCATAAAAGTGCCATTGGCCACAGTTTTGTGCACTTCTGAAAATAAGGAAACCGTTGAACAGAGGCCAGAAGGAGTCCAGAATAACTCTGCTGCCTCATTATAGTGAATGGATCCCCCGGGGGTTTCATCTGTCGCGTCACTCGGAGATTTAAATAGAAACCTCTAAGTAAATGCTCAGTGTAGAGCACCGGATAAATGTGGTTCCAAATGAAATATAGGGGCTTTCACATTACTGGTAGCACAAAGGCTCTGGAAAAGCAAAATGGCTCCTCACCCACCAAAAGAAATTCAGCAAATTCTCCTCTCCCAAATCCAAATGCCCTCTCCCTTCTGAGCTCAAGTGTGCCTAAACCACACATAGCGGCAACATTTGTCAGTTCTGAAGCATTGAGAGCCCACCTAACTTACAGGTGCGTGCCTCCTGAAGCACAGGCTGGGCATAACGTACTGGTGACTGCAACTGCAGTTTGCAATTTTCACTCGGCAACATCCAGTGCTGCCTGTTTTTGGAAAATATCCATGGAGTCAAAATCGTCACTACACCTGTAGATAAATTCCACAAAGGGTATAATTTCCAAAATGGGGGGGATTCTGCTCTTCTATCAATTAGGGGCTCTGTATATGGAATCTGCAAACTGTTTTACTAATATCTGCGCTCCAGGAGGCAAATAGCGCTGTATTCCTCCCGAGTCCCTCCGTATGACCAAGTAGTACTGTACAACCACATATGAGGAATTGCTTTTTGGGGGGAATTTTCTTTTAGCTTGGATTTTTTCCCTTTCCAGTATATTACATGATAAAATGGATGGTGTTATTCAAAACTACAACTTTTTCTGCAAGAAAAAAGCCTTCATATGGCTATATCAATTGAAAAGTAAAAAAGTTATGGCTCTTGGAAGATGGAGAGGGAAAAAATGTAAACACCAAAATGGAATATAGCCATGTTGGGAAGGATCTAAGGCCCTCATACACATTAGACTAACAATATCGGCATGCTCAGCTAACAGTTTATTTTGTATCTGGCCACCAACTCTACCCCGACAGATGACATTGAGGGGGAAACGGAGTTAATATGTCTGATTTCAGACTGCTGATACTTTTGTTCTCAGCAAGATAAGCCGCCATAGGAGTCTGGCAGCAACTCTCTCATAGAGAATACAGGAGCGCTGTGCAGAGCAAGCACTCCTGTTGCATGGAGGGAGTCGAGGGAGATATTGGTCAGATGAACTACAGATTGAATTTGGGACCACTTAGCCTTAAACCTATCTTTTCAAGAAAGCGAGTAGGAAAGGGAACATGCAAAGCCTTATCTGAGTATAGTATATACTGTTTTTATTCTGCTTTATCTAGGCCTGATAGAGCCACTATGTTATTATCCCTCACCCTACCTTTAATGTCCACATGAGATGACTTTATTCAAGGTGTACTTAAAAGATGAAAAGTATACAGTAGAACACTTATATATATATATATATATATATACCAAAATTTTTTTGATATATATATATATATATAAAGTCATATCATGTGGACATTAAAGGTAGATAATGCAGAATAACAACAGTGTGTGTATATATATATATATATATATATATATATATATATATATATATATATATATATATATATATATATATAACCAGTGAAATGCTTAATAGCGCCCGCTTGGGGAGCAGCATAAAGTGGTGACAAGCTGTCTTGAACATTGTGTCTCTATTATTATAATTACAAGGTCATTTATTCAACTCACACTTTAATCCTAGCAGCTTCTTTCCAGCTCTGTGCAAGAAAGTCCAATGTATTCATGATTTTCAGGCTTCCCCTACTCTTAGGTACTGTTAAAGAAATCCTGACCGCATGATTTTGCAATGCAATGTAATGACTTGGCTGTAATACTGATTACATTGATATTTTTGGTGAAGAAATCCGCTTTGCGGTTCTTCTTTGATCACCATTTGAAGTTTTTTTGCTACCGTATTTTTCAGACTTCAAGATGAACCCCAAATTTTCAGAAGGAAAATAGGGAAAAAAAATTGTGGAACAGGGTCACGGGGTGTTCGGTGGTCCGGCAATGATCTGGTGTGGCAGATTTGGCGTGGTATGGGGGCTTTGCTGACATCTTGTGAAAGCCCGGAGCCCCCCGCGCATCCATTGCTGCAATGCGGTAGCCTCCAAGAAAATGGCCTCTGGAGGCGGCGCATGCACAGAAGGAGATCTCAGCACCGAGGTCTCATTGCCAAGATCTCAAATCTGCACATGCGGATTTCTTCACCAAATATATACAGGTCCTTCTCAAAAAATTAGCATATAGTGTTAAATTTCATTATTTACCATAATGTAATGATTACAATTAAACTTTCATATATTATAGATTCATTATCCACCAACTGAAATTTGTCAGGTCTTTTATTGTTTTAATACTGATGATTTTGGCATACAACTCCTGATAACCCAAAAAACCTGTCTCAATAAATTAGCATATCAAGAAAAGGTTCTCTAAACGACCTATTACCCTAATCTTCTGAATCAACTAATTAACTCTAAACACATGCAAAAGATACCTGAGGCTTTTATAAACTCCCTGCCTGGTTCATTACTCAAAACCCCCATCATGGGTAAGACTAGCGACCTGACAGATGTCAAGAAGGCCATCATTGACACCCTCAAGCAAGAGGGTAAGACCCAGAAAGAAATTTCTCAACAAATAGGCTGTTCCCAGAGTGCTGTATCAAGGCACCTCAATGGTAAGTCTGTTGGAAGGAAACAATGTGGCAGAAAACGCTGTACAACGAGAAGAGGAGACCGGACCCTGAGGAAGATTGTGGAGAAGGACCGATTCCAGACCTTGGGGAACCTGAGGAAGCAGTGGACTGAGTCTGGTGTGGAAACATCCAGAGCCACCGTGCACAGGCGTGTGCAGGAAATGGGCTACAGGTGCCGCATTCCCCAGGTAAAGCCACTTTTGAGCTACAGAGAAGCAGCACTGGACTGTTGCTAAGTGGTCCCAAGTACTTTTTTCTGATGAAAGCAAATTTTGCATGTCATTCGGAAATCAAGGTGCCAGAGTCTGGAGGAAGACTGGGGAGAAGGAAATGCCAAAATGCCTGAAGTCCAGTGTCAAGTACCCACAGTCAGTGATGGTGTGGGGTGCCATGTCAGCTGCTGGTGTTGGTCCACTGTGTTTCATCAAGAGCAGGGTCAATGCAGCTAGCTATCAGGAGATTTTGGAGCACTTCATGCTTCCATCGGCTGAAATGCTTTATGGAGATGAAGATTTCATTTTTCAGCATGACCTGGCACCTGCTCACAGTGCCAAAACCACTGGTAAATGGTTTACTGACCATGGTATTACTGTGCTCAATTGGCCTGCCAACTCTCCTGACCTGAACCCCATAGAGAATCTGTGGGATATTGTGAAGAGAAAGTTGAGAGACGCAAGACCCAACACTCTGGATGAGCTTAAGGCCGCTATTGAAGCATCCTGGGCCTCCATAACATCTCAGCAGTGTCACAGGCTGATTGCCTCCATGCCACGCCGCATTGAAGCAGTCATTTCTGCCAAAGGATTCCCGACCAAGTATTGAGTGCATAACTGAACATTATTATTTGATGGTTTTTTTGTTTGTTATTAAAAAACACTTTTATTTGATTGGATGGGTGAAATATGCTAATTTATTGAGACAGGTTTTTTGGGTTATCAGGAGTTGTATGCCAAAATCATCAGTATTAAAACAATAAAAGACCTGACAAATTTCAGTTGGTGGATAATGAATCTATAATATATGAAAGTTTAATTGTAATCATTACATTATGGTAAATAATGAAATTTAACACTATATGCTAATTTTTTGAGAAGGACCTGTAAATGTATAACAGCAATATCTTTACATTGTAAAATTGTGCTGACAGGTTCTCTTTGGAAGATTCTTCCATATGAAGAGTAGTGGGAAGAAATAATTGACTGCATATTTAGTGTGATACAGATTGATGGACGCACTCCTTATCATTTCAGCGGGAAGCATGAATTCTCTGTGATGCATCATACATGTCGCGGCATAGAATGTAATTCTGGTATATAATTGAGAAAAAGCTGAATATAACCCACTGACACAATACTTGGTATAGAACAAATGTAATTCTTCTACCTGCAGAGATAAAATGTGTTCTTGTAAGATCTGCGGGTATTCCACTGACGGTACAGTTATTAATACCGGTACTGTAACCAAAGCATTATTTCGCCTTCGCCTCATTGGGGGACATTGGGTGTATGCTTCTCCCGCCAGGAGGCTGACACTAAGTAAACGTGAAAAAAAGTTAGCTCCTCCTCCGTCGTATACACCCTGACACTGGCTACTGGAGAATCCAGTTCATGCTTAGTGTCTCAAGGAGGCACATCTCTGGGTCACGGATCCTTTGGACCCTTTTTCATTGCTACATCATATGGATTGAGGGGGTGACGGACCCTTTTGAGGGTCCGATCTCCCCAAACCAACAACGGGCAAGCACGTGCGATTTTCTCCACGTACCCTTTCCCCCAACGTGTGATCCCTCACCGGACTTGGCCCTGATCACCCTGAGGTATTTTAGACCCTAGGCTGTACAGGTGCCCTTAGATGTCCGGGTGACACTCCCCCCCCCCCCCCGATTCCTACACCTCTGCTCCGCTGCGGTGATAGATGGGGTGGTAGACGGTCCATCTCCTTATCCTAGGCATAATGGAGCTAGGGTTCCTGCACCATAATTTGCCTCCCCCCGCTGGAACCTTAATATATACTCAGCCTGCAAAATGGGGGGAGGGGCAGAAAAGGGGGGCTCCTGACATAGGCGCACAATGTATCTTTAGATACTGATTTACCTGGCGCTGCGGGTTTCTCCGGGCGTCTTTGTGCAGTCAATAGCGACGCCGCAGTTCCCGGGGCTCCGTCGCTGCTGCGATTCCCGGCGTCTCAGCGGCGCTGTGCGGCTGGTGCGGTGGTACTCTCCCTGCGGCGGGCGGTGTGGTGCTTCCGGCGCTGCGGCGTGACCGGCGCTGCGGCGGTATGGTGCGGCTGACACCGCGGCCTTCCGGAGGGGCTCCGGCCTGGCCTTTCCTTTCCTCACCCAGGGAAAAATCGAGGCCCCGGCTTCAGGCCTACTATAGGCCGCATCGCATCATGGCGGTCCCGCCCCCTGAGGTCTGCTGGGGATAAAGGTAGCTCATTTGGCTCCGTATCGTTCGTTCGGTTCCGTCGCTGTAATTGTGGGGAAACAGGACTGGGGTAAGTGCTTCTCCCTCCAGCTGGCAGAAGCATTCTTTTTTTTTTTTTTCCAGTCTCAGGCCCTGGGTATAGCTTTTACGGATCACTATGTATAGAACGGTTAAATCTCACACGGTCCTATATACCGTTTGTGTAGCTTGTCGTGCTGCATTCCCGCATGCCCAGAGCAATCGTCTCTGCGAAGCCTGTGATTCTGCGCCCAGGGCCCCCCCCCCCCCCCTGCCAGCTCTCTAGCAATCTCTCCGGCTCCTGCCCCTCAAGCAGAGGCTGGGGCAGTTCCACCGGAATGGGTCACGTCCTTGTCGCAATCCATGGCGTCCCTAACTGAAGCAATCAAATCCCTTCAGACCCCGGCGGTCAGGGGGAGCAGTCCTTTTGTCTCGGAGAGGGCCTCAGGGTCTCAGGAGCCTTCGGCCTGCAGGGGCCGCGCCCGCACTAGGCAGACGCGTGGAAAGCGGATTCGCACAGTGTCGCCCAGGCCCTCAGATGCTTCTGCATCCTGGAGCTCCGTATCACGTTCTCCTTCACCAGCAGAGAGCGGGGAAGTTGAGACAGACTATGAATCAGAAGAGTCCCTTAATTTTGAGAATCCTGGGTTTCAGGAGTCTGTAGATAGCCTGATTGAGGCTGTCAATCAGTCCCTGGGGATAGAGGACGAGCTCTCCTCATCCTCAGATCACAAAGTCTCATTTAAGCGGGCCAAACGAGCCCATAGGATTTTTCCTCTCACCCTGAGTTTGAGGACCTGATTCGGTGTAACTGGGAGCACCCGGACAAGCATTTTTCGGGGCAAAAGCCTTGAAGGTTAGGTATCCCTTTGCTACTGAGCTATGTAGTAAATGGGCAGAAAATCCTTATGTAGATCCTCCGGTGGCCCGTTTAGCCTCTAACACTTTGCTATCTCTCCCTAATGGCTCGTCGATTAAGGACCCTACGGATCGTCTTATAGAGAGCTTGGCTCGTTCCGTTTTTGAGGCTTCGAGTTCAGCACTTTTTCCCTCTTTTGCGTCAAATTGGGTTGCTAAAGCTATGATATCTTGGTCAGAGTCTTTAACAAATGCTCTTCAAGAAGGGGATTTGCCAGCAGAGCTGGCGGAAATGTCATCTCAGATAGCACTTGCTGGTAGCTATCTGATCAATGCATCCTTAGATGCTGCAGACTGTGCCTCTTCGGCTGCGGCTAACGCTATTGCTATTAGAAGGGCACTCTGGTTAAGAACATGGCAGGCAGACTTTACCTCTAAAAAGTCTCTTACAACCCTACCGTATCAGGGGGGTTGCTTATTCGGAGAGAAGCTGGATCAGCTTATTTCTGACTCCACAGGAGGGAAGAGTAAGTTTCTTGCTCAGCAGAGGATTAGACAGCCTTTTTGTCGCCAATTTCAGGCCTGTTTCAGACCCTTTCGTAATGCTAGATGGGCCCCAGCATCAGGCTCTGCTGCGCAGGGTCGACCCAATCAGGACCGAGACGTTCGGAGCTCCTATACGGCCAACCAGGGGGGAAGAATGCGTTCCCAGTCAGCTATATCCAGAGGATCTAGGACTCAAATGTTTTCGGCCAAGTGACTGGAGGCCTCCTCGGAGTGCCTCCAACACAGTAGGCGGACGTCTACTTTTATTTCACCAGGTCTGGATTCAAGTAATCCACGACCGGTGGGTGGGAGAGCTCGTATCTTCAGGTTACAAGATAGAGCTGGTCTGTCAGCCTCCTCCCCGGTTCTTCCCATCCTGTCTTCCCAGGTCCGAGTCCCACCGACAAGACCTGTACAATTCCATAGAGTCCCTTTGTCTCAGCGGAGTCATTTCTGCTGTTCCAAGAGAGGAAAGGTTTCAAGGGTTTTATTCAAATGTTTTTGTAGTACCCAAAAAGGACGGAACAGTAAGGCCTATCCTAGATCTGAAACTCTTAAACAGGTTTGTCCGCGTTCGTCACTTTCGGATGGAATCTCTTTGGTCAGTTATTGCTTCAATGGAAAAGGGAGAGTTCTTGACCTCAATAGACATTCAGGATGCCTACCTACATATTCCCATTTTTCCTCATCAAAGATTTCTCAGGTTTGCTTTAAACCTACACTTCTTCCAGTTCACGGCTTTACCCTTCGGGCTGGCCTCCGCCCCCAGGGTGTTCACGAAGGTCATGTCAACTGTGGTGTCCATTCTGCACTCTCGAGGCATAGTAGTCTTCCCATATCTAGACTATCTCCTGATCAAAGGACCGACCTTTCAAGCTTTCAAGGAAAATGTCAGCGTTGCTCTAGACACCGTTTCTCATTTGGGTTGGCTAGTAAATTTAAGGAAGTCATCCCTACAACCATCTCGGAGGATTTCATTTCTAGGCATGATTTTCGACACCTCTCAAGCCCTGTCAATCCTTCCCCAGGACGCGGGAAGTGAGGAATCTTCAGCAAACGTACCCTCATACGATCCGGTCCTGCATGAGGGGGTTAGGAAGGATGGTTTCAGCTATAGAAGCAGTACCATTTGCACAGCTTCACCTTCAACCTCTCCAACACGCAATCTTAGCAGTATGGAACAGGAATCCACTCTCCATCAACAGCAGATTTCTGTTGTCTCCCCAGGTCAGACAGGCTCTTTCATGGTGGATAAACAGCTTGTCCCTACTGGGGGGAAAACCCTTTCCTCCAACCAATTGGTCAGTGGTTGCAACAGATGCCAGTCGCCTGGGTTGGGGAGCAGTGTTTTTGCACCACACAGCTCAGGGGCGTTGGTCTCCTCAGGAATCAGATCTCCCCATCAATTTCTTAGAGATTCGGGCAGTTCGACTAGCCTTGCATTTTTTCCACCATCTTCTGGCGGGTCGCCCTGTCCGAATTCAATCGGACAACGCCACAGCCGTGGCCTACATAAATCATCAGGGGGGCACCCGCAGCAAGGCAGCCATGCAGGAGGTAAAACAAATACTGTTCTGGGCCGAGAGGAATCACTCGGTGATTTCAGCAGTCCACATTCCGGGCGAAAAGAACTGGGCGGCAGATTTCCTCAGCCGTCAGGGTCTGGCGTCCGGGGAATGGTCTCTCCATCCCGAGGTATTTCAGCAAATATGCCATCTATGGGCGACTCCGGATGTGGATCTAATGGCGTCCAAGTGGAATGCCAAGGTACCCAGATTTGTCTCCCGGTACCGAAATCCACAGGCGATCGCCGTGGATGCGCTAGTACTGACTTGGAACCAGTTTCATCTCTTATCTGTTCCCTCCTCTGGCGCTGCTCCGCTCCCGAGGGTAATCAAGAAGATAAAGTCAGAAGGAGCGCCTGCTATTCTGATCGCCCCGGATTGGCCTCTGCGAACCTGGTATGCGGACCTAGTACAGCTTCTCGCCGGAGTTCCGTGGCGGCTCCCCGATCGTCCAAATCTTCTATGTCAAGGGCCGATTTACCACCAGAACTCAGGGGTCATATGTTTGACGGCCTGGCCATTCAATCTTGGGTTTTAACTCAGGCAGGGTTCTACCAAGAGGTAGCAGATACCATGATCAGTGCACGTAAACCCGTTTCGGCCAGAACTTATCATCACACTTGGAAAGTCTTTCTTGGTGTAGAGGGCGCGGGCTGCCTCCTTTGCATTTTTCCATCCCTAATATTTCTAGCCTTTCTCCAAGCAGGACTGGATTCAGGGCTTGCTCCAAGTACTCTTAAAAGGCAGATTTTAGCCTTATCGGTCCTTTTTCAGCGTAGGATTGCTACTAACAGTCAGGTCAGGACTTTTTTTCAGGGAGTCGCTCATAAGGTCACTCCTTATAAGACTCCTTTGGAAGCTTCTGACCTTAATTTGGTCTTAATGGCCTTGCAGGAGGCTCCATTTGAGCCTCTTCAAGATATTTCCTTGACTTTCCTTTCTTGGAAAGTCGTATTTTTAGTGGCCATAACTTCCATAAGTCGGGTATCAGAGCTGGCAGCTCTCTCCTGTCGTACTCCCTTTCTACGTTTTCATCAGGACAAGGTAGTACTCAGACCAGTACCTTCCTTTTTGCCAAAGGTTGTTTTGCCCGGCGCCTACTCACCGTGTAGAAAAAGCTCTCCATACGTTGGACCTGGTGAGAGCGCTGAGGAGATACATTTCCCGAACGGCTCCTTTCCGTCAGATGGATGCTCTGTTTGTCCTCCCAGAGGGTCACAGGAAGGGATGCGCGGCCTCAAAATCTACCCTGGCCAGGTGGATACGTGCGGCCATTCAGGAGGCCTATCGTGCCAAGGGCATGATAGTTCCGGCTGGAATCAAAGCTCACTCAACTAGAGCAGTGGGGGCTTCCTGGGCGATTCAGCATCAGGCTTCAGCAGAACAGGTTTGCAAAGCTGCAACCTGGTCTAGTTTGCATACCTTTGCCAAACATTATAACGTCCACTCCCAGATCTCTGCAGATGCAAGTCTGGGTAGAAGGATTCTTCAAGCGGCGGTGACGCACTTATAGACAACCGTTACCTGGATAATTTCCCTCCCCGGGACTGCTTTAGGACATCCCACAGTCCTGTGTCCCCCAATGAGGCGAAGGAGAAATAGGGATTTTTGTGTTACTCACCGTAAAATCCTTTTCTCCGAGACGCTCATTGGGGGACACAGCTCCCTCCCTGGTAGCCTGATGGCTGCTTTTGCTATATCTGATTTTATCAGTCAGTCAGACTTTTTCTAGACAAAGGTTTTCTGTATTTATGCTGTTATATTATTTCTCGTGTTTTGTTCTCCTACTACTTTTGCACCAAACTGGATTCTCCGGTAGCCAGTGTCAAGGTGTATACGATGGAGGAGGAGCTAACTTTTTTTCACGTTTACTTAGTGTCAGCTTCCTGGCAGTAGATGCATACATCCACAGTCCTGTGTCCCCCAATGAGCGTCTCGGAGAAAAGGATTTTACGACAAGTAACACAAAAATCCCTATTTTTGGATTCTCGTCGTGACTCCATCTCTGTGAGAAAAAGATGTAATATCCAGAATCCCAGGAGACGGGTCTCTGATGTCACAGAGCGTACAAACCGTAAGAGGCTGGAAGTATTCTGACAGGAAGCGTCTTTCTCCATTTGTGGCGCTGCTTCTCATAAGAAATGATTACCTTTAAATTGGTTTGTATTTTCCTTACAAATGAAGGAAGAAGATCGCGCTAAGTGAATCAGCAGTACTTAGCTTGTGGCTTCGCCATTTGCCGAGCCTGGAAAAAGCAGTGCTGGATCTATTTCAAAGATTAATCGCTCTCCAAAGCAAATCATTCACAGAAATGGAACAGATGTTAAAAGATTCATACTTGGTAAGTGCTCGAGTCTCAAAACACGTCATCATTTCAAAATGTTCCCTTAATGATTTTACAGATTTGTACATAAATATCACATGTTTAGGATGAAAGTGTTCTTGTTTGATCAGTAATTAAAGTTGAGTGCTAATTAGAGCACCGCTGAAAACATTTAAAAAAAGAAAACACCCAACATGCTCCGTAAAAAATACCTTTCCGTCCACCCTCCGCTCCTCTACCACCACTCCCTGGTGCCCCATACAACATGCTACTATCCAACGAGCATGCAACCGATCTAGCCAATCATTGGCCACAGGAGTGGCCGACATATCCCCACTGCAGCCAGTGACTGGCTGCAGAGGTCACAAGATTGGAAAAGAGCTGTTGCACCACTTCAGCCAATCACTGGCAGGGTATCAGTAAGCTAAATATACTGTGTTTTATTATTTTAGAGCAAGGTCTAATTGTTTAAAAAATATATATTTTTTCATGAATTCACAATCACCATATATTTAGTAAAATGTATTTCATGACCTTATATTTTGGTAACTGGTTGATAAGCGCATCTATTCTACTTTTGCGTTTTTACTGTTGTACTCCTTGCTTCAGAATCATAAAGCAGCACCAGCGGCTCATTACTGTTTGATTTCAAAGGGCAGAATGTGTACAATATTATATGTGGCGGAAAGTCAGTCACCGTGCTCTCCCTGGAATCTCTCATTGCAGCTGTGTTTGTAAAACATAACCCATATTTCAACTCCTTTGTTCGTCCAGAGATCCAATGTGAACAAGAAAGTAGTGTGTTGTATTAATGGCCTGTACATGAACCATATGGTGTTGGGTGATTAGTATTACTATGTGGGAACATGAGACATGCACTTCTGATTAAAGTTTAAAGCATTGTGGTGCTACGGCCAAATAAATGTACCCCAATAGTCGTAAGAGAGACTATAAGTGTGCCATTTATCAGAAGCAGTATCTCTGTGCATGGTGTAAATGGACTGTCAGGGTGACCCCTGCTCTTTCTTGGAGAGGAAACCTGATAGTCACGGCATTATTTTTGGTTTGTGAGAGTAATTAAAGTGTGATGGTCTGGTAAATTCTATTTTATATGGTTTTCTGTTAATTTTGTTTCCTGTCCCTTGAGAATGTAACAAAATTAGCTATAGAAATTCTAGAATCTCTGGGAAGTTATAAAATTTTAAAGCAGACACTGTGCTTTTTTTCTGTTTCCTCTGACTTAAAGGGACTCTGTCACCTGAATTTGGCGGGACTGGTTTTGGGTCATATGGGCGGAGTTTTCGGGTGTTTGATACACCCTTTCCTTACTCGCTGGCTGCATGCTGGCTGCAATATTGGATTGAAGTTCATTCTATGTCCTCCGTAGTACATGCCTGCGCAAAGCAATCTTGCCTTGTGCAGGCATGTACTACGGAGGACAGAGAATGAACTTCAATCCAATATTGCAGCCAGCATGCAGCCAGCGAGTAAGGAAAGGGTGTATCAAACACCCGAATACTCCGCCCATATGACCCAAAACCAGTCCCACCAAATTCAGGTGACAGGTTCCCTTTAAGCTGACCTGCTGTATAGAATGAGGATAGGATTCCAGACTGTGCTGGTTTAACTGAGGAGTTCAGTTGGAGAGAAAAATTGTGTGTATATACACTCTTTAATATTGAAATTGCAACACCGAGGGGGAAAAGTCATGGAATAAACATGTTAATGGTATGCAAATGATGACAAAAATGGAAACAACATTTTCAAAACATCTATATCCAGTGCTGAGTATGATCACCATGCGCAAATATACGCACACTTACATGCCTTGCATTCTATCAGTGCAGTTATTAATGATTGTCTGAGGAACGGTCTGCCATGCTGAATGCACTTGTGCACACAAGTCATCATGATCCTCTGCTGGCAGCTTACTTTGCAGTTATCGGTGAATGGCGTCCCAAATGTGCTTGATGGGAGACTAGTTCGGAAGCGCTGCAGGCCACGGTAGCATGTATGTATTTTTGCGCTTGACGTTTATACTCGATATTGACTATATTGGGATGTGTTCAAAATTTAGCTTGTCTTTCCATTATTTGCATATCATTCACATGTCTATTCATCCTGGTTTCCATAAATCCAAAACAATATATATATATATATATATATATATATATATATATATATATATATATATTAATTGCCTAGAATACTACTTCCTGCAATTTGTGCCAACTTCCTGTCCGGAGCTAATGTCCGGAGCTAATGTCCGGAGATAAGTGACGTCAACAGTGTCCAGTGTCTGATTGGTTGCCGCCTGCTGCGAGCGACCAATCAGAAACGTGCCGTACTGTGACACACTCCGCCCGCCATTTTGGTGTGATTTTTGAATTTTTACCTCACAGCAAGTTTCTACTGCGTGGAGGCGGGCCCAGTGACGTTCTCTTCAAGCTCCTGCCGAATTTCAAGTATATATGGATTCTAGACTCCCGATTCTTTAGAATCGGGCTGCCATCTAGTCTAATATATAATTGCCTAGAATACTACTTCCTGCAATTTGTGCCAACTTCCGTGGCTTTGTCCGGAGCTAATGTCCGGAGCTAATGTCCGGAGCTAATGTCCGGAGATTAATTGCCTAGAATACTACTTCCTGCAATTTGTGCCAACTTCCGTGGCTTTGTCCGGAGCTAATATCCGGAGCTAATGTGCGGAGCTAATGTCCGGAGCTAATGTCCGGAGCTAATGTCCGGAGATAAGTGACGTCAACAGTGTCCAGTGTCTGATTGGTTGCCGCCTGCTGCGAGCGACCAATCAGAAACGTGCCGTACTGTGACACACTCCGCCCGCCATTTTGGTGTGATTTTTGAATTTTTACCTCACAGCAAGTTTCTACTGCGTGGAGGCGGGCCCAGTGACGTTGCTCTTCAAGCTCCTGCCGAATTTCAAGTATATATGGATTCTAGACTCCCGATTCTTTAGAATCGGGCTGCCATCTAATATATATATATATATATTATATATAATGTTTTGGAATATATATATATATATATATATATATATATATATATATATATATATATATATATATATATATATATTCCAAAACATTATATATAATATATATATATATATATATATATATAATCTAATATATAAAGCTGAATGTGTGTGTGTGTATGATTGGCATCTGCACCGTCGCAGCTACAGCCACAAAATTTTGCACAGTCACACGTCTGGACCCCGAGAGCGTCATACGCTATGTTGTGAGGCGAAATTTTAACCCCGCGCATTCCAATTCACCAAACAATTTTGCCCCTATCTACATAATGGGCAAAAAAGTGAAAGGAAAAGTGTTGGAGGCGTTGCAGCTACAGCCACAAAATTTTGCACAGTCATACGTCTGGACCCTGAGAGCGTCATAGGCTATGTTGTGAGGTGAAATTTTAACCCCGTGCTTTCCAATTCAGCAAACAATTTTGCCCCTATCTACATAATGGGAAAAAATGAAAGGGAAAGTGTAGGAGGCAAATTGACAGCTGCCAGATGTGAACAAGGGGGACTTAAAGAATGAGAGCGATGGCGCCAAAGAGTATATACCATACAGTTGCTAAGGTGGGGCACCGACATGGGATACTCACCACACACGGGGATATGAACACACACACAAAATGCGCCACACACTACCACGTGTGTTATGTAGGCAATCCAGTGACACAGTGTGCCAGCAATCAGAGCACATACAGTGATCTGACAATAACCCAAAAACAATAGAACGAGCTCTGAGACGTGGAATCTCTGTAGACCGCAATACCTGAACCTATCCTAAACACAACTAAAGGCAGCTGTGGATTGCGCCTGTCACTACCTATGCAACTCGGCACAGCCTGAGGAGCTGACTAGCCTGAAGATAGAAAAACAAGCCTGACTTGCCTCAGAGAAATACCCCAAAGGAAAAGGCAGCCCCCCACATATAATGACTGTTAGCAAGATGAAAAGACAAACGTAGGGATGAAATAGATTCAGCAAAGTGAGGCCCGATATTCTAGATAGAGCGAGGATAGCAAAGAGAACTTTGCAGTCTACAAAAAACCCTAAAGCAAAAAACCACGCAAAGGGGGCAAAAAGACCCACCGTGCCGAACTAACGGCACGGCGGTGCACCCTTTGCGTCTCAGAGCTTCCAGCAAAAACGAATAGACAAGCTGGACAGAAAAAGTAGCAACAAAAGCAAAGAAGCACTTATCTAAGCAGAGCAGCAGGCCACAGGAAAGATCCAGAAGCTCAGGTCCAACACTGGAACATTGACAAGGAGCAAGGAAGACAGAATCAGGTGGAGTCAAATAACAAAGCAGCCAACGAGCTCACCAGAACACCTGAGGGAGGAAGCTCAGAAGCTGCAGTACCACTTGTGACCACCGGAGTGAATTCAGCCACAGAATTCACAACACACGTGCTTGAACACATATTACCCTCAGCACACATTTCACCACAAATACACCAACCTCGCCACATAAAAGTCGAAACACAAAAGTCGCCGCTCAAAACTCGCCACACGCAGAACTCGCCACATGCAAAAACTAGGCTCTTGCAACACTCGCCAGAAGTGCAAAACTTACCTCATGGAAAACTCGCCACACGCAAAACTTGCACACGCGGAAAAATTGCCACATGCACAAAAGTTGCAACACATGCAAAAGTTGCCTCACACAAAACTTGCACATACTCAAAAGGCACCACACATAAAACTCGCCACGCGCAAAACTCGCCATGCGCAAAACTTGCTGCACACAACTTGCTACACTAACCTGTCACGTGTCGACACACAAAAAGTAGCTACACGCATGTTGCCACACAAAACCCATCTCACAAAAGACGCTACATGCATGTCACCACACGCAACTCAACACACACAACTTGACAAACGAAACTCGCCCTAAAACACACACAAGTCTGGTATTATCCTTCAAAAATAAAAATCTGATTAATAAGCAGACAAACTACAACAAATGTACCATATAGGAAATACGGCAGCTGTCAGTCACATGACCTGTCTATTATGTGTATGTGTGAGCTAATATATACTGCCAGGGGGAGGGCTTCCTGTTGGCTGGGGATTTATCAGGCTGCCAATTTAGCTTACAAATACTGAGGTAAAAATACTGAGCAAATAACGTGTGAACGAGGTCTAATACAGGAGGAGATGACACACAGATATATACTATATACAGGAGAGATGACACACAGATATATACTATATACAGGGGAGATGACACACAGATATATACTATACAGGAGAGATGACACACAGGTATATACTATATAGAGGAGGAGATGACATACAGGTACATATATATACAGGAGGAGATGACATACAGGTATATACAGGAGGAGATGACACACAGGTATATACTATATACAGGAGCAGATGACCTACAGGTATATACTATATACAGGAGGAGATGACATACAGGTATATGCTATATATAGAAGATGACATGCAGGTATATACTATATACAGGAGGAGATGACATACAGTTATATGCTATATATAGAAGATGACATGCAGGTATATACTATATACAGGAGGAGATGACACACAGATATATACTATATACAGGGGAGATGACACACTTATATACTATATACAGGAGGAGATGACATACAGGTATATACTATATATAGAAGGAGATGACATTCAGGTATATACTATATATAGGGGAAATGACAAACAGCAGGTATATAATATATACAGGGGAGATGACATACAGGTATATGCTATATAGGGGAGATGACATACAGATGTATACTATATATAAGGGAGATGACAAACATGTATATACTGAGGTGATGAGGTGAAAATGAGAGGTGTGAGGTGAAAATGAAAAGGTGTGAGTGCAAAATGAGAGGAGTGAGAAAAAATAGCGGAGTGATCAAAAAATGACAGATGTGAGGTTGAAATGACAAGTGTTAGGGGGGAATGAGAGGAGTGAGGGAGAAAATGAGAGGTGTGAGGGGGAAAATGAAAGATGTGATTGGGAAAATGAGAGGCGTGATGGGAAAATAAGAGAAGTGAGGTGCTATAACTAACCACAGATATTTACTATGCCCAGGCAACGCCGGGCTCTTCAGCTAGTATATATATATAATCCAAAACATTATATATATATATATATATATATATATATATATATATATATATATATATATATGTGTGTGTATATATGTGTGTGTGTGTATATATATATATATATATATATACATATATATATATATATATATATATATATATATATATTATATATGTATATACATAAAGTACTGTGAACATTTTTTAGACAGGTGTAGGGAAAAAGCTGCAAAGTAGTTATGTGTTAAAAATAGAAGTTTGTTTTTATCAATTCGCAAAAGTGAACAAACAAAACGGTAATCTAAATTGAATCAATACTTGGTGTGAACACCCTTTGCCTTCAAAGCAACATTAATTTTTATAGACAAAGTGAGGAATTAAAATTATTAAGTACATGAGTATCCAATGTGTCAAACAGGTGATAATGATCACCACATTCATGAATAGATTGAACCAGTCATTAACTGAAACAGAAACAGCTTTGTGGGTGGCTTAAAACTGGTTGAAGAAAAGTCAAACTCTGCTACAAATGTGAGGTTTTATAGAACAGTTTCATGTCACAGGCCAGTAACGCAGCTGCTGAGGGGGCGGTCGCCCAGGGCCCCGCGTTCTGAGGGAGCCCACCCGGAGCTACGCTATGGCTGTGCACCGATACAGCTACATTCTGCGATCGATCTCCCTGCTCTGCCGCCCGGCTGCTATGGGGCCCCTGAGCAGGCAAGAGGGCGGTGCCAGCAGTGGGCCCCCCCCCCACCCGTCATCGCAAGGTCAGCTGTACCGGCATTTAGCCAATACAACTAATCGCATTGAAGGGAGAAGGAGCGCTACACTCCTCCCATCATCCCCCTGTCAGTGTCTGACATCACCGATGCAGACACTGACAGGGCGCGATGATGTCACTAACCGGCGCCTGCTGTCAGGAGATGAGCAGGTGCTCAGAGCTGCGGAGGAAGAGAGGTGAGTATTTATTTTTTATGGGGGCTGCCTTATACTACAGGCTCTGCCTATAGGGGTGCTGCCTTATCTTACAGGGTCGGCCTATGGGGTGCTGCCTTATACTACAGGGTCTGCCTATGGGGGCTGCCTTGTTCTATAGAGTCTGCCTATGGGGGATGCATTATACAATATAGAGTTTGCCTATGGGGGCTGCCTTGTGCTATAGAGTCTGCCTATGGGGGGGCATTATACAATATATCAGGGGTCCCCAACCTGTAGCTCGGGAGCCACATGTGGCTCGCGGTCCCAGGAATTGTGACTCGCGACTGTCTGCCAGCTTGGTGCATTAGCTCCAGGTCTAGCAAACAGGTATGAAGAGTACATCTCAAAATTGTCAATTTTTGAGTAGCCCAGCACAGAAGATCAGATATGGATGCACATATACTGGTCTTAGGGGTTTAGAGATGTTTTGGGTATGGTACACTGGAGGATGATACTACCTATTAGAGGAGGTTCTTGAAGCTGGATGCAACAGCGTGTTAGGAGTCCTTTATTGGGATAAAACTGAATGGGGGCATTGTGGGAACCCCTGGATTTCAGTGTACTGCTTTGGAGTAATTTCTGTGGGAAAGCTTCGGTTATCATTATACCCGTAATGGTGGCTTTGATTGACACGTCTTTGAGGGGAACAGAAGCAGAATGCTGCTCGTGACCACCTCTCAGAGCTTAATGTGGCTTGCGACCCTCTCTCAGTGCTGAATGTGGCTCTCAAGGTCAAAAAGATTGGGGACCGCTGCAATATATAGTAATAATAATAATTTTTATTTATATAGTGCCAACATATTCCGCAGCACTTTACAATTAAGTGGGGACATGTACAGACAATAAATTCAATGCAAGTTAAGACAATTTAAACCGTGACATTAGGAGTGAGGTCCCTGCTCGCAAGCTTACAATCTACAAGGAAATGCGGGGACACAAGTGCTTGTTATTTCAGGTCTGGCAATTATAATAAATAGGGATTTTCATATAAAGCTGCATGATCTGGTCATGAGCCCGTGTGTTTAAGTGCAATAGTCAAGTATCAAGTGTAGTTATTGTGTGCATGGAGGGTGAGGAGACAGATGAATAGTAGGGTGCAGATTCAGAATAATATTTGGAAGAAGGGAACAAGGCAAAGTTAGTTTACTGAGTAGTTGATGTGGTAGGCTTGTTTGAACAGATGGGTTTTCAAAGCGCGCTTGAATAGGTCGGGGCTAAGTATCAGTCTGATCGTCTGAGGAAGCATTCCAGAGAGCTGGCGCAGCACGAGAGAAGTCTTGGAGACAGAGGTGCGAGGTTCAGATTACGGAGGATGTTAGTCTTGGTCATTTGTAGAATGGAGGGCACTTGTAGGGCGATAGACAGAGATGAGATATAAGGCGGTGCGGCACTGTGGAGAGCTTTGTGGGTGAGAGAGATGAGTTTATACTAGACCCTGTAGCGAATGGGGTGGCCAGTGTAATGACTGGCACAAGATGGAGGCATTGGTGAAGTGGCTGGAAAGAAATATGACCCTGGCTGCCGCATTCAAGATGGATTGGAGAGGAGAAAGTTTGCTAAGAGGGAGACTGATCAGAAGAGAGTTGCAGTAGTTCAGATGAGAATGAATAGGAGCGACAGTAAGAGTCTTAGCAGTTTCAAGGGTGAGAAAAGGTCGGATTCTGGAGATGTTTTTAAGATGCAGGTGACAAGAGCGAGTGAGTGATTGGATATAGGGAGTAAAGGAAAGTTCGGTGTAGAATATGACCCCAAGACAGCGGAAATGCTGCTTGGGAGTTATGGTTGAACCCTCCAGGGTAATTTCTAAGTTAGGTAGAGTGAGGTTAGTAGAGGGGAGAAACACAAGAAGTTCAGTTTTGAAGAGATTTAGTTTCAGATAGAGGGAGGACATGTTAGAGACAGCAGACAGACAATCCTTGGTATTTTGAATTAGGTTAGGGGTGATGTCAGGGGAAGAAGTGCATAATTGGGTGTTGTCAGCATAGAGATGATACTGGAACCCAAATCTGCTAATTGTTTGTCCAATAGGGGCAGTGTATAGAGAGAAGAGGAGGGGGCCTAGGACTGAGCCCTGCGGATCCCAGATAGTAAGGGGACGAGGAGAGGAAGAGGAGCCTGCAAAAGATACAGTGAAGGAGCTGTCAGAGAGGAGGAGAACCAGGAGAGGGCTATGTCCTTGAGGCATATAGAGCGGAGCATAGTGAGGAGGCGCTGGTGATCCACAGTGTCAAATGCGGCAGAGAGATCCAGGAGAATCAGCAGGGAGCAATGACCTTTGAATTTAGCTGTTATTAGATCATTAGAGACTTTGGTGAGGGCAGTTTCAGTGGAGTTTAAAGAATGGAAACCAGATTGTAAGGGGTCGAGAAGAGAGTTATCTGAGAGATAGCGGATTAGACGGGAGTGGACCAAGCGTTCCATGAGTTTAGAGATGAAGGAAAGGTTAGAGACAGATCTGTAGTTAGCAGTGCAGTTCTGGTCCAAGGATGGCTTTTTAAGTAAAGGGGTTATGATTGCATGTTTAAATGAGGAGGTGAAGATACCTGAAGAAAGAGAGAGGTTAAATATTTTAGTCAGGTGAGTGGTGACCACTGGTGAGAGAGACTGCAGGAGATGTGAAGGAATGGGGTCACTATTGCAGGTTGTAGGCCGAGCAGAAGCAAGGAGCTTGGAAACTTCTTCTTCTGAAACAGGCTCAAAGATGTCTAGTGAGCTTGAGGTGCGAAAGGGAAGGGAATCCAGGCACTGAGGAGATTGGGCTGAGATATCCTGATGGATGTGGTTGATTTTTTCTATAAAATAAGTGGCCAGACCCTCACCGCTGAGGTTGGTGATGGGGGCCTGTACTTTAGGTTTCAGGAGGGAGTTTAAGGTTTCAAAAAGTCGTTTTGGGTTGTTGGATAGTGAGGTGATAAGTGTGGTGAAGTAGGATTGTTTGGCCAGATGAAGGGCGGAGTTATAGTTTTTGAGCATGAACTTATAGTGGATGAAGTCTTCTGCTAAGAGCGATTTTTCTCCACTCTGCACACCTTGAGCAACGCTGAAGAAAGCGTGTTTGCATTGTGTGCCAGGGCTTCCGTTGTCTGTGTCAGGTCTTTTTCTGCGTGTAGAAGGTGCTGCTTCATCTAGGGCATTCTTCAGTGTATTATTGAAGTGTGACAAAGCTAAGTCTGAACAGGAGAGGGAGGAGATGAGGGCTAAAGACGTGTGGAGATTGCTCATAAGCTGCTGGGTATTAATGGTACGTGTATTCCGATAAGTGTGGTAAGTGGGGGTGTCCCAGGTGAGGAGACAATTCTTGACAGAAATGAAAAGAAGGTTGTGGTCCGAGAGCGGGAGAGGGGAGTTAGTAAAGTCGTGCCGTGAGCTGGAACAGGAAAAAAACAGGTCCAGATTATTCCCGTCCTCATGCGTAGGAGAATTGGTAAACTGAGAGGCTGACTGAAGAATTTACAGAAAGAAGATGAGAGGCAGATTGGGAGAGGGGATCATTGATGGGGATGTTAAAGTCTCCCATGATGAGGATGGGGATGTCATAGGATAGAAAGTGAGTAAGCCAGGTGGCAAAGTGGTCTAGAAACTGGCGGGAGGAGCCTCGAGGGCGATAAGCGATAAACAACTGCCACTCGCAATGAGAAGGGCTTAGAGTCTGACGGCGTGGACTTCAAAGGAAGGAAATGTAAGTGAGGGAACTGGGGGGATGACTTGGAAAGCACATTGTGATGAAAGGAGCAAACCAACACCTCCACCCCGTCTGTTCTCAGGTCTGGCGGTATGTGAAGATTTCAGCCCACCAAACGACAGCGCGGCAGCGGCGCTGGTGTCTGAATGCTGGATCCAGGTTTCTGTAATAGCCAGAAGTTAAGGGAATTAGAGAGGCCTATAGTAGGCCTATGGGAAGTGCATTATACTATATGGAGGCTTATGGGGAGTGCATTATACTATATGGAGGCTTATGAGGAGTGCATTATACTACATTTAGGACTATCTGGTGCAATATACTATACGGAGGCTGTCTAGGGGGGCATCATACAGTGTGGAGATTACAGTGAGGGGGCTATCATACAGTGTGGGCATTACAGTGAGAAAGGCCATCATACAGTGTTGGAGCCATCAAACAGTTTGGGGGCTACTAAGGGGTCAGTATACTGTGTGGGTGGTTCTATACAGTGAGGGGGCATTATACTTTCTATAAGAGATCATCATACTGTGTAGGGGAACTGTACAGGGGGAGAGGGGGAGACTAGGGACATTATTAAATGTAAAGTGGGCACTTATTGTTATAGAGGAACTTGGGTTACTGTGACTATCAAAGGGGCACACAGGGCAATATTACTTTCTAGGGGGCAAAATATGGGCCCTGTTTTCTAGGGCACTTGCACCCGGCATTACTATATTCTAGAGAGTTGCTTTAGAATTTAGAAGGCACAGAGAACCACACAGCAGGTGCAGTAATAGGGTCACATTCGGCAGCAGCGGCTCAGCATTGGGATATCAGCAGGATGAGGAGTTTCTGCAGGTTGGAGGTAGATTGTGATGGCTGGAATATGACAAGTGAAATGTGTCTTTGTTGTATTCTATGCAGACGAGTCGTGGCTGGAAGAAGTTGTCATGTCGGTCTGGGCCAGATGAAAAAAAACGGGAAACGTGAACAACTCCATCAGAAAGAATGTCAGCTGTAAGTCACCATCTATAACTGTGCTGTGATCTCTTATATGTTCTGTAGGGCTGGTATCTACCACTGACCATATGGCGGTAATAGCCATGTTGGTCTTTATATAGAGATTATCTTCAGTAACCGTGCTGTCATCTGCTGAGGTTCTCCTCCACTATTAGGCTAAGTGCACACGTTGCAGAATTGCCGCTGAAATTTCCATGGCAATTCTGCAACTCCTGCCGTGGGTATATCGCATGCGGAATTGGCATGCGTATTCCCGCTAAACACTAGCGTTTTGCAAGCGTAATTAGTTTGCTGAATGCTAGCGTTTTCCAAGCGATCTGTAGCATGGCTTGGAAAACTGATTGACATGCTGGTCACACTTGTCAACCATAGTGTTTGACAAGTGCGATCAACTTTTTATTATTGATGCTGCCTATGTTCTCTGCAGCCTGAGGAACTTCTGACACGATTAGTGTACAAAAGAACTGCCATTACCTTATATATTAACTCTGCATATCCTCTGCAATAGAACTGTTTGTTTCCTTGTTTTAACCCTTCATCTCCCTGCGAGGAGTTAACCCGTTAATGAAAATGGTTAAAATTGTTAACCCTTGCTCTGCCTCCAGTCTGTCACTGCATTACGCAACCTGCTTACAGAGACAGGGTTGACAGCAGTGTGAGCAGCCTCTTACCTTAGCATACCTGATATATCCAGTATTAGATGAGAAAGACAGGGTGTTCAACAGTGAGAGTAGTCTTTTGCTATTTCAGCACTCCTGGTATGTCCAGTAATCGATCAGAAAGAGAGGGTTGACAGCAGTGTGCGCACAGCTCCTTATTTCAGCACCCCTAGTAACTCTAGTATTAGATCAGAAATAGACAGTGGACAGCTATGTGTATTAGATGGAGAAGACCAGCTGGACAGCAGTGTGAGCAGCATCTGCTGACCTCAACACTCCTGATATTCTTCAGTTGTACATTAGAAAGGCATGGAAGTGTGAACAGCCTCTTCTTATCTTAGAACCCCTAGTTTTCTCAAGTATTAGATCAGAAATACTGAGCCACGTGAGCAGCCTCTTTTTACTTCAGCACCACAGGTATCTCCAATGTTAAATTAGAAAAACTGTGTACACAGCAGTGCGAGTTGCCTCTTTACTTTAGCACCCTGGTATCTGCAATATTAGCTAACAAAAGACAGGGTGGACAGCATTGTAAACAATATCATCTAACCTCAACAACGTTGGTATTTTCCAGCATTGTATTAGAAAAGCATGGAACACAGCAGTTGAAGCAGCCTATTCTCACTTTAGCACCACTACTGTTTTCTAGTATTGGACCAAAAAGGCAGGTTGGACTGCAATGTGAACAACCTTGTCTTACCTCAGCACCCCAGGTATTCTCCAGTAATAAATCAGAAAGACTTTGTGGACAGCAGTATGAGCAGCCTCTTCTTATGCACTTTTGTTATCTCTAGTATTTGATCAAGAAAGACAGGGTGGACAGCAGTGTGAGTAGCTTTTTCTTATCTAACTCTGCACAACTGGTATTCTCCACTATTAAATTAGAAAGGCAAGATGGACAGCAGTGTGAGCAGCTTCTTCTTGTTTACCTCCCTAGAAAAAAACATTGCATTTACTAATCAAAGTAGCACTCCCACTAACTTTTTTATTGATTAAATGTGTGTGTATGTGCATGTAATGTAGTGTGAAGAATAAGCATAAGAACAAGCTCACAGTTCTTAACCTATAAGAATGCAGGAACAGTCTGTACGTCAGTCTCGTAGAGCAATACACCCTCAGTCTCATGTCCTGTCCAGATTGCAACAATCAAGGTCTCATAACAATTGTAAACTTTAGCCTAGTAACAAAATTTATATCAAAACCACAAAATGGAGTCGAAAAGCACAAAATGGAGAATCCTTCTTAATTTGTTCCTTCACACTCTCTCCAGTGTCCAGCACCGGACTTCGGCCCTTCTGAATGACGTCACTGCATATGAGACTAGTCGGCTCGATTTATGCATGAGCCAGAAGTCTCTTTTACAGTGAAAGCCTATGGAGCCTCGTTCGGATGCTCCATATACTTAAATTGTAAAACTCACTTCTGGGTCACGCAGAGCACAGCATGGCCTAGAGAAATATGCAGAGTGGTGATGTTTTTCGGAAGAGCAGAAAACCGGCGTTGGACACCAGAAAGAGCAGCAGTAGGAGAGTATATTGACACACTTTAATCACAGATTGCCTAAGACAAATAAGTCTTAACTAAAGACCATAACATTGTACTTTTAATTATACTATTAAAGGCAAATTCTTAAAATCCGCATTAGTGAGTGTATATTTCTTTAGACACCAACGTGCTATTCATTAGACTAACTTCCTCAATGTGCTCACTGTCCTAGTAAACTTTATCTCTTTTTTAAGGGTTAGGATAACATGGTTCGGCGGCTACCTATATCTTATTATTAGGTACACCCCATAAATATACTGACTAGTGCTATTAAAACTTGCTCCTAAACCTCCCCATGTTTCACCAGATGGACTGGCATCATCAGGGGATTGAGGCTATAATGCACGAACACGAAGGCTACCAGACCTTTCAAAAGTTAGTATCTGATGTCCTCCGAAGGTCAACAAATCACATTACTCCATGAGCTGAGCCAATCAGGGCTCACATAACATTGTGAGCTAAGGTCAACATAGTACAAACTACTTCAATGGAATATAATATAATTCATAAGGATCATAATTCCATCCAGTAAACACTCACCCTTAAGCATCATAGTGCAAAATGAGATAATTATTCATCATTGTTATAAGGATGACTCTCCCGTGCATACGCATACATCTCCGTTAGTGGTACCTACCGCCAATCAAAAGGCCTCCAGAGGGAAGCAATTTCACTTCATGCCATCTTCATGTAACTAAGATGGTATGTGGTGGTACGGTGCCTATTGTCAGAATCTTATTCAGAAATGCTCCTGTGTCTAAGAGAAATGATGGGGTTGATTGGATAATGGGTGTAAGGATTCTCTCTAGAAATGTGGAAATAGGTGATAGGATGGATTCAGTAGAGGCCTGTATTTCACCACATCTATTTACATTTCAACAGGCCGCGATTCTATACACACTCCCCACATGGAGTAAGGGTATGTCATTAACCCTTACTGTAGAACAGGATGATGGTGATCTTGGTGGTGGATAGTTTCCAGAATCCATGAATTCCCCTAAACAAAAAAAGTCAATGCTGTTCTTTTATTGTTTATACAATTTCTGCTTATTGTACACAACACATCACTGCCCCTGCCCCAAAAGGAATATTTGTTTTTCTTCATAACTGTACCAAATGACAGTAACATGCAGTAATAATAAGAAATATAATTTTTCTCACACATGACAGTTCAGTCTTTAGAAGTAGGATTCAATAAAAATGTTTACCAACCTGAAGATCCTGCCTGTTCAGAAGTTTCTTTGGTCATCTTCATCACCGCACTTCTCATGATGTTGCCTCATTCGCGCCACCAGGCCTTGCATCTCTTTGTTGCATCGTTTGCATTTTGCACGCATGTCTACCTTACCGATAGGCGAAGGAGCTTCATTAAAATATTCCCAAACTGGGTCTCTTTTACGGCCTGCTGCCATTATAAGGAAAGAATGTAATAAACCTCAGATCGTACACACAAACAGACCCAGACTTGTCTGTCTGTGGCTATGCTGCAGTATTGTGCTCAAAGTTTCACTTTCATTTTCTTGTCTGCTTGCCCTTCCTCCTCCTCACACTTAGATTCACATTCTTCTTGTGTTGTGTAGATCTATTCCACTCCAAACAATCAGAAACATATTGTCTAACTTCTTGGACTTGGCACTGAAGGGGTTGATTCTGTATTCATAGGTTTGTAGAACAATAGGATTAAGGTCTTTTTCTCAACTCTGTTCATGTTGTAACATTTTTGCCGTGAAGCAGAGGCTGGGACCTCTGCGGAGTCAAATTCAGTTTTGAGAACTGCGTAAGTAAAGCGAGCGTCTGTGATAATATAGGAGAGAAACTGCCCACTAATCCTACAGAAACCTCTGGAAGAGCATGGCATTGTGAATGTTACACATATACAGCCTTTATTCTACTGAGTTAAACAACTCGGCTTTATCTCATGATGGAAGAACCAGGTAAAATGTTTTCCTCAAAAAGCAGTTTATTGAAAAAAATCCGATTTAAATAAAAAAAATCCGATTTTTTTTTTAGATTTTTAAAAAAACAAACATTGATTTTTATCCACCCTGGTTGATGTGAGCTTGGTATTGGCAGCTGATATCAAGCCAAGTGTGTAGTAATGGAGAGGCGTCTAGAAGACACTCCCATTATTAACCCCACAGTCAGTTTGGAAATAAACACATAGCAAGAATAAAATCCTTTATTTAAAATAACAAAAAAAAACATCGTTTTACACATTTATTTAAAAATAAAAAACATAGTTATACTCATCTTAATGCGTAATCCATTGAAGCCCATGTCCCCTGTAAAAATAAAACAAATATCCATATGCCTCACCTGTCAGACGTGAATATAATCATAGTAACATAGTTAGTAAGGCCGAAAAAAGACATTTGTCCATCCAGTTCAGCCTATATTCCATCATAATAAATACCCAGATCTACGTCCTTCTACAGAACCTAATAATTGTATGATACAATATTGTTCTGCTCCAGGAAGACATCCAGGCCTCTCTTGAACCCCTCGACTGAGTTCGCCATCACCACCTCCTCAGGCAAGCAATTCCAGATTCTCACTGCCCTAACAGTAAAGAATCCTCTTCTATGTTGGTGGAAAAACCTTCTCTCCTCCAGACGCAAAGAATGCCCCCTTGTGCCCGTCACCTTCCTTGGTATAAACAGATCCTCAGCGAGATATTTGTATTGTCCCCTTATATACTTATACATGGTTATTAGATCGCCCCTCAGTCGTCTTTTTTCTAGACTAAATAATCCTAATTTCGCTAATCTATCTGGGTATTGTAGTTCTCCCATCCCCTTTATTAATTTTGTTGCCCTCCTTTGTACTCTCTCTAGTTCCATTATATCCTTTCTGAGCACCGGTGCCCAAAACTGGACACAGTACTCCATGTGCGGTCTAACTAGGGATTTGTACAGAGGCAGTATAATGCTCTCATCATGTGTATCCAGACCTCTTTTAATGCACCCCATGATCCTGTTTGCCTTGGCAGCTGCTGCCTGGCACTGGCTGCTCCAGGTAAGTTTATCATTAACTAGGATCCCCAAGTCCTTCTCCCTGTCAGATTTACCCAGTGGTTTCCCGTTCAGTGTGTAATGGTGATATTGATTCCCTCTTCCCATGTGTATAACCTTACATTTATCATTGTTAAACCTCATCTGCCACCTTTCAGCCCAAGTTTCCAACTTATCCAGATCCATCTGTAGCAGAATACTATCTTCTCTTGTATTAACTGCTTTACATAGTTTTGTATCATCTGCAAATATCGATATTTTACTGTGTAAGCCTTCTACCAGATCATTAATGAATATGTTGAAGAGAACAGGTCCCAATACTGACCCCTGCGGTACCCCACTGGTCACAGCGACCCAGTTAGAGACTATACCATTTATAACCACCCTCTGCTTTCTATCACTAAGCCAGTTACTAACCCATTTACACACATTTTCCCCCAGACCAAGCATTCTCATTTTGTGTACCAACCTCTTGTGCGGCACGGTATCAAACGCTTTGGAAAAATCGAGATATACCACGTCCAATGACTCACCGTGGTCCAGTCTATAGCTTACCTCTTCATAAAAACTGATTAGATTGGTTTGACAGGAGTGATTTCTCATAAACCCATGTTGATATGGAGTTAATCCATACTGTCCTATGCTGTAATCCGTCTCTGCGACATGTGGTTTCCAAAATGAACGGTGCAATGATGCAACTGTTCACGCTGAAAATCTGGACACAACTAGGTGCTGCGAGCGCAGCTTCATTGAAGAGCAGTGACGTCATAGAGGTTAACGCCGGTCACTGAAGCTGCATTCCCACTGCATTTTGTCCATGCAGCTGATAAAAAAACGTACATGTCTGAGGGTTTTTCACACTCACACATGGTCGGTGTGAAAAACCTGGCATGTGCGCACCACCATTGAATACAATGGGTGTGCATGTGGCCCTTAAAAAGCGAACTGCATACAGACATGAAAAGAAGGGGGCCTTACACATATCGCCATGCAAAATGGCTTTCCCAGGGGTAATGAGACTATACACAAAAGCTTTATTTTATAGTTCTTGATATACAGTGAGTACGGAAAGTATTCAGACCTCTTTACATTTTTTACTCTTTTTCATTGCAGCCATTTGGTAAATTCAAAAAAGTAATAAAAATTTCTCATTAATGTACACTCTGCACCCCATCTTGACTGAAAAAAAAAACAGAAATGTAGAAATGTTTGCAAATTTAAAAATAAAAAAACTGAAATATCACATGGTCATAAGTATTCAGACCCTTTGCTCAGACACTCATATTTAAGTCACATGCTATCCATTTCCTTGTGATCCTCCTTCGGATGGTTCTACATTTTCATTGGAGTCCAGCTGTGTTTAAGTAAACTGATAGAACTTGATTTGTAAAAGCACAGACCTGTCTATATAAGACCTCACAACACGCAGTGCATGTCAGACCAAATGAGAATCATGAGGTCAAAGGAACTAGCCAAGGAGTTCAGAGACAGAATTGTGGCAAGGCACAGATCTGGCCAAGGTTACAAAAGAATTTCTGCAGGAGTCAAGGTTCATAAAAGCACAGTGGCCTCCATAATCCTTAAATGGAAGAAGTTCGGAACCACCAGAAGTCTTACTAGACCTGGCCATCCAGCCAAACTGAGCAATCGTGGGAGAAGAGCCTTGGTAAGAGAGGTAAAGAAGAACCCCAAGATCACTGTGGCTGATCTCCACAGATGCAGTAGGGAGATGGGAGAAAGTTTCACAAAGTCAACTATCACTGCAGCCCTCCACCAGTAGGGCCTTTATGGCAGAGTGGCCCGACGAAAACTTCTCCTCAGTGCAAGACAAATGAAAGCTCGCATAGAGTTTGCTAAAAAAAAAAACGCATGAAGGACTCCCAGACTATTGGAAATAACATTCTCTGGTCTAATGAGACGAAGATAGAATTATCACCAAAAAGTTCTAAGCGGTATGTGTGGAGAACACCGGGCACTGCTCATTACCTGCGCAATTCAATCCCAGCAGTAAAACGTGGTGGCAGCATCATGCTATGGGGGTGTTTTTCAGCTGCAGGGGCAGGAAGACTGGTTACATTGAAGGAAACATAAATGCGGCCAAGTACAGAGATATCCTTGATGAAAACCTCTTCCAGACTGCTCTGGACCTCAGACTTGGCTCTAGGTTCATCTTCCAACAAGACAATGACCCTAAGCACACAGCTAAAATTACAATGGAGTGGATTCAGAACAACTCTGTGACCATTCTTGACTTGCCCAGCCAGAGCCCTGACCTAAACCCAATTGAGCATCTCTGGAGAGACCGGAAAATGACTGTCCACCAACGTTCACCATCCAACCCTATGGAACTGGAGAGGATCTGCAAGGAAGAATGGCAGAGGATACCCAAATCCAGGTGTGAAAAACTTGTTGCATCATTCCCAAGAAGGCTCATGGCTGTACTAGTGCAAAAGGTGCTTCTACTCAATACTGAGCAAAGGGTCTGAATACTTATGACCATGTGATATTTCAGTTTTTCTTTTTTAATAAATTTGCAAAAATGTCTACATTTCTGTTTAAGACAAGATGGAGTGTACATTAATGAGAAAAAAAACGAACTTTTATGAATTTACCAAATGGCTGCTATAAAGCAAAGAGTGAAAAATGTAAAGGCGTCTGAACACTTTCCGTACCCACTGTATACTTCACCCACACTTTGTGTTCAGGTCATATACAAAAATCAGAAATATTCATCATGAAAGTGTTTGCTTTTTCTTTGTTGGCAGTGTCTTGAGCTTTGTGACTTTATCATAGGACTAGACTTGGACTTGTACATCTTAGGCTAGGTTAATATTTTATGATTAACAAAAGCTGACATTACGGATATACTCATAACATCTAGATTTGCATTACGCAAAAAGAGTCGCTCCTAATGAGAGCATCATACCTATATCGAACAAGAGGGAGCTAAAGACTCATAATGACACAGGGCCAACCACAAAAATAATAAAAAGTACCAAATTTTATTACGTTGTTCACATACACGTTACATACAAAAACAATAACACACAGTGGCCCAATCTAAATACCAAAATACACAGTACGAGTGTCTGTAAGGGGATAAAAGAGCAAACAATAGTATGCACGATGGCTGCAAGAAATCGCCACTAAAGAATGGGTCAGAGGTGAGATGGAAAAATGCTAGCAAAAAGGCCCTGTACCCATAACAATAAAACGTATGGCCAGTGTATACCCAAATAAATATAAAGGTCTAATTTAGAGCCTAGATCTTAGTCACCGCATATGGCCACACATGGGTAAGTGGAGCAATATACGTCCTATCCTAAAAAAAAGTGCTTGTGCCAAAGTGCAATGTGCATAGGACAGCAGTGGTTAGAGACGGAACTTACCCATGGCAAAAGACGATGGCGCATACACCGTGCATACAAGGTGCCCCGACGCGCGTTTCGCGTTGCGGGCTTCTTCGGGGGGCAGTGTGGATATACCTGAACATGTATTCCCTTTATAGGGCTCAATAAGTGCGCACACCTGTGAGCGCATGCGGAGTGGGGCAAGGGAAGCCGCACAGCCCGTCCGTACGTCCAGCTTCCGGTGCAGGTCAAAGGAAAAACTTCCTGTGACGTCACTGGCCTGCACCGAAGCTGAAAGGACGACTTCGGAGATGCCGACGTACCCAAGGCACCACGGCGCATGCGCGTCTGGCGGCGCACAGACGCCCAAGGTAACTAAGCGACGATGTGTCCCAATACGCAAGAATACAGGACATACATGAATCAGGTATGTAAATATAATACACTATGCATAGAAAAAAGTGGGCGCATACAATAAATAAAATAAGTGAAAAACAATAAAAAAACAACAAGAAAGAAAAAAAGAAAAGAAAAAAGGAAGAAAGGAAGAAAAAGTGTGTACGAAAAATGCCTGCTAAACTAATGGGAACAAAAAACAAAAAGACAAAAACAGAGGAGATGGATCCAGTGTCAAGTCCAATCGTTAATCCGATATACTGGTGTGGTGATCCTCTCCGTAGCGTGGATACATTTCGAATGGATATTTGGCACTATTGAAAATGCAAATATGGAACCAAAGGCAGTCTCATATGGCAGACACTATAACATAAAGATAAAAGAGTGAATAAAAACAATAAAAAAACAACAAAAAATGCACACACCAGAGAAAACAAACTATACATAAAAGGAAGCAACTGAGGCAGCCAGATGAATCTAGAGAAATGGAGCGAAAGATAACTTCTCGTTCAAACCATGAGGAGACATTGTATTCAAAGAGACTATCCATCGACACTCAAGCTGCGCCAGAACCCGTTTGGAGTCACCCCCACGTGTGCCCATGTGCACTTTATCAATACCCCTGATCCGTAATCCAGTGGGGTCACAGTTGTGGCGCAGCCTGAAGTGTCCAGGGATAGTCTTAAGAGTAGAGGGATCAGTGCAGGTTTTTGCCGCCATGATATCTCTGACATGTTCCCTGGTCCTAATTCTCAATTCACGTGAGGTGAGCCCCACGTATATGAGATTACAGGGGCAGACAGCATAATACACCACAAACGTAGTGCTACAGGAGATATAGTGAACAATCCGATAGTCCCTACCTCCATCTGATGTGCTGAAAGATGTGGTCCGATCTATATTGCGACATGCCAGACAGGAGCCACATGGGGCTAATATTTTATGTCTACAGACACATACATGTTGGAGATGAACTTTAAAGGGAACTTTTCACCAGGTTTGGCTGATATAAGATATGGCCACCGCCTTTCAGGGCTTACAGTTATATGAAAAAGTTTGGGCACCCCTATTAATCTTAAGCTTAATGTTTTATAAGAAAAAAAATTTTGCAACAGCTATTTTAGTTTCATATATCTAATAACTGTTGGACACAGTAATGTTTCTGCCTTGAAATGAGGTTTATTGTACTAACAGAAAATGTGCAATCTGCATTCAAACAAAATTTGACAGGTGCATAAGTGTGGGCACCCCACCAGAAAAGTGACATTAATATTTAGTAGATCCTCCTTTTGCAAAAATAACAGCCTCTAGTCGCTTCCTGTAGCTTCTAATGAGATCCTGGATGAAGGTATTTTTGACCATTCCTCTTTACAAAACAATTCCAGTTCAGTTAAGTTTGATGGTCGCCGAGCATGGATAGCCCTCTTCAAATGATCCCACTAATGTTCAATGATATTCAGGTCTGGGGACTGGGATGGCCATTCCAGAACAGTGTAATTGTTCCTCTGCATGAATGCCTGAGTAGATTTGGAGCGGTGTTTTGGATCATTGTCTTGCTGAAAGATCCATCCCCTGCGTAACTTTAACTTTGTCACTGATTCATGAGCATTATTGTCAAGAATCTGCTGATACTGAGAGGAATCCATGCGTCCCTCAACTTTAACAAGATTCCCGGTACCGGCATTGGCCACACAGCCCCAAAGCATGATTAAACCGCCACCAAATTTTACTGTGGGTAGCAAGTGTTTTTCTTGGAATGCTGTGTTTTTTGGCCGCCATGCATAACGCCTTTTTGTATGACCAAACAACTCTATCTTGGTTTCATCAGTCCACAGGACCTTCTTCCAAAAAGAAATTGGCTTCTCCAAATGTGCTTTTGCATACCTCAGCCGACTCTGTTTGTGGCGTGCTTGCAGAAACGGCTATTTTCGCATCAATCTCCCATACAGCTTCTCCTTGTGCAAAGTGCGTTGTATAGTTGACCGATGCACAGTGACACCATCTGCATCAAGTTGATGCTGCAGCTCTCTGGAGGTGGTCTGAGGATTGTCCTTAACTGATCTCACCATTCTTCTTCTCTGCCTTTCTGATGTTTTTCTTGGCCTGCCACTTCTGGCCTCAACAAGAACTGTACCTGTGTTCTTCCATTTTCTTACTATGTTCCTCACAGTGGAAATTGACAGGTTAAATCTCTGAGACAGCTTTTTGTATCCTTCCCCTGAACAACTATGTTGAATAATCTTTGTTTTCAGATCATTAGACAGTTGTTTTGAGGAGCCCATGATGCCACTCTTCAGAGGAGATTCAAACAGGAGAACAACTTGCAAGTGGCCACTTTAAGTAGCTTTTCTCACGATTGCATACACCTGGCTATGAAGTTCAAAGCTCAATGAGGTTAGAAAACCAAAAAAAGTGCTTTAGTAACTCAGTAAAAAGTAGGTAGGAGTATTTAAAACAAGAAAATAAGGGTGCCCATATGCACCTGTCAAATTTTGTTTGAATGTAGATTGCACATTTTCTGTTAGTACAATAAACCTCATTTCAAGGCAGAAACATTACTGTGTCCAACAGTTATTAGATATATGAAACTGAAATAGCTGTTGCAAAAAAAAAACTATTTTTATAAAACATTAATCTACAGCATTCTATAATGCTGATTCTAGGGATATGTCACTTGCTGGGCAGCTTGCTGCTGTCAGCAGATTATCACTAGAGGACTAGTAACCCTGCTGCCATGTAGTCCTCCACATTCATGAGCTCTGTATAACCCCAACACCACCATTGATTGGCAGCTGTCTGCCAATGCACAGTATACACAGAAAGCTGCCAATAATCAGTGGTTTGGGTGGTGTTATTCAAAGCTAAGTATCCAGAGAACTTATAGATCTGCAGCAGAGAAAACTGTGATTTTATCAAAACTTCAGCAAACAACCCAGTACCTGATACATTGCTGGAATCAGGTTCTCTGCCTCTCTATTGTACTTTTGTACAATTCTTTTGTATGCATGTTTTTAATGTTTTTAACTTGCTCTTTGGCACTTGTGCTTCCAATAAATCTGTTTTCATTCATAATTTCAGGTGTATTCATCTTTTCTCTTTTTACCAGTGTTTTTCATCATAATTAGTTGCACCCCGCTTTCATTACTACTATTGTCTGTGGTACTCCGATCACTGCTCTCGTTTCTCGGGGTCACACTTTCGAGTGCAATGCAAGAAACTCAAGAGAGTCTCACCTCAGTACTCTGCACTGCCGCTGGCATTCGTGACTGGAGCGTGCGGCTGCATAGAAATACATGTAGCTGCACAATCCAGTCCTGAGTGTCGGCAACAGTGCCGGGTATTGAGACTCGCGTGAGTTTCTCGCATTGGACTCTCAAGTGTAACCCCGGTCTAAGAGAGAGAAATGGCACGGCCTCTGGCTAGAATCAGGGTCTCTGTCAACTTTGCTGCTTTCAGTTTAAGTGACAAAAACCTGGTGACATATTCCCTTTAAATGTAATGGGTGAGACAATAAACATTATATTACTGTTTTATTTCATTAAATAAATAATTTTTTTCACTTCATCATAATGTACACTAGGTGGCAGTGTTTGAAAGTGAACATTCAAACACCAGTTCATTTACTGGAAACACTGGTTTTAGTTTATTACTGTTTGCTTTAAAGTTAATATGACATGCCAAGTAACGTTTTTATTTTTCAGTTGATGTAGCGGTGTTATTGCTTATCTTTTGGGGGGCGAGACAAAGTTTTTATTGATATTTTGGGATAGATATGATGTTTTGATCGCTTAGTACAAAGTTTTGTGGAATTGCGACGACCAAAAGAACCTTAATTTTTGCGTTCTTGCATTTTTTTTGTTTATGGTGCACGGTTTAACTGTCGGGTTAATTATTTTTATACTATGACAGATTGGACTTTTATGAACGCAGCTATACCACATATGTGGATTTGTCTTATTTTTTTTATTGTCTTTATTTTTAATAGGGGGAAAAGGTGGGTGATTTGAATTGTCATTTTTTTATTTGTTTTATTATTATTATTCATTATTATTCTTTTTTTGTATTTATCGCTGTAAATCGCAGAAATCAACATTAGCCCGGCCATAGATGCGACACTGGGTGCATTGAATGATGCGTTCTCATGTGGGTGTATTGATAATGCCCCTGTCACTTTGACGGTGGCATTTAACATGTTGGCAATCTCGGGCCAAGCTCTTCTCCACCCGTGATTGTTAGAGGCAGGTCCTAGCTGCAACCCACAGCCATGACCTGCCGGGTATGGGTCAGGCTCACCTTGTGAGCCTGCTTCATACACATACTTCAAAGTTGCACTATACATGTACAGCGGACGTCGTGAAGGGGTTGAAAGAACGTGGGGGGGGGGGGGAGGGCAGTTGTTAAAATGTGTGACAGCAAAATCTGGAGACAGAAATATATATTTTTTCTAATTATATCAATGATTTTAAAAATTTGTTCTGTTAGTGGAACCTTTGTTACAAAATAATATGACTTGAACTGAGCTTATATTATACAGCAGATATAAAAGATTCTACACTTACACTCCCCTGTTAAAATACAAGGTTTTTGTCATGTAAAAAATCATACCAAGAAGAATGTTTTCCGAACTTTTTTCACCTTTATCACCACCAATAAACTATACAAATCTATTGAGAAACAAACTGAAATAATTTTGAGTTGAAATGACGACAAAACTGAAATAATGTGGGGTGATAAGTGTGTACATCCCTTTTCAATTCAAGTCAGTACATAGCTGTCATCATTTAAAGTGATTCTGATTAGCCCCATATAAAGTTTAGCTGTTCTAGTGTGATTTTCTTGATTTGACTTTTTTTAGTTGAATGTTACAGCAAAAGCCATGGTCTGTAAACCGTTTACAACACAGCAAAGGGATCTTATTGTTGATAGTTATCAGTCAGGAGAAAGGTACACAAAAATCTCAGTGGCAATAGATATACCATGGAACACTGTGAAGATGGTCATCAAAAATTAATGAAAAAACATGAAGAAAAGTGGTCTGAGAGGCTGCCAAGAAGCCCACTGTAATATTAAATGAGCTGCAGAAGATTCTGGCTCGTATTAGTTGTGTACTGCATGTGACCACAATCTTCCATATTTTTTTATATGTCTGGCCTGTGAGGTAGGGTGGCAAAAAAGTAACCTTTTCTTGCAAAGAAAAATATTCATGGTTATGTTTTGCCAAAACCTGCATCAAGTCTGCCAAAGCATGTGGTAAAATGTGTTATGGTCTGATGAGACCAAGGTTCAAGTATTTGTTCATAATTCCAAAAGGTATGTTTTGCTTAAAGCCAACACTGCACATCACCAAAAGAGCACCATACACACAATGAAACATGGTAGAAGCAGCATTATGTTTTGAGTACTGTTTTTCCATAGCTAGGACTGGAGCTTTAGTCAAGGTGTAGGGAATTCTAAACAGTTCCAAATATCAGTCAATTTTGCAACAAAATGTTCAGTCCTCTGCTAAAAAGCTGGAAAGAAATTTAATCTTTCAGCACTAGTGATGAGCGAATATACTCGTTACTCGAGATTTCTCGAGCATGCTCGGGGGTCCTCCGAGTATTTTTTAGTGCTCGGAGATTTAGTTTTTCTTGCCGCAGCTGAATGATTTACATTTGTTAGCCAGCATAAGTACATGTGGGGGTTGCCTGGTTGCTAGGGAATCCCCACATGTACTTATGCTGGCTAACAGATGTAAATCATTCAGCTGCGGCAAGAAAAAGTAAGTCTCCGAGCACTAAAAAATACTCGGAGGACTCCCGAGCATGCTCGAGAAATCTCGAGTAACGAGTATATTCGCTCATCACTATTCAGCACAACAGCGAACCTAAGCATACATCCAAAAAAGCAACAAGAGAACGGCATCACAGGAAGGTCAAAGTTTTGAAATGTTCCAGTTAGAGCCTGAAGAGGTCTGTACACATGAGATGCCCTTACAGACTGAAAGATTTGGAGTGCTATTTCAAGGAAGAATGGGTAAAAATTGCCAATTCTAGATGCCGACATTCTGGCTGTGCAAACTTTGTGTTTTTGCTGCGTTTTTTTTTTTTCCGTGCAAATTTGTCACAAAACCTGAAGGGTTTCCTGATGCTAGCAAAATGAAGAAGAATCCTGAAGTCTCATACACATTACTTATTTGTGATTCTTTCATTGTTTTTGCTGCAGATTTCACCAATACTAATGCATGGGGAAAAATCTGCACCAAATACGCGAGTTAAAAAAATGCTGCAAAAACACGCATTTTTACTGCTGCATTTTTCCTGCCAAGAGACACAGAAATATTTAACATTTTCACATATAGGAAAATAGAAAAAAATTGGAGTCCGGCTCAACAGGACTGGATTTTCCTTTTCTTTATATTTTTCAAAAGAAAATATAGTGCATACAAAAGAAAAATTTACATGGTCAACATGACCCAGTCGACGCGTTTCGACTGCACTAGGCAGTCTTACTCATGATGATCGCCGTCACATGAGAGGTGACCATTAAAACCGGCCCTGATCATGTTCTCCAGGGTCTCAGCTACCCCCAAGGCTGGGGGTCACTATACCCTTATTTTTCAGCTCCGTTAAAAAGCGGCACAGAAGAATAAGGTCCCTTAACTGCCACTGTTAAAATGCATAACGGCAGTTGTTGAGAGAGTAAAACTTTAAAATCCAATTCAAAATTATAACAAAAGGAAAAAAGGTCCAAGCAAGACCACTACTAATCAGCGTGCTGCAAACATAAGAGAAAAACAATTAGGACAAATATTTAAATAATAAAAATCAGTTAAAAATGGAGAGTAGCGGAATAGTCCAGATAGACTGTATCATAGAGCAGTTGGGGCACAAAGTTAAGCGATTCATTTATTCTCATAAGAGTCACAGTGCCCAAAGTAGCAATCCACTTTTTCTCATATTGAGCAAGAAGGATTTTTTTTACATCCCCCGCACCCCCCATACCAGTGTGGATTGCATCAACACCTCTTATTTTAACCCCAGCTAAAATGGATCCTAAAATTTGTTGGGCAATTTCTCTCGAGTACACCGATACCTCATATGTGGGGGTAAACCACTGTTTGGGCACACGGCAGGGCTTGAAAGGGAAGGAGCACCATTTGACTTTTTGAATGGAAAATTAGCTCCAATCGTTAGCGGACACCATGTCGCGTTTGGAGAGCCCCTGTGTGCCTAAACATTCGAGCTCCTCCACAAGTGACCCCATTTTGGAAACTAGACCTCCCAAGGAACTAGTCTAGATGTGTGATGAGCACTTTGAACCCCCAAGTGCTTCACAGAAGTTTTTAACGCAGAGCCGTGAAAATAAAAAATCATTTTTCTTTCCTCAAAAATTAATTTTTTAGCCTGCCATTTTTTATTTTCACAAGGGAAACAGGAGAAATTGGACCACTGTTTGGGCACACATCGGGGCTCGGAAGGGAGGGAGCACCATTTGACTTTTTGAACGCAAGATTGGCTGGAATCAATGGTGGCGCCATGTCTTGTTTGGAGACCCCCTGATGTGCCTAAACAGTGGAAACCCCTCAATTCCAACACTAACCCCAGCACACTCCTAACCCTAATCCCAACTCTAACCATGACCCTAATCACAACCCCTAACCCCAACACCCCCCCGACCCCAACACACCACTAACCCTAATCCCAACCCTAACCACAAGCTTAACCCTAACCCCAACACACCCCTAACCCTAATCTTAACCCTAATTCCAACCCTAACCCTAATTCCAACCCTAACTCTAATTCCAACCCTATCGCTTATGCTATGTGCCCACGTTGCGGATTTGTGTGCGGATTTTTCCACACCGTTTTTGAAAAATCTACAGGTAAAACGCACTTTGTTTTACCTGCGGATTTCCAGTCTCTTTTGTGCGGATTTCACCTGCATATTCCTATACAGGAACAAGTGTAAAACGCTGCAGAATCCGCACAAAGAATTGACATGCTGCGGAAAATACCGAGCGGTATTTTCCACACCATGGGCACAGCGGATTTGGTTTTCCATAGGTTTACATGGTACTGTAAACGTGATGGAAAACTGCTACGAGTCCGCAGCGGCCAATCCACTGCAGATCCGCAGCCAAATCCGCACCGTGTGCACATAGCCTAATTCTAACCCTAGTTGCAACCCTAATTCTAACCCTAACTGCAGTCCTAACCCAAATTGCAACTCTAGCCCTAGTGGAAAAATAAAAATAAATATATTTTCTTTATTTTATTATGTTCCCTACCTATGGGTGTGATAAAGGGGGGGGGGGGGGGGGGGCTATGCACTATTTTTTTATTTTGATCACTGTGGTAGAACCAAGTTTCATAGGTGAAATATTACAAATTGCTCTGATTGGCTGTTTCACTTTCAGCCAATCAGAGCGATTGTAGCCACATGAGGTAAAGCCACCCCCCCTGGGCTGAAATACCACTCCCCCTGTCCCTGCAGGTCTGGTGAAATTTGAGTTAACCCTTTCACCTGATCTGCAGGAACGCGATCATTCTGTGACGCAGCATATGCGTCACAGGTCGGATTGGCACCGACTTTCATGATGCATACACTGTCACAGGTCGGGAAGGGGTTAAGGCATTTGGGATCACTGTTAAGAAAAATTTAAAAATGATGGAGAAAAGTTCAAATAAGAGATGTCTGCCACTTTCTTGGCCGCGTCAGTGTCCCTCATGTGGTCACACACCCTGACTCTCAATTCCCTTGACATGAGACCCACATATATCATAGGGCAGCCGCAGGTTGTGTAATAAATCACAATCACAGTACTGCAAGAAATGTGATGATTGATGTGAAAATGCATTGTCCCGTCAGCAGAGTCAAAGGTTGTGCTGCGAAGGATATCGACACAGGCAAGACAGTGGCCACATGGATAACATCCCAAAACCGGCCCCCTTGAACCAATGGGGTTGGGCCTTTTTGGAACATAATAACACTTTACAAGAATATCCTTTAAATTTCTAGAGCACCTAGGTGTCATAAGGGGTATTTCAGCAAGGAATCGTCTCAGGGAGGGATCCACTTTAAGTATCGGCCAATATTTGGCCAAGATAGCTCTTATTAGTCCATTCACGGTTATATGTCGAAATAAACGGGATTGTATAATCTTTGTCCTTTTTCCGATTATGTTGGTACAGCAGTTGGTCTTGGGGAGTATACTTTGCTTTTCTTATATCCATTTTTGATGCACACTTATGACTGTACTCCCTCTTCAAATCTCCTCCTAAGGTCCTCATCCTGCACCTCAAATTTATCTTGAGATGAGCAAATCCGCCTCCTCCTGAGTAATTGTCCAACCAGGAAAGCCCTAATGGTAGCAATGGAATGAGCAGATGCTGCATGTATTAGAGGATTGACCAATGTTGACTTTCTATAGACATCAGTCTGTATAGAGGAAGCTTGGTCCACCTCCAAACTGATGTGTAAAACGTCAATTTTCCCCACCTGAAAATAAGCACATAATATACCTAAGCCAGCACAGCACATGGTGAACAGCTCGCTCCCCCTCATCGCCAAGCATGGTCCTCTCCCAGGAGCCCCTAAATGGTAAATGGTGGTAGTTGGGTTACATATTTTTGCACTGGGACACCTCTAGGTTAATATAATCACTCCTCAGCTTAAACTCAAAGTGCCTGATTCATATAAGGTGTTATGCCAGAATTCTGGTGTAAAAAAAGTCACATTTTGGGAGCAATTTACTACAAAGTGGGGGAGCTGGGACAGGATGGGGCATGGCATCAAAAGCTTCTGATTCATAAAGAGGTGTTCGCCTCCTATTGAATCGGACGCTCCTGACTCCAGTACACCACCTCATCAAGACCGTCATCAAAATTGCTGGGCATGATGAATCTGGGCCATAGAATATTCCTGTTCTGACATTCATTTAACCATGGTCATATTTTCAAGTACCCCAACTGTGGTGAGGAATCGATTGCATTACTGTATTGCTCTAGTGAAGTTGTCAGCATTGCTTGTTTTATTGGCCATGATTATTCACACTCAGTTGTTCATTAATATCAATGCTTTGCTCCTACAAGACATGAAAACTTTTGATGCAACATTTCTCTCTCCTTTGTTTCAAAATTATCCCACCTGTGTGTCATCTCCTCCTGTATATAGTATATATCTGTGTGTCATCTCCTCCTGTATTAGACCGCGTTCACACGTTATTTGGTCAGTATTTTTACCTCAGTATTTGTAAGCTAAATTGGCAGCCTGATAAATCCCCAGCCAACAGGAAGCCCTCCCCCCTGGCAGTATATATTAGCTCACACATACACATAATAGACAGGTCATGTGACTGACAGCTGCCATATTTCCTATATGGTACATTTGTTGCTCTTGTAGTTTGTCTGCTTATTAATCAGATTTTTTTTTTTGAAGGATAATGCCAGACTTGTGTGTGTTTTAGGGCGAGTTTCATGTGTCAAGTTGTGTGTGTTGAGTTGCATGTGGCGACATGCATGTAGCGACTTTTGTGAGATGAATTTTGTGTGGTGACATGCGTGTAGCTACTTTTTGTGTGACGAGTTGCATGTGACAGGTTAGTGTAGCAAGTTGTGTGTAGCAAGTTTTGCGCATGGCGAGTTTTATGTGGTGCGTTTTGAGTGTGTGCAAGTTTTGTGTGAGGCAACTTTTGCATGTGTTGCAACTTTTGTGCATGTGGCAATTTTTCCGCGTGTGCAAGTTTTGCGTGTGGCGAGTTTTCCATGAGGTGAGTTTTGCGTGAGCCTAGTTTTGCATGTGGCGAGTTTTGCGCGTGGCGAGTTTTCAGCGGCGACTTTTGTGTTTCAACTTTTATGTGGCGAGGTTGGTGTATGTGTGATGAAATGTGTGCTGAGGGTGGTATATGTGTTAAAGCACATGGTAGTTTGTGGCGCCTTTTGTGTGTGTGTTCATATCCCCGTGTGTGGTGAGTATCCCATGTCGGGGCCCCACCTTAGCAACTGTACTGTATATACTCTTTGGCGCCATCGCTCTCACTCTTTAAGTTCCCCTTGTTCACATCTGGCAGCTGTCAATTTGCCTCCAACACTTTTCCTTTCACTTTTTCCCCATTATGTAGATAGGGGCAAAATTGTTTGATGAATTGGAGAGCGCAGGGTTAAAATTTCACCTCACAACATAGCCTATGACGCTCTCAGGGTCCAGACATGTGACTGTGCAAAATTTTGTGGCTGTAGCTGCGACGCCTCCAACACTTTTCCTTTCACTTTTTCCCCATTATGTAGATAGGGGCAAAATTGTTTGGTGAATTGGAATGCACGGGGTTAAAATTTTGCCTCACAACATAGCCTATGACGCTCTCGGGGTCCAGACGTGTGACTGTGCAAAATTTTGTGGCTGTAGCTGCGACGGTGCAGATGCCAATCCTGGACATACACACATACATACACACATACATACACACATACATACATACATACATACATACATACATACATACATACACACATACACACACACATTCAGCTTTATATATTAGATTACAAATTATATTGAATGAGATAATAATAAAAGATAAAAATCAGCTGAATCAAAATAACGGGGCACGTCACAAAATGGGAATGGTAGCTGTAATAATAACGCCAAAAAGAATTATACACTGAGATAAAAAATAAATGTAAAGGGTAATCAAAGTCAATTTGCATAATGGTACATAATTCTGCATGGAATATTATAAATCAACAACCTAATAACACAAAAGAACTAACATATAGTACAGATGTGATAGAAACACCAAAAAACAGATATACATATTTATAGTGAACGTGCGAGGCACAGAGTATATGGAGTTACTAAACAACAATTGAGAAAGTAAAGTGCAAATGCTATAAGGTAGATGAATAGTAATAATCAATCAAATAGACTCATAAGATGAATATTGGCTCGATACATGATATTAAGTAAAGTGCTTGTGCAAAGAGGAGTTAAAAAGGATATAAAGTCTATTTACCTAAAGTGTGAGCGTGCTGCCGGGTCCCCTATACACGTTTCGGCGCTTGCCTTCTTCCGGGGTGCGTGGTTGTAATGAAATAGGGATGGAGGTTATAAGGCGACTGTGACCAATAAGGATTCAGAGACCGAGATGCGTGTCTCTGTTGCCAAGGTGTCATTAGCGTATGTAGGGGCGCCGTACTGCTCCGGTCACATCCCCGAAACGTCACGGTGACCGAGTTGCCCCACCCACATGAGTCACGTGAGTCGGACGCCCTAGCATGCGCACACGGCAATAGCGTAGAGACACGACTGAGGATGCGAGCAGAGAGGACAGCAGCCCGCATTCGCACTACTAACAAGCAATGGTCTCCAAGGAAACTAGTACAGACAACCAGTAACTCAAATGTAAGTCTTGTGAGACAGTGGTTTGTACCAATACTACACGGAGGAATATCTTGCTTAAATCAAATATATAATGTGAGGGTTTAAAGACGAAATGCATTGAAAGTGGATGAAATAAGTTAAAAAATGAGTGGAAATAATGTTGCAAAGCAAAAGGTGATAATGAATGGGTAAGAAATATATAAAAATTTGTATCAAATTAATAAATACATAATGAAATAGTGAGAATATTAAGTAATTAGGGAAGTGAAGGATAATATATGAAATTATGTAAATGTGGATAAATGTGAAGTAAAATAATAATGAAGATGAAAAAATACTGAAAAATAAAATGAAAGAAATGGTGTATATACAGTATATATGGATAAAATATACAGCTCTGGCAAAAATTAAGAGACCACCACATCAAAACCCTGTCATAGGCAGCCCAATCTCCAGACCTGAACCCCATTGAAAACATCTGTAATGTAATCAAGAGGATGATGGATAGTCACAAGCCATCAAACAAAAAAGAGCTGCTTACATTTTTGCACCAGAAGCAGTGTGAAAGACTGGTGGAAAGCATGCCAAGACATATAAAAGCTGTGATTAAAAATCATGGTTATTCCACAAAATATTGATTTCTGAACTCTTCCTGAGTTAAAACATTAGTATTGTTGTTTCTAAATGATTATGAACTTGTTTTCTTTGCATTATTTGATGTCTGAAAGCACTGTTTTTTTTTTATTATGACTATGTCTCCTTTTCAGAAAAAAAATACAAAATTTATTGCTTGGAAATTCTGAGACATGTTGTCAGAGGTTTATAGAATAAATGAACAATTTACATTTTACTCAAAAATATACCTATACAGAGAAAAATCAGACAAACTGAACATTTTGCAGTGGTCTCTTAATTTTTGCCAGAGCAAACCCAAACAATAAAATTCACATGTTAACTCCTTCAGTGAACACCGTAAAAATAAAGTAGTAAAAAACTATGCTTTTTCATATTACCAACAAACAAAAGGTGGCACAAAACGCGATCAAAACTTTGAATGTAAATAAAATTGGTACTGTCGTGCAGTACAGGGACAACCACCAGAGGGTGAGGAACGGAGGTAACAGGAGCTCACTGCAAGCGAATACCCGCAGAGCCGAGCAAACTCCCTAGGGGGCAGTAGAGAGACGTCGTACAAGCCAAGTCAGCAACAGCCAGTAACGCGGTGTCAGAGGGGCAGGCAGGAGCAAGGTCTGAAGCAAGCCAGGGGTCAAAAAGCCAGTCGGAAGCGCGGTAACAAGAGGAGGAGACGAAAGCACAGCCAAAAACACACCAAAGGTTAGAGCCAGACAGATCAATCCAAAAGAGTAACAGAAGACGGAAGAGCAGATCAGAAGTCAAGCAGAGAAGATTAACCCCCGCCTGACCAGGTCGGAAAGCCGAAAGCAAACGCCGACCTGGATCATGACAGGCGCTTCTTAAAACATCGTCTTGTCCTGCAAAGAAACAGAACCGCATAAAAAAACAACCCCTGAATTGCTGATTCCCAAAATTTGGAATGCAAAGCAATCACAAAATGTTCCTGAAAATGGTACTAATAAAAGCGGCAACTCGTCCCACAAAAAAACAAGCCCTCACATTTCCCTGTCGTCAGAAATGTAGAAAAATGATAGCTCTTAGAATGACAGTGCAAAAACATTTAAAAAAAGTTTGTGTGATAGCAGCTCATTCTAAAAAACTGATGCAAATATGGTATCGCTGTTATCGCACCGCCCAAACAATAAAGCCGTCTAATCACTTACACCGCACGAGAAATGACGTAAAGAAAAATGAAAATCTTTTAGCCTGTGGTATAATCCAATCAGTAATTTACTTATATCAGCGGGCTGGACTAAAACATAACCTTTAATGTAAATTTACCAAAATAAAAATTATCAAGGAATCAAACCCCCCCCCCCCAAAAAAAGTGCAAGGTGCATGGGACATAAAACACTCAAATACTAAAAACAGTGGAAAGCATACGCACAATGGGGTATTCTACACATTAACCCCTTATATGCTCGAGATCAGCCATCAAATACAACCAGTGTTCACCATGAATAACAATTGGTCTGATATAGTCAGGCTTTTATGGGCAATATACTTATGTTGCCTCTATTGTCTCTATTCCACATGTCACAGCTTCTACAGCCTCAGTTAAACATAATAGACCTTATATTGATGCTTGTCAGGTCTACCTGTCTTTTACCTTATACCCTTTATGTAGTCACATATCCATTAAGGCTACTGTACAGCATATTATAGGGTCATAAAGTATTCAAAATGTTAGTTCCCGGGTCAAGCCAGTTTTGTCAATGCACTCTGACTGCTTTTACCCACCTCCTTAACAGGCTTATATGGGATTTCCTAACATCAATATTATAAATACACATGGCAAATCAGAAGTCTCACTTACGGCGTCTCACTTATGGCATGATTATACCGGCCCCAATGTTATTCCCTGATGAGGACAATGCAACGCGTCGGGAACAGAAGGGGACAGGATCCACCATTATACCTAGAATGGAGGGTGTTTATGGAAAAATAGCATCCAGATGGGTGAGATCCTGATTTGCCATGTGTGCACACTTTCCGGATTTTTAATTTTTTTTCCCTATAAAAACGCGATAAAACCGCGAAAAAAATCGCTCACATTAAGCATCCTATTAAAAGAATGCGATCCGCATTTTGTATGCACATGCGTTTTTTCCTGAGCAGAAACGCATTCCGGAAACAAACGCAGCATGTTCATTAATTTGCAGAATCGTGGGGATTCCGCACACATAGGAATGCATTGATCCGCTCACTTCCCGCATGGGGCTATGCCCACCATGAGGGAAGTAAGCGGATCATGTGCAGATGGTACCCAGGGTGGAGGAGAGGAGATTCTCCTCCACGGACTGGGCACCATATAATTGTTAAAAAAAAGAGAATTAAAATAAAAAATCGTGATATACTTACCTTCTGATGGCCCCTGGAGTCCTCACGCCTCTCAGCGGTGCACGCGGCAGCTGGGATGCTGTGTGCTAAGGACCTGCGATGACGCCGTGGTCACGTGACCGTGACGTCATCCCAGGTCCTTGACACACAGCATCCCAGCAGCCGCGTGCACCGCTGAGGAGATCGGGGGCCGTCGGAAGGTGAGAATAACTATTTTTTGTTATTTTTAACATTACATCTTTTACTGTTGATGCTGCATAGGCAGCATCAATAGTAAAAAGTTTGTCACACTTGTCAAACACTATGTTTGACAAGTGTGACCAACCTGTCAATCAGTTTTCCAAGCGATGCTACAGATCGCTTGGAAAACGCTAGCTTTCTGCAAGCTAATTACTCTTGCAAAACGCTAGTGTTTAGCGGGAATACGCATGCCAATTCCACATGCGATATACCCGCGGCAGGAGTTGCAGAAATTTCCGCGGCAATTCCGCAACGTGTGCACTTAGCCTAAAGGTTATGTTTTAGTAAATAAAAAAACAATTCTTGACCTGGTTTTAATTTGTTCATTCTGCTTTCCAAGGATCGCAGTAAGGTTTGGCGCACATTTATTCTGCGTTGTACGCTGAGCGCTTACAACGTGGTTTCAGTCTAAATCTCTAAAATACATGATTTAGATGGAATCCCCCCCCCCTCTCCCAGAAGATTCCCTATAATGAGGCAGATGTAGACACTTTGGACTGGTCTGTTGTCCATCACTTTGTCGTCTTAGGCGTGCACAAAAACGCGACCACAGTTTTGTGTACGTCTGAAAAGGATACCACCAAACAGACCAGACGGAGTCCAGTGTAATGCTACTGCCTCATTACTATGAATGGATCATTCAGGGTTTTCATCTGAATCACGTCATTCTTATAAGTGCACAGCCTAGAGCACATGATAAATGTGATCCAAAATTTTATGTAAAATGTTTCCAATGAAAGCTTCAACTCGATTCACATAAAAAACAGGTCCCCACTCTTGTCTGTCATATGTCAATGGAAATATGGGGGTCTTCAGTGTAACTGGTAGCAGAAAGTCTCTGGAAAAGCAAAGTGACTCCTTTGCCCCTCATAAGAAATCCAGTGAATTCTACACTCCCAAATCCTAATGCCTCCCCTCTTTTATGAGGCCATCATTTAGCGTTCACATGTATGGCATTTCTGTAGCAATGAGAGCCCGCTTAATTTATGGTATCCATGTCTCTAGAAGCATGTACTGGGCACTAAAATAGCAGATTTGCAATTTTCACTCAGCAACATCCATTGTTGCTTGTTTCAGGAAAACAAACATGGAGTCAAAATTGTCACTATATCTGTAGAGAGATTCAGTTCTTCTGGCACTTAGGAGCTCTGTAGATGGAGCCTGCAAAATATTCAACGAAAATTTGCTCTCCAGGAGAAAAATTGCAAGCTTTCCATTCGGATTCTCGCTGTATGGCTAATCAGTACTGTATAGCCACACATATGGGGTATTGCCATATTCGTGTGTCAAATTTTGGTGTCATTTTTACTCATTTCTCCATGTGAAAATGTGTGTAAAATCTGGGACTAAAACTAAATTTTTGTGTTTAAAAATGTATTTATTTTTTCTTCACCGCCCAATGCTATAAAATTGTGACACACCCGTGTTGTAAATATGGTCACTGCACCCTTAGATTAGTTAATTGAGAAATGAGTCACTTATGGGTAGTTCTGCTACCTCAGGGGCTCTGCCAATGTCACCCGGCACCTGCAAACCATAACAACAACATCTGCACTATAGTATAGCACTCCTTCCCTTTTCAGCTTTCCAGTATTTCCTGACTACATGTATGGTATTGGCTAACTCAGGAGAAACTGCACAACAAACTGTGTGGTCCATTTTCTCCTATTAGCCCTTATAAAAAAATTAAAAAAATTGGATGTTACAGCGCTACCTCATACTTGCCTGTCCGGCCGGCGCGCTCCCGATGCTCCTTCCTGCTGTTCTTCTTCTGGCTTCTCCGGCGCTCATCCCTTCAGCGGTCCGCGCATGCGCAGACGCGCTTCTTTCGGCGCTGAGGCTTCTGGGAGGTTGTGACCTGGTTTCTCCGCTTCTAATATGGCGGCGCCAGTCGGGTACTTCTTCCCAGCGTCTGCCCTGCTTATACGCCTTTGCGTCTATTGCATTTGCTGGCTTCTAGCCAGCATCTCCTTAGGTTCCGTGGCTCCGGTCTCACTCAGATTTGTCTTTGTTTGCCATACCTTTCAGTCCTGTGTTCCTGCCGTACCTACCCGTCCTGTGTTCCTGCCGTACCTACCAGTCCTGTGTTCCTGCCGTACCTACCCATCCTGTGTTCCTACCTGTCCTGTGTTCCTGCCGTACCTACCAGTCCTGTTTTCCTGCCGTACCCGCCAGCCCTGTGTTCCTGCCGTACCCGCCAGTCCTGTGTTCCTGCCGTACCCACCAGTCCTGTGTTCCTGCCGTACCCACCAGTCCTGTGTTCCTGCCGTACCTGCCAGTCCTGCGTTCCTACCGTACTCACCAGTCCTGTGTTCCAGTCGCTCCTTGTTAAACGTGTCTTACCATCAAACCAGTCAGTACTTTGTCCTTGCAGCCTCTGTCCATCCTGGGTCTCCACCGCTCTAGTCTCCTCTGTGGTTCTGTTCTCCCTTTGCTCAGCCCTCCATTGTCCCTTTGGCTCCGGCAGTTGCGGCTTCACCCTCCTTGGGCCTGTCCCTAACACTCCCTGTACAGGGGGTGGCACCATCTGGTCCGCTCGCCCTCGGGGGCTCTGAAGCCGTGACCCAGAGGGTCCACTTCCCAAGTTCTCACAGTACGCAAAGGCCAGGGATCCCGCTGGAGCTGCGGCCGCTCAGAAAGAACTTGTTTTCCTGCGGGAGAACCAGACTCGGATGATGTTCTTTATGAAGTCTATGGACTCCAGTCCTCGTATCCGGGGAATGCCTCTCAGCTAGCCAGTTTGCAGCAAGAACTGGCACAGCAGCATGACGCTCAGTCCCATATCTTGGGATATATGGCTTCTGTTAATAGTCATCTTCTTTCTCTTCAGTCTGCCACGTCCGTTCCTTCTCCAGCTCTAGCTCCTCATCCCTCTCCCCGTTTGGCCAAGCCTCCTCGTTTTAATGGAGATCCCAAACTATGTTGGGGATTTCTTAATCAGTGCCGTCTTCATTTCGAGCTCCTTCCTTTGCAGTATCCTGCGGATCGGGCCAAGGTGACTTTTATTGTTTCGCATTTTGAAGGTGATGCTCTAGCATGGGTTAATCCTCATTGGGAGCGGGATGATCCAGTGGTTCTTCATCTCACCCCATTTTTGGAGACGTTTCGTCGGGTATTCGACAAATCGGGTCGCTTGGCCTCAACCACTGAGGCTTTGTTCAATTTATTGCAGGGGACTTTATCTGTTGGGCAATACGCTATCCAGTTTCAGGCCTAATCTTCTGACTTGGGTTGGAATAATGAGGCGTTAGTGGGGGCTTTCTGGCGGGGGGCTATCTAGCCGTATCAAAGATGAACTAGCCGGCCGGGATACTCCAACTAATTTGGAGGATTTAATAGCTTTGGCAACCCGCATAGACCTTCGCATTCAGGAGCGAGCTCGGGAGAAAAAAATTTCCTTGTTCTTCTACACCTTCTCGTAGACCTCCTGGTCCATGTCCTAGAGTCTCAGCATCGGTTTCTGCCCCAGAGCCGATGCAAGTGGATCGTTTAAAACTCTCCAAGCAACGTCGGAGGGAGAGACGCGCCCAGGGTCTCTGTTTTTACTGTGGAAGCTCCTCTCATCTTCTCCGAGCCTGCCCAGATCGTCCGGAAAACTCCTCCACCTTGGTCTGGTAAGAGAAGCCTCCCTAGGTGCATATGAAACCTCTCAACCCCTCTCTCTACCTGTTTTGTTGCATATTCATGATAAATGTTTTTCTCTAGAGGCTTATGTGGACTCGGGTGCAGCGAGAAATTTAATTAGGTTGGAGGAGGTTATTAAGTTTTCTGTCCCTGTTAGGTCTTTAGAGAATCCTCTTTTTCTCGCTTCCATAGGCGGGAGACCTCTGCAAGAGACTATCACTCAAGTTACACAGTTAGTAGAGCTTCTGGTAGGGGCTCTTCATCGGGAGAAAATTTTGTTTTAGCCAACATCTGTCATCCTATTCTTCTCGGTCTTCCGTGGTTGCTGGTCCACGAACCCCTCTTAGATTGGCATAGGGGCAACATTCTTCGTTGGGGAGATTCCTGTCGGACTCGTCTGCTGCCGGTGCGTCCTGTGGGTGTCCCTTGTTCCTCCCCCATTCCTTCTGGGTTGCCTTCTGTTTATTCTTCCTTCGCAGATGTTTTTGACAAGGAGGCAGAGACTCTTCTGCCACATCGACATTACGACTGTCCTGTAGACCTCTTTGCTGGTACCACTCCTCCTAGAGGAAGAATCTATCCTCTCCCCTGAAGAGACTCAAGCTATGTCAGATTATGTTCGGGAGAACCTTGCCAGGGGCTTCATTCGAAAATCTTCATCTCCAGCTGGGGCAGGTTTCTTTTCTGTGAAGAAGGATGGTACTCTCCATCCATGTATTGATTACAGAGGTTTAAACAACATTACTGTAAAGAATAAATACCCTTTGCCTCTTATTTCTGAACTCTTCAATCGCTTGAGGGGAGTACACATTTTTACCAAACTTGACCTTCGGGGAGCCTACAAATTGATTCGAATCCGTGCGGGGGACGAGTGGAAGACCGCATTTAACACTCGAGATTGTCATTATGAATATTTGGTTATGCCATTTGGACTCTGTAATGTTCCCGTTGTATTCCAAGAGTTCGTCAATTATATCTTTTGTGATTGCCTCTATACTAGTGTCGTGGTCTACCTGGATGACATCCTCGTCTTCTCCCCAGATTCATCTACTCATCGAAGTGACGTTCGCCAGGTCTTACTACGTTTAAGGAAGAATCATCTCTTCGCGAAGATTGAGAAATGTGTCTTTGAACAGTCTTCTGTACCGTTCCTGGGTTATATTGTCTCTGAGGATGGCCTGAAAATGGATCCTGAAAAAGTGTCGTCCATTCTAAATTGGCCAAGTCCTTTGGGAGTAAAGGCTATTCAGCGATTTCTTGGCTTTGCCAACTGCCTCAGAAAATTTATCCCTCATTTCTCCTCCTTGACTAAACCAATTTCTGCTCTGGTCCGCAAAGGAGTAGACTCTAATCTCTGGCCTCCAGAGGCTGAAGCTGCCTTCTGAACCCTGAACCAGGAGTTTGCTTCAGCACCGGTGCTCCATCATCCGGATACCAACAGACCATTTATTCTTGAAGTGGATGCAACCTCCATTGGAGCTGGAGCAGTACTTTTACAGAGATCTAACTCGGGTCAATTAGTCTCCTGTGAGTTCTTCTCTAAGGCTTTCTCTCCTCCTGAGCGTAACTATTCCATCGGTGATAAAGAATTATTGGCCATAAAATTGGCCTTGGAGGAGTGGCGGTACCTCCTTGAAGGGGCTGTACATCCTTTCATTATTTTTACAGATCACAAGAATCTGTCCTATGTCCAGTCCGCCCAAAGGCTAAACCCTCGACAAGCCAGATGGTCCTTGTTTTTCAGACGTTTCGACTTCGAGTTGCATTTCCAACCTGGGAATAAGAACATTAAAGCTGACGCTCTGTCAAGATCTTTTCAACCTCTAGATGAAGAGGAGAGACCGGTGCATATTCTTGATCCTGCTAAGATTGTTTCTTTAGCTCCTCTGAAGGTGATCACTTCTCCCCCAGGAAAAACCTTCGTGTCATATCGTGACAAGATGAAAGTTCTACTTTGGGGCCATTCCTCCCAGTTTGCAGGACACGTTGGAGGCAAGAAGACTCTCTCCCTGATTTCTCGCCATTACTGGTGGCTTCGCTTCGCCAAGATGTCCTGGATTTCGTTGCTTCCTGTTTCTCATGTGCTAGGAACAAAGTTCCTCGACAGCTTCCTTCGGGATCTCTGCATCTACTTCCTGTGCCTTCGGCTCCCTGGAGTCATATTGCAATGGATTTCATCACCGATTTACTGAAATCTTCTAATTGCACTGTAATTTTGGTGGTGGTGGATAGATTTTCCAACATGGCCCACTTTTTTCTCTTTACCTGGTTTACCTTCTGATCCTGATCTAGCAAAGATCTTTCTTCATCAAGTATTTCAACTTCATGGCTTCCCTCAACATATCGTGTCCGACCGAGGGGTTCAGTTTACCCCTCATTTTTGGAGAGCTCTTTGTGGTCTCCTGAAGGTATCGTTGGATTTTTCTTCTGCATACCATCCCCAGTCCAACGGTCAAGTGGAGCGTGTTAATCAAATTCTCACATCTTTATCTTCGCCATTTTACTAAGGCTCATCATGATGACTGGGTGTCTCTTCCCTGGGCAGAATTCGCTTATAATAATCATACTAGTGAATCCTTGTCTAGATCTCCTTTTTTTCATATTTTTGGGCAACATCCCAGCATTCCTCTCCCTGTTCTCCCCACCACAGGTGTACCGGCGGTGGATTCCTTGTCCTTGAAATTTTCCACAATCTGGCAGGAGGCTAAGGAGGCGCTTGAGAGGGCTAGTAGCAGAATGAAAAGGTATGCTGACAAAAGGCATTTAGATGTTCCTCCGTATCGTCCAGGTGATAAGGTCTGGCTATCTTCTCGCTACATTAGACTCCAGATTCCCTCTCAGAAGTTAGGTCCAAGGTACATCAGTCCCTTTGAAATTTAAAGCCAAATTAATGATGTAGCTTACAAATTGAAGTTGCCCACCTCGTTACGTATTCCTAACTCTTTTCATGTTTCGCTCCTTAAACTCGCAATTTTTAATCATTTTCATTCTGCTCTGTCATGTTCTCATCTACCTATTTCTTCCGATGCTTCTTTTGAGGTTAAGGATATTCTCGCTAGGAAATTTAAGTGTAAGACTTTTTATTTGATTGATTGGAACGGTTTTGGTACCGAAGAAAGATCTTGGGAACCCCTGGAGAATATCAATGCTCCTGTAATCTTGAAAAGATTCCTTTCCAGTTTTAAAGAGAGGGGGGGGGGGAGTAAGAGAAGGGGTACTGTTACGCCGCTACCTCATACTCACCTGTCCGGCCGGCACGCTCCCGATGCTCCTTCCTGCTCCTCTTCTGGCTTCTCCGGCGCTCATCCCTTCGGCGGTCCGCGCATGCGCAGACGCGTTTCTTTCGTCGCTGAGGCTTCTGGGAGTTCGTGACCCGGTGGCTCCGCCTCCAATATGGCAGCGCCCTTCGGGCACTTCTTCCCAGCGTCTGCCCTGCTTAGACGCCTTTGTAGGCAGAGTGAACCGACGGAAGCCTCTCCTCAGTGAAAGACTTATGAAAGCCAGCATAGAGTTTGCGAAAAAAAAAAACACATGAAGAACTCCCAGACTATGAGAAATAAGATTCTCTAGTCTGAAGATAGACCTTTTTGTTGATAATTCTAAGCGTTACGCGTGGAGAAAACCAGGCACTGCTTATGACCTACCCAATACAATCCCAACAGTGAAACCTGGTGGCAGCATCATGCTATGGGGGTGCTTATCAGCTGCAGGGACTGGACAACTGGTTGCCTTTGAAGGAAACATGAATGCGGCCAAGTACAGAGATATCCTGGATGAAAACCTCTTCCAGAGTGCTCTGGACCTCAGACTTGGCCGAAGGTTCACCTTCCAACAAGACAACCTAAGAACACAGCTAAAATAACAAAAGAGTGGCTTCAGAACAACTGTGACCATTCTTGACTAGCCCAGCCAGAGCCCTGACCTAAACTCAATCGACCGTCTCTGGAGAGACCTGAAAAAGACTGTCCATCAACGTCCACCATCCAGCCTGATGGAACTGGAGAGGATTTGCAAGGAAGAACGGCAGAGGATCCTCAAATTCAGGTGTGAAAAACTTGTTGAATCATTCCCAAGAAGACTCATGGCTGTACTAGTTATATGTTATACAAATTATACTAGTTCACAGTAAACCAATATATGTTCAAACATTTTATTTGCATAGTTAGTACTGTCTAATTAACAGAGAACTCCTCATGGTCTGAAATCACACCGTTCACAGAAATATAGACCTGTACATTGGATTGAATAATGACATCAAAAGAAATCCTTCCAGGAAACAACAAAGCAAAAAATACCACGTGGAAGGGAGATTCTGTTCAGCCGTCTGTGATTTTTAATGAGTTTCTTTCTTCTTATCCTTTAAAAAATTGGGGCTGAAACAACATGATAAAATTTAATTATTAGCAAGTGAGGTATCGCTCTAATACATAAACAATCAACTAGACGTGGCTATGATTGCCTAAAAGCTATGACCTACGGTGTACCCATATACAGCTAGAAATTACCATAAGAGAGTAACGGCGGTAGTAAGTGCCGTAGCACTACCCACTTACTTTCAACCTGAGCTGCAGACTGTTTGGCCGTAGGTATGGAGGCCTGTGGGTGTTGTTGGAGGGGGTTTCGGGTTACCAGGGCGGCTGAAGGTAACTGGAAAATGCACAGAACCAGAGCGCCCCGGCCGGTGGCGTTCCTGGATGCGCGGCTGAGAAAAATATGGCCGACAGTGCTCTGCAGTGCGTGACGTCACAAATACAACTACCGTATATACTCGAGTATAAGCCGAGATTTTCAGCCCAAATTTTTGGGTTGAAAGTGCCCCTCTCGGCTTATACTCGAGTCAAGGTGGGTGGCAGGGTCGACGGGTGAGGGCGCTGAGGCATACTTACCTGCTTCCAGCGATCCTGGCGCTCCCCCTGCCGTCCCACGGTCTTCTGTGCTGCAGCTCTTCCCCTCTTCAGCGGTCACGTGGGACCGCTCATTAGAGAAATGAATAAGCGGCTCCACCTCCCATAGGGGTGGAGCCGCCTATTCATTTCTCTAATCAGCGGTAACGGTGACCGCTGATAGAGGAAGAAGCTGCGGCACCGAAGACAGCTGTGCGGGAGAAGGAGCCGGACGCCAGGACCAGGTAAGTATGTAATATTCACCTGTCCGCGTTCCAGCCGCCGGGCGCCGCTCCATCTTCCCGGCGTCTCTGCGCTCTGACTGTGCAGGTCAGAGGGCGCGATGACGCATATAGTGTGCGCGGCGCCCTCTGCCTGATCAGTCAGAGCAGAGAGACGCCAGGACCGGACGCCGGAACGAGACGCCGGGAGCTGCAAGCAAGAGAGGGGAGTATGTGTTTTTTTTTTTTTTTACTGCAGCAGCGACAATGGCAGAGCTTTCTATGGGGCAATATGAACGGTGCAAGAGCACTATATGGGGCAGAGCTATAGGGCAATAATGAACGGTGCAGAGCACTATATGGGGCAGAGCTATAGGGCAATAATGAACGGTGCAGAGCACTATATGGGGCAGAGCTATAGGGCAATAATGAACGGTGCAGAGCACTATATGGGGCACAGCTATAGGGCAATAATGAACGGCGCAGAGCACTATATGGGGCAGAGTTATAGGGCAATAATGAACGGCGCAGAGCACTATATGGGGCAGAGCTATAGGGCAATAATGAACGGTGCAAGAGCACTATATGGGGCAGAGCTATAGGGCAATAATGAACGGTGCAGAGCACTATATGGGGCACAGCTATAGGGCAATAATGAACGGTGCAGAGCATTATATGGGGCACAGCTGTAGGGCAATAATGAACGGTGCAGAGCACTATATGGGGCACAGCTATAGGGCAATAATGAACGGCGCAGAGCACTATATGGGGCAGAGCTATAGGGCAATAATGAGCGGCGCAGAGCACTATATGGCACAGCTATGGGGAAATAATGATCTATTTTTATTATTGAAATTCACCGGTAGCTGCTGCATTTCCACCCTAGGCTTATACTCGAGTCAATAAGTTTTCCCAGTTTTTTGTGGCAAAATTAGGGGGGTCGGCTTATACTCGGGTCGGCTTATACTCGAGTATATACGGTAATAAATTTGCTCGCATCATCCGTAAACATTGGCCCATCTTACAGAAAGATAAAGTGGTAGGCGAGCTTCTTCCCGCTCATTCTACGTTTGTATATAGAAAAGCTCAAACAATAGGCAACCTCATAGCCCCCACTTCACTAAATAACGTAAAGCACTCTCAGATATCTAACCCCTCCCAGGTGGGCTTTTTACCGTGTAAAGGTTGTTTTGGATGCTTACATACCGTATATACTCGAGTATAAGCCGAGATTTTCAGCCCAAATTTTTGGGCTGAAAGTGCCCCTCGGCTTATACTCGAGTCATGGTCGGCGGTGGGGTCGGCAGGTGAGGGGGAGAGAGGTCTGAGGCATACTTACCTGCTCCCGGTGCTCCTGGCGCTCCCCCTGCCCATCCCACGGTCTTCGGTGCTGCAGCTCTTCCCCTGTTCAGCGGTCACGTGGGACCGCTCATTAAACTTATGAATATGGACTCCACTCCCATAGGGGTGGAGCCGCATATTCATTCCTCTAATGAGCGGTGCCAGTGACCGCTGATAGAGGAAGAAGCTGCGGCACCCGAAGACCAGCTGTCCGGGAGAAGGAGCGGGACGCCGGGAGCAGGTAAGTATTACATATTCACCTGTCCACGTTCAACACGCCGGGCGCCGCTCCATTTTCCCGTCCTGTGGCTCTGACTGTGCAGGTCAGAGGGCGCGATGACGTATAGTGTGCGCGCCGCCCTCTGCCTGAATAGTCAGTGCGGAGAGATGCCGGGACGGGACGCTGAGGAGCTGCAAGCAAGAGAGGTGAGTATGGCATTTTTTTTTTTTTATTTCAGCAGCCGCAGCATTATATATACCGGTAGCACAGTTTTATATGGCACATCTGTGGGGCAGTAATGAATGGTGCAGAGCACTATATGGCAGAGCTTTCTATGGCACATCTATGGGGCAATAATGAACAGTGCAGAGCACTATATGGCAGAGCTTTCTATGGCACATCTATGGGGCAATAATGAACGGTGCAGAGCACTATATGGCAGAGCTTTCTATGGCACATCTATGGGACCATAATGAACGGTGCAGAGCACTATATGGCAGAGCTTTCTATGGCACATCTATGGGGCAATAATGAACGGTGCAGAGCACTATATGGCAGAGCTTTCTATGGCACATCTATGGGGCAATAATGAATGGTGCAGAGCACTATATGGCAGAGCTTTCTATGGCACATCTATGGGGCAATAATGAACGGTGTAGAGCACTATATGGCAGAGCTTTCTATGCACATCTATGGGACCATAATGAACGGTGCAGAGCACTATATGGCAGAGCTTTCTATGGCACATCTATGGGGCAATAATGAACGGTGCAGAGCACTATATGGCACAGCTTTATATGGCACATCTATGGGGCAATAATGAACGGTGCAGAGCACTATATGGCACTGTTTTATATGGCACATCTATGGGGCAATAATGAACAGTATGGAGCATTATATATGGCACAGCTTTATATGGAGCATCTATGGGGTAATAATGAACAATATGGAGCATTATATGTGGCACAGCTTTATATGGAGCATCTATGGGGCAATAATGAACAGTATGGAGCATTATATGTGGCACAGCTTTAAATGGAGCATCTTATGGGGCAATAATGAACGGTATGGAGCATCTATTTTTATTTTTGAAATTCACCGGTAGCTGCTGCATTTCCTACACTAGGCTTATACCCGAGTCAATAAGGTTTCCCAGTTTTTTGTGGCAAAATTAGGGGGGTCGGCTTATACTCGGGTCGGCTTATACTCGAGTATATACGGTACTTCTTTTAAGAAAATTCGCCAGATCACATTTTTCAACTCAGATGGTACACAGGAGTTTTACATCAAAGAAAGTATATCGTGTTCTTCTAAAGGGGTTATTTATCTTATCCAGTGTCCTTGTAATAAGTTATATGTAGGCCGTACTAAACGGCGTTTAATGGAACGGATTAAGGAGCACTTTAGAAACATACAAAAAGGATTGTTAGGGCACCCCCTTTCACGTCATTTCTAGGACAAACATCATCAGTCCTTGAGGGGCGTCCATTTTTGTGGTATACAAATTGTTTCCCAAGACCTAAGAGGGTGTGATTACCTCAAGAAAATGTCCAGAGTGGAGTCCCAATGGATTTTCACCCTGAACAGTCTAGCCCCAGAGGGCCTTAATCATGAACTTGAGTTACACGCTTTTAAATTTTTTAATATGGAACTGGAACGCATAGTGTTTCTTGAAAATGCAACTAATCATATATTTTAGTAGCAGTCAATATGGTCGGCTGACTATTGAGCGCATTCACATTTAGTACTAATACATGAGCTCATTCAAATTTTATACAGTATTTATTAATTTTAAACATTTTTTCCTAATTAAATATATTATCTGTTAACTATGCTCTCCCCTTTTTTTCTGTTTTTTCTGTTTTTTGTCCCTTATTTATATACTCTTATATGGGTAATATTTTAAAGAACTTAGCAACTATTACATTTTTTAACAATGCAGTCTGTATTTAAATACTAATTTTAATTATTAATATTAATAAAGTAGTTGTATTTTAGCATCTCACAACGGCATAGTAACAATTCTACCGTGTAGCAGCATTGGTATATTTTTACAGTATTCTCATTTTAGGGTGCGTCCATACACATTTCACTGTTTTATGGTAGCAATATAGCATAAATATACTGGGGATAATGACAGCATATAATTAGTCAGACTGCACGCTAATCAGTACCCAATTCTTTATTCTGGGCCATAATAAGCTTGGGATGCACGCTTTACATGTTACAGATGATTCGGTAAATATCAGCGCATCAGGCTAATTAATATGTGGTTACAGACTCTCTAAGTCACAGAATAAAGGGGGTTAACAGGGCAAACACCTTGGACGACTATATAAAGCAGTTGGCAGGGAAGGGGCGGTAACCCTGACGAAGAGGGACGAAGGCTCCGTAGCCTCGTGATGTCACGCGCTGCAGAGCACTGTCGGCCATTTTTTTCTCAGCGGCATCCAGGAACGCCACCGGCCGGGGCGCTCTGGCTCTGCGCGTTTTCCTGTTACCTTCAGCCGCCCTGGTAACCCGAAACCCCCTCCAACAACACCCGCAGGCCTCCATACCTACGGCCAAACCGTCTGTAGCTCAGGTTGAAAGTAAGTGGGTAGTGCTACGGCACTCACTACCGCCGTTACTCTCTCATGGCCATTTCTAGCTGTATATGGGTACACCGTAGGCCGTAGCTTTTAGTCAATCATAGCCACGTCTAGTTGATTGTTTATGTATTAGCGCGATACCTCACTTGCTAGTTTCTTTTCTTCCACCTTTTGGATTGTGACAGGTTTGGCACAGCACCTGTCTGGTATCAGCAGCTTTAGACCTCTGCATTCTTAGCGCCAGTGTGTGATTACTATTTAAAATTTAATTATTGTTTAATCCAATATTATAAAATTCTGTGAGGCACATCTGGTGTTGTTATGCTGACTGCACCTCTAGACGAATACATTGAAGGCTGTAGTTTAAGTGGGGTCACTTAAAGAGGATTCTGCTATTCTGGCACCTCAGAGGCTCTGCCCATGTGACATGGAACCAGCAAAACCATTCCAGTAAAAGCTGAATTCCAATATGGTGCTTCTTCCCTTCTGCGCTTTGCACTGTGCCTCAAAAGTAGTTTTCAAACACGTATGGGGTATTGACTTACTAAAGGGAAATTTTAACTTTAGTTTTCTCTTCTTTCCCTTTCTAAAAAAAAAAAAAACGTTAGAGCTATGGCTACATTTTAGTAGAAAAAATGTTAATTTTTCCTTTTACTCTTTCCAATCGTATACATTTTTGTGAATCGCATGAGGTCTAAAAATGCTCACAGCTTGCCTAGATGAATTTATCTAGAGGTGTTGTTTAGTGATGAGCGAGTATACTCGTTGCTCGGGTTTTCCAGAGCACGCTCGGGTGCTCTCCGAGTATTTGTGTGTGCTCTGAGATTTAGTTTTCGTTGCCTCAGCTGCATGATTTACAGCTACTAGACAGCTTGAACACATGTGGGGATTCCCTAGCAACTAGGCAACCCCCACATGTACTCAGGCTGGCTAGCAGCCATAAATCATGCAGCTGCGTCAACTAAAACTAAATCTCCAAGCAGTTACAAATACTTGGAGACCACCCGAGCAACGAGTACACTCGCTCATCCCTAGGTTGTTTCAAAAAGTCGAGTCACTTGTAGGGGGTTTCCACTGTTTAGGCGCATCAGGGGCTCTGCAGACATGACATCTGCTGTCTATTCTAGCCAATTTTGCACTCCAAAAGTCAAATTGTGCACCTTCCCTCGGAAGCCTGTCATCCGCCCAAACGGTAGTTTTCCACCACATATGGGGTATATTTGTACTCAGGAGAAATTGCTCAACACATTTTAGAGTCCATTTTCTCCTGTTACCATTGAGAAAATGCAACATTTGGGGCTAAAAAAAAAAAACATTTTTGTGGGAAAAAGTAAAATTTTCATTTTTCCCTGCCAAATTGCTTTAGTTTATGTGAAACACCAGAAGGGTTAACAGATTTATAACATTATGTTTTGAGCACTTTGAGAGGTGCAGTTTTTAAAATGGTGTCACTTGTGGGTATTTTCTGTCATAAAGGCCCCTCAAAGCCACTTCAAATGTGATGTGGTCCCTAAAACAAATTACGGTAGTTTTATAAATTTTGTTGGAGAAACAAGAAATTGCTGATCTACTTTTAACCCTTCTAACAAAATTTTAAAAAATTATGTAAACTAGAAATTTGGTAAATAATATTTATTAATTATTTTGTGGGATATAACCATCTGGTTTAAAGGCATAAACATGAAAAGTTGCAAAAATTACAACATTTTCAAATTTTTCTCCATTATTTTTATGTTTTCACACTCGCAAAAAATATCAACCTAAATTTACCACTAACATAAGCTACAATGTGTCACGAAAAAAGTCTCTTATAATCACTGGGATACAGTGAAGCATTCCAGAGTTATTGCCACATAAAGTGACACTGGTCAAAATTATAAAATTTGTCCAGGTCAGGAAGGTGAAAACAGGCTGGGAGTAGAAGGGGTTAAACATTGGTTTTCGTGAGACTAACAATTAAGGTACAGATACTGTATCTGTGTGAAATAGTCTTTCGAAATATAACAGGGCATTTAGGAAATCAAATGGCTTTTTATAAAAAAATAAAACCTAAGATTACAGTGTATGGTTGTTCATAGAAACATTTCTGAAAACCCTGAAGGTTCACCCATAGTAACAAGTACAGTACTCCGTTATATTTGTGATCGAAGGAAAACGTCCTTTGTGTTGTAGTCTGTTTTTTTCTTTATATCTTTAGAAATTGTGTATTTGTTGTGTCATGTATGTGAAATTTAGATAAACCCATTAACCACAATAGAAACTAGTGATTTCTTGTGGCTTCCACCCTGTCTTAAGAATGATTTAACACATAATGAGTAGAAAAATATTACCACAGTAAACTTTGGTGTCCTCAAAGTCTGTCAACAGTGACATTGATGCATTTTTCATGGCACTTGGAAGATAGAATGTCTTCAACTCTCCTGGAAAAGTAGCTCATTAAACTCTTTCCTTTTTTTTAGCCTCTGGGAGTCATGTGAGCTGCATCCTGTTTTTAACAAGACATTGGATTTGTCTTTGGCAATAATGTCAAATTGAGATTTTAACACTGTAGCTGTTGTAATTCTAGTGTACATCAAATATAGGTATATATAATGATCACTAAAAACCAACAAGCAACCAGCGACAGTGTTAGGATAAATTTAAATATAAATATACACGTTTGTGTGTGTGTGTATATACACTGAATGTAAGCGTGTATATATATTATTTTCATTCTGTCACTGATCTATCTATATAATCGTCTAAGGGGTACTTCCGTCTGTGTGTCTGTCTTTGTCTGTAACGGAAATCCCACGTCGCGACAGGCTTAGTCCGGCCACGAATTGGCCCCTCCCTACTCTTCTCAAGGCAGTGCTCCCTCCCTACTCCCCTCCAGTCAGCGCCAGTGTGTCGCCCCATCCCGGACCAACTTTTTACTATTGATGCTGCCTATGGAGCATGAATAATAAAAAGATATAATGTTAAAAATAATTTAAAAAAATTTAAAATTGTACTATTCTCACCTTCCGACATCCACCAATGCGCGCAATGCTGCCGCCAGCTTCCGTTCCCAGTGATGCATTGCGAAATTACCCAGATGACTTAGCGGTCTCGCAAAGCTGGCGGCAGCATTGCGCGCATCGGGACAGCTTCTTTGGATGCCGGAGGGTGAGTATATAACTATTTTTTATTTTAATATTTTTTTTACAGGGAAATTGTGCCCACATTGTGTGTTATACTGCGTGGGCTGTTATATACTGCGTGGCCTGTGTTATATACTATGTGGGCTATGTTATATACTACATGGACTGTGCTATATATTACGTGGGCTGTGTTATATACTGCCTGGCTGCTGTATACTACGTGGGCAGTGTTATATACTACGTGGCCTGTGTTATATGCTCCGTGGGCTGTGCTATATATTACGTGGGCTGTGCTATATATTACGTGGGCTGTGTTATATACTACATGGCTGTGCTATACTACGTGGCTGTGCTATATACTACGTGGCTGGCTGTGCTATATAGTACATACATATTCTAGAACACCCGATGCATTAGAATCGGGCCACCATCTAGTGTGTGTGTATATATATATATATATATATATATATATATATATATATATATATATATATATATAATAAAAATCTACTAGCAAAATACTCGCGGCTTCAATGGAATCATGGAAAATGATATGTTAAAGGGAACCTGTCGCCCCCCCCCCCCCCCCCCCCCCTGGCGTTTTTAACTAAAAGAGCCAGCTTGTGCAGCACTAATGCTGCATTCTGTCAAGGTGGCTCTTTTATTTGGGGTCCCTTCCAACGCTGCAATATTCGTTTTTTAATTTGCCCGCCATACCTGTAGTCTGTCCAGGGGGCATGTCTTTCCCCCCCGGACACAAACGCCTCCCAGCCATCACTCGGCCCCTCCGTGCGCTCCCTCCCTGTGCTTTCATTAACGTCCCCGGCGCCGGCGCTGTAAGTTCCCATCATGTGATGTGAGTCAAAGGGCAGCGCAAACTGCGAATGCCCGAAAAAGGAACTTACAGCGCAGGTGCTGGCGACGTTAATGAAGGCACAGGAGGCGGCGCAGGGAGGGGCTGAGTGATGGCTCGGAGGCTTTTGTGTCCAGGGGGGAAAGACATGCAGACTACAGGTATGGCGGACAAATTAAAAATACTAATATTGCAGCATTGGAAGGGACCCCAAATGAAAGAGCCACCTTGACAGAATGCAGCATCAGTGCTGCACAAGGTGGCTCTTTTAGTTAAAAACGCCAGAGGGGGCCATATCAGCAGGATTGTGCTTAGTAACCTACACACAGTGTCTGGTTGGTGATGTTATACTGATTTAAATTATACCTTGGTTAATGAAATCCATCTTATGGTTGTTCTTTAATCTTTATTTTCAATTTATAGTTAATGATATGCTCATGCTGTAAGGTGGGTCTGAAGGAGGGGTCATGTGGTATTTGATTTGGTATTCATAATGCAGACTGCTGACAGGTCATTGATCCATCACTGACCTGCCCCCTAGTTTACATAATGAAAATCTGTAAAAGAAAAAAAAATGCAGGCAAGTGCTGGCCGTGCCACCTGCTCTGCAGCATAATTGCATATTTTATGTGCCAATAATACATTATATACACGTTATTCAGCTAGAGGGAAAAAAAATCTATTTGAAAATTGGGCCTGTTTTGCCTGTGCAGTAGCAACTATTGGTGTCTATAGCTGTGATCCGGTAGCTGGTACTGCACATGCGCCAGCGGTGCCATATTACTGTAGGAGAAAAGAAAATCCTTCTCTAAGATGGTGCCGACTGCACAGTAGCAGCTCTTGGCTATCTCCGATCTGATACTGCGCAGGTGCGGGCCATCTTGGATGAGTAATTTTTTTTCTCCTCCAGTAAGATGGTGCCGCATAAGCAGTATTAGCTATCGGATTACAGCTATAGACACCGATAGCTGATACTGCGCATGCGCGGTGGGCGCCATTTTCAAATTGATTTTTTTTTTTTAGCATGCTGGTATCATTTTAATTAGTATGGTGCCGACTGCACAGTAGCAGCTCTTGGCTATCTCCGATCTGATACTGCGCAGGTGCGGGCCATCTTGGATGAGTAATTTTTTTTCTCCTCCAGTAAGATGGTGCCGCATAAGCAGTATTAGCTATCGGATTACAGCTATAGACACCGATAGCTGATACTGCGCATGCGCGGTGGGCGCCATTTTCAAATTGATTTTTTTTTTTTAGCATGCTGGTATCATTTTAATTAGTATAACGGCGCCGACCTGACACTGTAGGTTACTGTACACAATCCTGCTGACAGGTTCCCTTTAACCCCTTCACCCCAAAGCCTGTTTTCACCTAAGTGACAGGGCCAATTTTTACAATTCTGACCACTGTCACTTTATGAGGTCATAACTCTGAAACGCTGCAACGGATCCTGGTGATTCTGACATTGTTTTCTCGTGACATATTGTACTTCATGATAGTGGTAAAACTTCTTCGATATGACTTGCATTTATTTGTGAAAAAAACAAAAATTTATCGGTAATTATGAAATTTTAGCAATTTTCAAACTTTTGGTTTTTATGCCCTTAAATTAGAGAGTTATATCACATAATATAGTTAATAAACAACATTTCCCACATGTTTGCCTTACATCAGCACAATTTTGGAAATATAATTTTTTTTTGTTAGGGAGTTATAAGGGTTAAAAGTTGACCAGCGATTTCTCATTTTTGCAAAAAAAATTGCAAAACCATGTTTTTTACGGACCACCTCACACTTGAAGTGACTTTGAGGGGTCTATATGACAGAAAATGCCCAAAAGTGACACCATTCTAAAAACTGCACCCCTCAAGGTACTCAAAACCACATTCAAAAAGTTTATTAACCCTTCAGGTGCTTCACAGGAATTTTTAGAATGTTTAAACAAAATTGAACATTTAACTTTTTTTTCACAAATTTTTACTTCAGGTCCAATTTGTTTCATTTTACCAAGGGTAACAGGAGAAATTGGACCACAAAAGTCGTTGTACAATTTGTCCTGAATACGCCGATACCCCATATGTGGGGGTAAACCAATGTTTGGGCACATGGCAGAGCTCGGAAGGGAAGGAGCGCCATTTGACTTTTCAATGCAAGATTTGCTGGAATTGAGATCGGAGCCCATGTCACGATTGGAGAGCCCCTGACGTGCCTAAACAGTGGAAACCCCCACAAGTGACACCATTTTGGAAAGTAGACCCTCTAAGGAACTAATCTAGATGTGTGGTGAGCACTTTGAACCTCCAAGTGCTTCACAGAAGTTTATAATGTAGAGCCGTAAAAAAAAATTTCATATTAATTTTCACAAAAAATGATCTTTTTGCCCCAATTTTTTTTCCCAAGGGTAACAGGATAAATTGGACCCCAAAAGTTGTTGTGCAATTTGTCCTGAGTACGTTGATACTTCATATATGGGGATAAACCACTGTTTGAGCGCATGGCAGAGCTCGGAAGGGAGGGCGCGCCATTTGACTTTTCAATGCAAAATTGGCTGGAATTGAGATCGGAACCCATGTCGCATTTGGAGAGCCCCTGACGTGCCTTAACAGTGGAAACCCCCCACAAGTGACCCCATTTTGGAAAGAAGACCCCCTAAGGAACTTATCTAGATGTGTGGTGAGCACTTTTAACCCCCAATTGTTTCACTAAAGTTTAGAATGTAGCGGTGTGAAAATTAAAAAAATCATTTTTTCTTTCCGCAAAATGATGTTTTAGGCCGCAATTTTTTTCCCCAAGGGTAACAGGAGAAATTGGACCACAAAAGTTATTGTCCAATTTGTCCTGAGTACGCTGATACCCCATATATGGGGGGGAACCACCGTTTGAGTGCATGGCAGAGCTCGGAAGGGAAGGAGCGCCGTTTGAAATGCAGACTTAGGTGGATTGGTCTGCAGGCGTCATGTTGCATTTGCAGAGCCCCTGATGTACCTAAACAGTAGAAACCCCCCACAAATGACCCCATATTGGAAACTAGACCCCCCCAAGGAACTTATCTAGATGTGTTGTGAGAACTTTGAACCAACAAGTGTTTCACTACAGTTTATAACGCAGAGCCGTGAAAATAAAAAATATTTTTTTTTCCACGAAAATGATATTTTTGCCCCCACGTTTTTTATTTTCCCAAGGGTAACAGGACAAATTGGACCCCAAGAGTTGTTGTCCAACTTGTCCTGAGAACGCTGATACCCCATATGTTGGGGGGAACCACTGTTTGGGCGCACAGGAGAACTCAGAAGGGAAGGAGCACTGTTTTAGTTTTTCAAAGCAGAATTGGCTGGAATTGAGATCGGACGCCATGTCGCGTTTGGAGAACCCCTGATGTGCCGAAACAGTGGAATCTCCCCAATTCTAACGGAAACCCTAATCCAAACACACCCCTAACCCTAATCCCAACCCCAACCCTAACCCTAGCCCTAACCCTAGTCCTAACCCTAGCCCTAACCCTAATGGGAAAATGGAAATAAATACATTTTTTTACATTTTATTAGTTTTCCCTAACTAAGGGGGTGATGAAGGGGGGTTTGATCTACTTTTATAGCGTTTTTTTGGCAGATTTTTAGGGTTGGCAGCTGTCACACACTAAAAGACGCTTTTTATTGCAAAAAATAGTATTTGCATCACCACATTTTGAGAGCTATAATTTATCCATATTTTGGCCCACAGAGTCATGTGAGATCTTTTTTTTTGCGGGACGAGTTGACGTTTTTATTGGTACGATTTTCGGGCAGATGACATTTTTTGATCGCTTTTTTTTCCGATTTTTGTGAGGCGGAATGAATAAAAACCAGCTGTATGATAATAAAGCAATGTTTTTTGCCTTGTTTTTTATTTATTTTTTTTGCAGTGTTCACTGAAGGGCTTAACTAGTGAGATAGTTTTATAGAGCGGGTCGTTACGGATGCGGCGATACCAAATATTTGTACTTTTATTGTTTTTTTTAATTTACATAAATGGATTTATTGAGAAATGTTTTTTTTTTTCTTTATTTGGGGATTTTTTTAATTTTGTTATACATTCTATTTTTTTTTTTTTTTTACTTTCTACCATTGTCCCAGGGTGGGACATCACTGTATTAGATCAGATCTTTGATCTGACAGGCAAGTTCAGGAGGCTTTCCGGCACCTGCTCTCAGCAACTCTCAGCAGGCGCCGGCTAGCCAGGTCATTTCATCACGTTTCTCCGGTGGGAGAGCGCAGGGAGCCCCCGTCCTTGTGCGATCCCCCTCTATGCCGCTGTCACTACTGACAGCGGCATCAGAGGGGTTAAATGCCCGCGATCGGCGCTACCGCCGATCGTGGACATTGCTGCGGGGTGTCAGCTGTCATATACAGATGACACCCGCACCCGATCACCGCGGCGCTCAGCGCGAGACCGCGGTGATCGGTGCGCCGTACTAGTACTGCTGCTGGCACAAATGCAGTGCCGGCAGCGCAGTACTAGTACGGCGCATGTCGCGAAGGGGTTAAATTGTTTTACACCTGGTACGGTTACATTTTCAGTTTCACCCTGAAGTTGACATCATCAGCATTGTCTTTTTTGAAATCTTCTTTTTTGTTATTTTGGCGTTAACACTGAGGCGAACAACTTCTTTTTGAACAAATTTGTATTAAATATTAAAAGTTACTCTCCTTTCACAAACACATAAAATTAAGAGGGGAACAGCATAATGCAACCCTTCACCTCCCACCAGTGTAAACTAGTCAGTGGTTAATGGACAAGTGAATAACACTGATTTACAGATACACCGCTGTCTATAGTAGTGCTTTTTGTTAAACAACGTTTTTCGTTTTAACTTCAGGTGCATATATGAAAAGATTTTTTGGTTACCCACCCTAGAGCAAAGAACGTAGAGGTGACCATGTGAAAAATACAGCTCTCCAAATTAACCACTTACCATCCAATGACGTGCAGTGTCCGTCATTGGATGCCTCCCCCTATTTGGTGCTGGCTTCGGCGATCAGCCCGCACCTTTTCCGGCACATGACAGCTGATCTGATCTGATAATTTCACAATTTTCCTACTTTAAATTTTCATGCCCTTAAATCACACACAACAATGAACATTTACCGTATATACTCGAGTATAAGCCGACCCACCTTATTGACTCGAGTATAAGCCTAGGGTGGGAAATGCAGCAGCTACCGGTAAATGTCAAAAGTAAAAATAGATACCAATAAAAGTAAAATTAATTGAGACAGCAGTAGGTTAAGTGTTTTTCAATATCCATATTGAATCAGGAGCCCCATATAATGCTCCATACAGTTCATGATGGGCCCAATAAGATGCTACATACAAAATACGCCCCATATAATGCTCCATATTAAAATATTATAATGCTGCACAAAGGTTTATAATGGCCCCATAAGATGCTTCATAGAAACATTTGCCGCATACAATGCTGCATAAAGGTTGATGGCCCAATAAGATGCTCCGCACATCATGCCCAATAAGATGCTCCACACATTATGGCTCCATAAGATGCTCAAAACATTATTCCCCATAAGGTGCTCCACACATTATGGCCCCATGAGATGCTTCATACATTATGGCCCCATGAGATGCTCCATACATTATGGCCCCATGAGATGCTCCATACATTATGACCCCATGAGATGCTCCATACATTGTGGCCCCATGAGATGCTCCATACATTGTGGCCCCATATGATGCTCCATACATTGTGGCCCCATGAGATGCTCCATACATTGTGGCCCCATGAGATGCTCCATACATTGTGACCCCATACAAATCTCCATACATTGTGGCCTCATACGATGCTCCATCCATTGTGGCCCCATGAGATGCTCCATACATTGTGGCCCCATACGAAGCTCCATACATTGTGGCCCCATACGATGCTTCATACATTGTGGCCCCATACGATGCTCCATACATTGTGGCCCCATATGAAGCTCCATACATTGTGGCCCAATAAGATGCTCCACACATTTGCCCCATTTGCTGTTGCTGCGATTAAAATTTTAAAAAATCACATACTCCCCTCTCTTCGCTCAGCCCCCGGCACTTGCGATAGTCACCTTCCTCGTTCCACCACTGCGCGCTGCTCTCCCAACCCTAACTACACTCCTAACCCGACCAAACCCCTAATCCCAATCCTAACCACACCCCTAACCCCAACACACCCCTAACCCTAAAACACCCCTAATCCCAACCCTAACTACACTCCTAACCTGAACAAACCCCTAATCCCAATCCTAACCACACCCCTAACCCCAACACACCCCTAACCCTAAAACACCCCTAATCCCAACCCTAACTACACTCCTAACCTGAACAAACCCCTAATCCCAATCCTAACCACACCCCTAACACCAACACACCCCTAACCCTAATCCAAACCATAACCCTAAGCACACCCATAACCCTGACACACCCCTAACCCTAATTCCAACCCTAATCTCAACGTTAAACGTAATCCAAACCCTAATCCCAACTCTAGCCCCAACCCTAACTTTAGCCCCAACCCTAACAGGAAAATTGAAATAAATATATTTTTTATTTTATTGTTTTTCCATAACTAAGGGGGTGATAAACGGGGGTTTGATTTACTATAGCGGGTATTTATGTTTGGCTGCAGTCACACACTAAAAGACGCTTTTTATTGCAAAAAAATAGTTTTTGCATCACCACATTTTGAGAGCTATAATTTTTCCATATTTTGGTCCACAGTCATGTGAGGTCTTGTTTTTTGCGGGACGAGTTGACGTTTTTATTGGTACCATTTTTGGGCATATGACATTTTTTGATCGCTTTTTATTCCGATTTTTGTGGGGCAGAATGAACAAAAAACAGAAATTCATGAATTTCTTTTGGGGGGGGAAGGCGTTTATACTCTTCCGCGTCTGGTAAAATTGATAAAGCAGTTTTATTCTTCTGATCAGTTCGATGACAGCGATACCTCATTTGTATCATTTTTTCTGAGGGCTATAACATTTTTATTTTTTCACTGATAATGCTACCATGCTTATTTATATCCGTCTTTTTGATTGCGTGCTATTCCACTTTTTGTTCAGCGGTATGATGATAAAGCATTGTTTTTTGCCTCAATTTTTATTTATTTTTACGGTGTTCACTGAAGGGGTTAACTAGTGGGACAGTTTTATAGGTCGGGTCGTTACGGACGCGACAATACTAAATATGTGTACTTTTAATGTTTTTTTTATTTACATAAAGAAATGTATTTATTGGAACAATATATTTTTTTTCTTTTCTTTATTTAAGAATGTTTTTTTAAAAATATTTTTACACATGTTAATATTTTTTTTAAACTTATTTACATTGTCCCAGGATGGGACATCACTATATAGTGTAAGATCGCTGATCTGACACTTTGCAGAGCACTGTGTCAGATCAGCGATCTGACAGGCAGTGCAGGAGGCTTGCCGGTGCCTGCTCTCAGCAGGCACTGACAAGCCACCTCCCTACAGGACCCGGAAGGACCCCACGGCCATCTTGGATATGGGGCCTGCAGGGAGGAGAACAGAAGAGACCCTCAGAACAACGCGACCACATTGTGTTGTTCTGAGAGTCGCAGGGAGCCCCCACCCTGCGTGATGTTTCCCTATGCCATAGTGTTCCCGGGGTTAAAGTGCCCGGAGCGGTCCGTGATCGATCCTGGCGCTTAGTTCCGGATGTCAGCTGTGATAATTACTAATCCTATTGGTGTGAAAGGGTTAAATATACACACAGCCAGAATAAAGTATTTTAATGAAATAAAACAACACAGTTTTGCCATCTTTATTGTTCTGCCGATCTATGCAACACCCTCGATCTCCTGCAAAAAATGAAAAAATAAACCAACACAAATACTCCCTGGTCCGACGCAGTCCATTTAATAACGAGTTCCTGACAACGATCTCCCCTATAGAGCTGTCACATCAGAAGAGGTGACCTCTCTATAGGCCTCCAGTGACACACTGACAGGAGACAGTGGCTCCTGCAGCGTTATCGCTGAGGGTTCAATGGGCTCTCACTTTAAGGCACTGCTGTGTGAGAATTTTCCCACCATGCGGTGCCGCAAGTGACAGTATGAACTCTTCACTCAAAGCGGCGGACTGATACAGTGCGGGGGGATTACCTGCTGTTATTGTGTCACCTGCTGATGTGACAGCTCACCACGTGAGATCGTCGTGGGACACTCATTATTAAATGGATTACATCAGATCAGGGAGTATACTGTTGGTTTATTATTTTTTATTTATTTTTTTTTACAGGTAATCGAGGGCTTTGGGGAGACTAGGTGATGTATGGAGAGTATGTACTGTGTGTATATGTGTGTATCTGTGTTTTTTTTTTTTTTTACACAGTAGTAGTCCCATCATCCGGCTAGCTATCACTGCAGCAGGCATAGCCGGATGGGACTGGTAGTCCCATTGGACTCGGACGATACCTGCCTACACACAGCCCCGCAGACCTACAGCCCCACACAGCCCCACACACACACATCCCCACACACACACATCCCCACACACACACACACACACACAGACAAGCACATCTTCTCCGTCCACACACATAGTCTCCGCCCACACACTCTTCCTCCTCCCGATCTGCAGCATTTTTCACAGGCAACTCTGGAGCGTTTTGGCACCCATTGACTACCACTGAGTCAAACAAATCCTCAGCAAAACCGCAGGTTTAAAAAAGATCTGCGGATTTGCTTGACTCAGTGGTAGTCAATGGGTGCTGAAACGCTCCAGATCCGCAAAAAGAATTGACATGCTGCGGAAAATAAAACGCTGCAAATCTGCAGTGTGTGCACACCAAATGTCAATTTCCCATTGACTAACATTGCTTGTGCACTACACTGCGGGTTTGATGCAATTCCACGCTTCTAAAAACGCTGCGGATCCGCATAAAAATCTGCAACGTGTGCGCATAGCCATACTATGGTAAAATACTGACCAAATACTGAACGTGTGCACATAGTCTTACATGATAAGATACATTTCAAAGTTTATTTTAGCTTTGTACTATTGATCTATTTTAATTATGTTGAATTTACTTTGACCAGTGCAGAACAGAAATCAATAACCAACATTTCGTCTATATCCAGCCTTCGTAAGGTTTATCATTTGGTTAGTGGTTGGAAGTGCAGAGCTTTGCGGACCGTGTAATGAAAAATATATGTTGGTTATTGATTTCTGTTCTGCATTGTTTGACAGTCACAATAAAAATTTTAACGCAAGATCACCTATTTCTTGATTAAGTGCCGAAGTAACTTCAGTTTGGCAGTTTGAGCAAGTTATCCATTTAGTATGTTGAAGCAATAGTCATAATTTAAAGGGAACCTGTCACCCCGTTTTTTCAGATTGAGCTATAAATACTGTTAAATAGGGCCTGCGCTGTGCGTTACTATAGTGTATGTAGTGTACCCTGATTCCCCACCTATGCTGAGAAATACATTACCAAAGTCGCCGTTTTCGCCTGTCAATCAGGCTGGTCAGGTCGGGTGGGCGTGTTCACAGCGCTCTTTTCTTCCCCAGCTTTCCGTTGGTGGCGTAGTGGTGTGCGCATGTCCAAGTTCCGAATTCCCTGCGCCCACGTGAAGACACAGCGCGCGATCTGCGTTGTCATCCCTTTCATCGGTGGGGGCGGCCATCTTCCTGGGGCCGCGCGTGCGCAGATGGAGTGCTCTGCTGCACGGGGCTTCAGGAAAATGGCCGCGGGATGCCGCGCTTGCGCACAAGAGATCGCAGCGGCCATTTTCCCAAAGCCGAGATGCAAACTCGGCTTTGGGAAAATGGCCGCCGCGATCTCTTGTGCGCACGCGCGGCATCCCGCGGCCATTTTCCTGAAGCCCCGTGCAGCAGAGCACTCCATCTGCGCACGCGCGGCCCCAGGAAGATGGCCGCCCCCACCGATGAAAGGGATGACAGCGCAGATCGCGCGCTGTGTCTTCACGTGGGCGCAGGGAATTCGGAACTTGGACATGCGCACACCACTACGCCACCAACAGAAAGCTGGGGAAGAAAAGAGCGCTGTGAACACGCCCACCCGACCTGACCAGCCTGATTGACAGGCGAAAACGGCGACTTTGGTAATGTATTTCTCAGCATAGGTGGGGAATCAGGGTACACTACATACACTATAGTAACGTACAGCGCAGGCCCTATTTAACAGTATTTATAGCTCAATCTGAAAAAACGGGGCGACAGGTTCCCTTTAAGTTAACTTTTTTTTTAAAAGTCCCTGAAAGTATCGATATCGTTTAATTGTTGCTGATAGACTTGCCATTATTAATTAATTAATCTTTTTTTTTCCATAAGTTATTATTCTTTTGTAAATAAATAGCCAGAAAGGACAAAAAACTGTTTTGTGTAATTTTCTTCTTGTTTGCTTCCTAGCCTGAAGCTGCTTGTCACCCGTGCATATTCAGAGTAATTGAGGACTTTTTCAGGTAAGACTTTGTGATGTGGAGCCAGCAGAATGCTTTTTCTGATGTGGTGTGGATGTGCAGTATTGGCCTTCATACATATTAACCCCTTCATGACCAGAGGTATTTCAGCTTTTGCGTCCTCGTTTTCTGCTCCCCTTCTTCCAACAGCCATAACTTTTTTATTTTTCTGGCAATATGGCTATGTGAGGGCTTGTTTTTTGCTGGACAAGTTGTACTGAAAAACAGGAAAGAAATTCCAAGTGCGGTGAAATTGCAAAAAAAAAAGTGCAATTCCACAGTTTTTATTTTTACCATATTCACTAAATGCTAAAACTGACCATTGTGATTCTCCAGGTCATTACGAGTTCATAGACCCCAAACATGTCTAAGTTCTTTTTTTTATTTGTGATGAAAAAAAAAATCCAAAATTTGTTACAAAAAAAAAAAGGGGGGGGGGGGCCATTTTCCGAGACCTGTAGCGTCGCCATTTTTCATGATCTGGGGCTGGGTGAAGGCTGATTTTTTTTTTTTTTGCGCGCCAAGCTGACATTTTTATTGATACCATTTTGATCTACATACGATATTTTGTCGGCACTGAGATCTCAGGAGATGAAATCTAAGCGCCAAGATCTCCATCTGCGCATACGCCGCCCCCGACAGCCATTTTCCCGGAGTCCACCACATAGTAAACCATGTAAGTGTGGGGGCTCTGGGCTTTCACAACATGTTGGCTGAGCCCCCGCAGCAGCGCACATCCGAACACCCTCTCATTCCAGTCTGCAGCCTGCAGCAATGCTCCACTCTTGCCTCCTCCAGCTGGGACCCCGCTTCACCACAGCCACCACCCCCGGTAAGCAATAAGATGTATGGATTGTAAGAAGCGCCAACATTTTATTAAAAAAAGCTTTTTTTTTTACTATTTTTCTCCTAAAAATTTGGGGTACGTCTTATAATCCGGCGCGTCTTATAAACCGCAAACTACTGTAGGGTCTAAAGAGAGATTTAAAAAAAGCATACCCCTATATAAATCATTTGTAAGGCCACATCTAGAATATTGGATCTTCTTTTGGGCACCAGAACCTAAACAGATTATTGTAAATTTAGTGTCTCGTCAAAGGCACTAACTTGATTATTACATGGGATAGAAAGTGTCTCCTATAATGAGAGGTGAGAATAGGTGGGCTTTTTTAGCGTAGAAAAAAATCTATATGTATAAATACATATACAAAAGGGGGAGGAAAAGGACTTCCACTCAACAATACAGGTCTAAAGGATATAAATGCTTTATTAGGAACACATAGAAGTGGTGGCAGTCACGGGAAACCACCAGTACAATGAAAAACAGACGCTGAGACCCCACATCGGCCACATATATTATCTAGCCCAACATCCAAAATACATATACAGGATGTCCGGACATAGTACTTATATCTAAGGCAAAGATATAAACCCCTCTGCTACAGCCGGCTCACAGTGGAGCTATATACATAATTGAAGTACTACAGAGCAAAGGAGATCAAAAATCGCAAAATCAGAATACATCACCGTGTGATAGGCAAGTGCTGGTCAGTGGGAGTTCCGGCGTCCGCCCCAACGCGCGTTTCGGAACACCTTCGTCAGGGGGCACACAAGGAAGTGAAGGGAAGAGGATTAAAAAGGCCGCCGACCGGAAGTAAAGTGCGCTCCAGACCCGGAAGTGCTGCTCCGTTGCATAGTAACCATAAGGTGCACATAGAGCAGCGCGAACCCGGAAGCGTGCAGTGGAATCACGTGGGGCCCCACATGATCAACCAGCAACGCCCACCATGGTTATCGCTGCCGTAAGAAAGGTGCGCATGCGTAAGAGAAAATAGAGTGTGGGATCGCCATATTGCCGAAGGGCAAACTAAGGAGAAAATACAGATGCCACAGGGGAGGAAAAAGATGGACAGTGAAAATCCCCTGTATCAAATCGATATAAAGGAAAAGGACAAGTAACAACGATAAGGAACAGGTCATAATATGGCAGAGGAGGAATGAATATATATACCTCATAAATACATAGATGCCAATGCAGTCACATTTCCCCTAACATGGTATCATAAATATAATCACACTATATAGACATCAATATCCAAAAGAAGATTATAATATGCTATGGCGCCATTAGCGAGCATTATTCCATTATATATAAATTAATAACAGAGAGCCAATATAATGTCCTAAGGCACTCTATTGTCAGACCGCATACATCATGAACTAATAGCAAACTGTATCTTGGGTCAAATAGTGTATCATTTCTTAATTAGAGTCCGTAAAACACCAAGATATCAGCAAAGCACGCAGAGGAATAGTCAGTTGTTGGTTGGTCTGAAGAATAAGTACAAAGTTCCTAGATATTCCATAATCCGGCATCATGGTGCATAGAGTTGATAAAATCCCGCATCTCAAGTTGAGCAGAGTAATTCATATAACTTCCAATAGAGGACCATAAGGCAACGATAAACCAGTCATACGGACAAAAGGATAGGTAGCAAATCTAAAAAGTATAAAAATTGGATTAAAAACAGAACAAAGAACAGGTGGCTATCACCGGAGATCATATAAGTCCACACTACTGAGGTAAAGGTTACTGAGGTAGAAAAGGAGCAAAACTTAAATGCTCATTGAGCCCGAGGGGGTGGACGGTCCGAAGTGTTCATATCCACCTAGATTCTAGGCATGCCAGCTTAGAGGAAAGTTTACCACCCCGAATACCAATATCAAGGGAGTCAATACCTCTAAACCTAAGGAGACTCCCATTGCTCCCATGGAGCAATTTAAAATGTTTCGGGAGTGTATTTAAAGTAGAGATATCCAAGCAATTGACTGCTGCCTCAATGCCATGTATATGTTCACGTATACGGATCTTAAAGGGGCGAGTGGTTAGTCCAACATAAATTAAGCCACATGGACATGTGGCATAATAAATGACGTATCGTGTAATACATGTAATTACTTTCTTGATCTTATATATTTTATTTCCCCCTGAATCGGAAAAGGTGTCAGTCCGATCCATATTGGGGCATGCCACACATCTGCCACAAGGGGCAGAGCCACAGCGTCGGGTCACATTATCCAAAAAAGTGGTTCTAGGAATGCCCTCATAATGGCTATGTGTCAAGTGATCTTTAAGATTCCTAGCCCGTCTAAACGACATAAGAGGATACTCTGGTAATATTTTGGAGATGGTATTATCAGTTTTTAGTATAGGCCAAGATTTTAATAAGGCCTCACGAATTTTTGAGGCTTGAAAACTAAAATTAGTCACAAACCTCAATTGCTGACCAGATCGTGGAGAACCTCTCATGGATTGGTCATATAGTAAAGATGTTCGTGTGGTAGCCCTAGCTCTATTGTATGCCTTTTTGATAGATCTCTTACTGTAGCCACGGTTAAAAAACCTAATTTTCAGTTCTTCAGCCTGGCGCTCAAAATCCAGCTCAGACGAGCAGATCCGGCGCAGGCGAAGAAACTGACCAGTGGGTACAGCCCCAATGACATGCGACGGGTGGCATGATGACGCATGTAGTAAGGTGTTGGTTGAAGTGGGTTTACGAAACAAATCAGTTTGCACGAGACCAGAGGGATCCTTTTTGACCATGACGTCAAGAAAATCAACTCGTTCAACATCCCACTTAAAAGTTAGGTGAATGTTAAGGTTGTTATCATTTAGAGACGTCATGAAAGTAGAAAGGTCATCAGATGACCCCTGCCAGATCAAGAATACATCGTCGATGTACCGGGTCCAAAGGAGGACCTGGTCCATCGACACGTACCGATCCGACAAGAAGAGGTCCCTTTCCCACAGCCCCAGGAACAGTTTAGCATAGGACGGCGCAAACGCCGCCCCCATGGCTGTCCCCTGGAGCTGTAGGATAAAGGACCCCTTAAAAACAAAAAAATTATGGGTTAACGCAAACTCAAGTAGCACCAAAATCAATTTACAAAAATCAGGGGAAGAGACTGATAGGCCAAGGAAAAACCGCACAGCATTCAAACCATCAAGATGTTTAATATTGGTATATAATGATTCTACATCGGCTGTCGTCAAAATGGTATCACCGTCCAAATGGACGGAATCAACCTTCTTGAGGAGCTCTCCAGTGTCCTTCAGGAATGATGGCAAATTCTCAACCAAAGGTTGCAAATGGAAGTCGATCCACTGGTTAATATTTTCAAGGAAGTTTCCATTCCCCGAAATGATCGGTCGGCCAGGTGGCACCCTGGCATCCTTATGTATCTTAGGGAGTAGATAAAAGGTTGAGACTGCCGGCTCGGACACACGAAGTGCCAGAGAAAGTTCTTTGGTGATTGTACCGCTATCAACGGCAGAATCCAGGATGTTGTTCAATTCAGAACAAAAGGCCGACAAGGGGTTAAAGGTCAATTTACGATAGCATACGGTGTTATTCAATTGCCGATAGGCCTCCTTTTCATACATCTCTTTCGGCCAAATGACCACATTACCCCCCTTGTCGGCCGGTTTGAGTACAACATCCTGGATGCTTTTTAGGTGTCGCAGTCTCAACCTCTCCTCACGATTGAGATTATCCCTCCCAAGATTTTGTGGTATTTTAAGAAGATCCTGGGTGACCATCTGGACGAACAGATCAATGTGAGTACACGTAGAAAGGGGAGGAAACTTCCTTGATCGTGGTCTAATAGAAGGTGGAATCTTACCTCCCTCCGGTACATTCTCACTGGAGAGCTCCTCAAGTACCCTTAGCGCATCCTGCTCTTCCTCTGTAGGAAATAAACGGTGCAAATCATTATCAAAGAAATGGCGTTTAAACAATAATGAGCGAGCAAAAAGGTGTAGATCTTTAATAGCCGAAAAAACATCAAAGCCCGCCATGGGGGAAAAGGATAAACCTCTACTCAACAAAGAAATATCGGCAGGAGAGAGCACATGTTTACTCAAATTAATCACCTTATTGTCCTTCCCCGAACGGTCTGGTGAGCGTGAAGTACGTCTCTTATAGGGATGGTAACCACGTGTTTTATTCAAGGTTATCCCAGAACGTGTCGTCATAGCAAGGGAAGAGGTATCCGACTGTCCGCTCAGAGAGGATAAAGAAGAGGTGGATGGTACCTGCTTCAATGAATAGCCTGTTTTGGGCTTCCGCCAATGATATACAGCACTTTGTTGATAGTCCCTCTGGTCACGTCCAAATTTACTAATCTGTGTCTCATGAATATTTTTAACCGTAGAGTCAAGGGTCTTTTCTAGGCTAGAGTCAAATGCACGGATCTTCTCAGATGGGCAGCCCATACGTAGCTCATTTTGGGCAGAGTCAATCTGTTTATCTAGTTCACCAATCTCAAAGGTATTGAGGTCGATTAATAATTTCATCAATGAGGATGAGCAGGTGTTACAGATTTCCTCCCAATTTGAAATAAATTTGGTATCTTCTACTGGAAAGGTGGGGATTACCCGGACCCGCAACCCCCTAGGGATCATATTACCAGTTTGGTACTTCTCAAGGAACGCTCTGTTCCACCATAATTTAGTGCGTTTAATTAATAGATTTTGAATAGTGGAGCAAAGATCGTCCCACTTAAGATCCTCAGACTGTGGAACACTACCACCACTACCATATATTTGTTCCATTTGGCCCAGCCAGGCTTTTTCTTTAGCTTTATAATCCATAATGTCACCACAGAGACCTGTGCAAAACACAGCAAGCATAAAATAGTAAAAAGGGGAAGTAGTAACAGATGGCATGTCAATGTGTGGTCGATACAAAGGACTTGCACAAGATTTATTCCTTCCAGGAAAGGGTTCTTTACAGCTAGAGCAGTCTGACATTGGAATGCCCGACCACAAGAGGTAGTAGTGGCAGACACTAAAACAACATTTAAAATAAGGATGGATGCTTCTTAATAAATTGTATTGTGAGTTATGAATAATATAATTCATATCTATTTGTAGGAGAAAGGTTTAACTTCAAGAATCAATGTCTTTTTTTACCCCATGTAATGATGATAAAAGCTGCAAATGCCTTTACATTGGCAGGCTCACAAAAACTATATACATTGCTCACCTGCCTGCACAGTTTACAATAAATGTATTAAACACTTCTCAGGTCCTTGAAGTGTTGAAATAACTAATGTACTGTAGATTTTATTTGAACAGATTGTCAATGTTTTTTCTGGTTCCTATTTTTGAACGAAGATAAACTATTGTCCACAAATGGTGTAAAATTGACCTAAAAATGTTTACAAGTGATTCTATACTAAAAAAAATTTTGCAAATCCATCAATCCCCTTATGGTGCATGTTCCTTGTATTGAACTTTAAGAACATATTGATTTTCATTTTCTTTAAACTTGACAATGTGGGCTAACATTTTTACTTTTCTTGTTTTAGGTGATCTGAATGTATTATAGCAATGCCTCAATCACAAAAATCTAATTATATGAGCCATTGAAACACAACCTGGTACTTAGTTTTACTCCTTAAAGTAAACATCCATGCCCTTTAAAAGCCTTGTTGATGAGTTGAGGTTCGATTCCTTAAACACCGACCGATTGCTCACACCACAGGGTAGAATCATTCAGATTTTGCTTTACTGCGTGAACAGCAGTGAACACGCTCAATTGACAGTTTATGGGTTTGTACACCACCGTGCATACTCTCATGCATTAGCTGAGCACTTCTGGACCGTGGTTTGAGTGATCAGTGGGGGTATCAGGGTTTGGGCCACCACCAATTTACAAGATTATGATATATTTAATATTTATGAGTTTACCATAATTACCCTTTAAGAAGGCAGCCAATGTTTAGGCTTACTGACATAAAGGGAATTTGCCACCATGTTTTTCCCACCTCATCTGAGAGCAGAGCAGCATAATATAGGAAAAGAGACCCTGATTCCAGTGATGTATCACTTAGTTAGCTGGGTGCAGCAGTTCTGCAATCAGAGTTCTTAGATGGATCATGAAGCAGAGCAGAAAAAGCTAACCACGCCCAAACTAGGCTTTCTATGTACATTGTGTACTGACAGTGAGCAGCTTATCAGAGGAGGGGGCGCATTTAGACCACTGCTCACACAGCAGGTAGTCACATCAATCATGATGTCCTTGCGATAAACCCTTCATTGTAAGTAAATAGCACACAGCCTAAGTGACATCATTGATTGCATTGTTTTAACCCATACCTCATTTGCTATGTTTACAGAACATAAGTTATATGTCTAAGGCTGGTTTCACACTTGCGTTTTTGAACGCATGCGTTTTTAAAAAAAAACGCATGGTACAAAAACACGTGTAAACGCTGCGTTTTTTTGACGCACGCGTTAAACGCGTGCGTCAAAAAAACGCAGCGTTTACACGCGTTTACATGCGTTTTTGCATGCGTTTGCGTTTTTTTGGGGATTTAAAAAAAAAAAAAAAAGGTTACCAGACACAACCAATGGGAACAGAGAGGGCGTACATGATTGGCAATCAATATATAGACCCTAGGGGAACAGAAATTTTCAGAGCTTGCTACTGTTTACGGTGTCATGATGGATCTTTCAATGGCGAACTTTTATTTCAAACTGGAGTTCAGCTTCAAGATTTTCCTTGCCTGTGTTTTTGCTTGGGAGCAAGACCGAAACCGCCAAAGATGGAGAAGGAGACAGCGTCGGCGTTTTTGGAGGCACCCCATCATTGAAGTGCGTGAGACCCGTGGAGCATATCACACGCTCTATGCGGAGCTGAATGCCAACTCGGAGAAATTCCAGGATTACACCAGAATGTCTCAGGATTCTTTCCACCCGAGGAACGTCTGTTAGTGACATTACGGTATGTTCCAAAATTAAACCAATGACAGTCCAAATTTTTGGTTATGACATGTATTTTGGGTTTTTTTTTTTTTACCTTTTTCTTATTTAAAAACACCATTAAGAGCAGATTTTAATTTTTGTTTTTGTTTCCTTTTCTTCTAGATTTCTGGCCACAGGAGAGAGTTTATCTTCCCTGCACTTCCAATACCGCCTTGGAATCTCAACCCTGTCCGGAATTGTTGTGGACATCTGTCGTGCGTTATGGAATGTACTCCGTGAGGAGTTTATACCCGTACCCACCGTGGACATGTGGCGGGAAATATCAAAAACATTTTTGAACGTGTGTGATTTTCCAAACTGTTTAGGGGCGGTGGACGGGAAGCACATCCGCATTGTTAAACCTGCCAGAACCGGATCTGAGTTTTTTAATTATAAAAAATATTTTTCGGTAGTGCTCATGGCAATAGCGGATGCGGAGTGTCGCTTCATCGCCGTGGACATTGGAGCTTTTGGCCGTGGCAATGATTCCCAGACATTCAAGAGCTCGGATATGGGCCGTCGGGTATATGGCAACAATTTTAATTTTCCCCCTCCACAGCCTCTCCCCAACACTCAAGGCCCACCGCTGCCATTTGTTATGGTTGGGGATGAGGCCTTCCAGATGTGTGAAAATCTCCTGAAGCCCTATTCTAGTAGGGACTTGGACCACACACGCAGAATATACAACTACAGACTGACCAGGGCCAGAAGAACCGTAGAATGCAGCTTTGGCATTCTGGTTGCTAAATGGCGCATTCTTGCAACAGCCATCAATCTAAAAGTGGAAACTGTGGACGAGGTGGTCAAAGCCTGTGTGGTTCTACACAATTATATAATGGCTAAGGAGCGACCCCACATTGAACTTGATGAACCAGTTTCACACCCATTGCCAGATTTTCAGCATCACCGATGCGGTCAACTGCAGCCGTTGGTCTTATGCGGGACCAATTTGCGGCCTATTTTGTGTCCGATATTGGACGGGTTTCATGGCAGGACAATGTTGTTTAAATGTCCTGTTGTATGTTAATGTTTACCAATTATTAAATACTGATACAAATTTTTCTAATTAATAAACTTTGTTGTGTTCACCAGGTCTCCTGTCTTTTTCCTCTCTAAAAAAAGGTTGAACAAAGATGGGCAGTAGATATGTATATCATAATTTGTAATCCAAAACCAGGAGTGGGTGATAGTTGATGAGGTAATAATCAGATTTTTTTTTAATCATAATTGACCTCTGTTGCACTCCCTATTTTGGTTTACAAAGAATGATATAAACACGCATACTTATAATAATGTAACCAGATTTAAATTGATTTATTGGTAATCTTCTTGACGTCATTGCGTCAAGACTGGCACGCTCTCTATACCCGTCAAGTTAAGTGTAAGAAATAATGAATTCATGATGAACATATACATGATCATGAATTCAAAATTTCTTACACCTGCCCAGGTGAGGATAGATAGTTAGCGTGTGCCAACCATTGTCCTATCAGTTTGACAAAAATTGTCACATAATGTGCTATATAGAATAGGGTGAATATACAAGTCAGTAATCAACTAAACAGGTCAGGTGTCTATTTTGACATCTGACCGGTTCAGTTGAGTTCTGAACTTGATTGCCACAATTTTCTCTTTGGACAGTGACACTACACTAGTTAAAAATTAAAAATAAGAGTATGGAAATAACTGCTATTTTTTTGGCCAACTCATATCTGTATACTAAAGAAACACATATAGATGTTGTCTGGTATTTTATACTACTGGAGATATGTGTAGGCCAAAAGAATAAGTGTGTGACAAACTTTATTGGTGTGTATTGAGAGCGGTGAAAGACACAATAAACATAATTGTTGCAAATAATCTTTTTTTTTTATTGAGGAAAAACAACAATTTATTTCTTGGTACCGCGCCGGGTTGAACCACGCCGGCTTGGGGTTGAGTGACGTAACTGGGGGGTATTCAGAACTGAAGCCTGGCTCACTGTGGAGGTGGCAGGAGAATGGGCAAGAAAACTTGAAGGGTCTGGAAGTTCGGGGATGGGGCTTAAAACATGAGGGGCTTGAGACAAACTGGAAGGTTGAGACACATCGGTAGGTGATGGGGGAGGAATAATCAAAGTTTTTTGTTTTTTATGAGTTTTGCCAGTTTTACGTTGGGTTTTCCGGGTTGGGGGAAGTCTTCTGGGGCTAGGTTGTAAAGTGTAGGCGGGAGACACGTCAGGACCCGGCTCCACAATTAAACAGTCAGTCTCCATTGTGGAGCGCTCGGCAATGTCTGAGTCCAATGGGGGAAAAGATAAAGTCCCGCCTGGGTCCTGGTGCCTCGTTGGGGGGGGGAAACAAAAACCCTCCCAGGATCCTGGTGCCTCGTTGGGGGGGGGGGAAACAAAAACCCTCCCAGGATCCTGGTGCCTCGTTGGGGGGGGGACTTAACACCCTCCCAGGTTCCTGGTGCATCGTGGGGGGGGGGGAACGTAAAGCCATGGATGGGTCCTGCTGCATTGGGGTGGGCTGCATCGGGGTGGGTCCTGTCCGGAAAGGTATGGCTTGGTCGTGCTGCATCATGGGGGGCCCGGTGCGATACGCCATGGATGGGTCCTGCTGCATCGGGGGGTGTCCTGCCCGGAAAGCAACGCCTCGGTCCTGCTGCATCGGGGTGGGTCCGGTCCCATATGCCAGGCCTCGGTCCTGCTGCATCGGGGGTGGGCCGGTCCGATATTGCATGGATGGGTCCTGCTGCATCGGGAGGGTGCCGGGCCGATAAGCCACGCCAGGGTCCTGCGTCATCGTGGTGTGAGCGGAGGAGGTCCAAGCCGGAGCAGCGGTCGTCACGGTGGTGGCGGTGGGATGTCCAACAGCACTCGTCATCATGTTGGCGCTGTAGTGGAGTACACCTGTAGAGGGAATAGAGGTGGCCGTGCAGTGGTATGCAGCAGAGGAAGGAATAGTGTTTACTTGTGACAGTGACGGCACAGTTGGATATGCCGCCACATTACGACTCTGACTCTGCTGCATAGCCTGCACAAAAGCAACATTGCAGGCCTGCATCACACTCAGCTGGAGATCAGGGCTAAGGTGTTCCGACATGCCCTGTTCGATTTGATTAAAAAAATGATGAGCTGTCTTCTGGAGGTCGGCTTTCACTTGATCAACGCTTTTGGCGACATCCTGGATGCGGCACTCTAACAGGTTATGGGACACATCCATTCTGTCACCTAAAGCCTTGATAGCTTCGTGTAAAACCGAGCTCAAGTGCAAAAACTCGGGCATGAGGGACCTATCCGAAGCCCTCTGTCGCTGCCGGGATGAGCCCGCAAAAATGGGTGCAGCGAAAGAGGACTACGAAAGGGGAAGACCTGATGGGCCAGCCCCCTGGTCTCCAGTGAGTGTGGAAGACCCACCTGGTGCTGCGCTGCTGGATGGCTGGGACGGGTCCGTGGCTGCCGGCTGAAGGACCGCTCCAGAACCTGTGGCGACAGTCGTGCAGTGTGTGCTGTGAAAAAAGAAAACAGAAAATTAATACCAAACTATAACAAGACGGTACATCCTGTGGAATTAAAAATGACAGATTATGTCTATGCAATACAACCGGAGGCATGTGAGAAATACTTACGTTCTCATGAGAAGGACCGGTCTCAGGAAGGCCAACACACGGTGGTATTTGTAGAGCCGGTGCCTTGCTCCGGAACCACTAGCTGCACTCTTCTCTGCACGCAGGTCCTTGTTGAAGCGGTCCTTCATGGAACGCCAACGTGTCCTTACTTTGTCCACTGTGAAATAACAATAAAATATAATGGTCAGAATAAGGACTTTTGGGCGTGCTCTCGTGACTGTGTGTGATGACAGAAACTACGAAAAGTTTCTTTCATCACACACAGTCAAGAGAGCATGGCCAAGGTCTGTTGCTTCACACTACCGTGCAATACTTACCAAATGCATTACGGACCCGTGGCGGGGAATTCTCCCAGCCATCCCACAACGCTTGGGCCACCTCACTCCACAAACGACGGAGAACACTATTGACGGAGTGCTGTTGATCCCGGCTGTCCCACAACGGGACTCGCTCCTGGACCAGACTGATCAGCAGGTCATTATCAATCCGGTCGTCGTCCCGTTGTGAAACCTAAAATTAAAAGAAAATCATTTAAGTTTGCTCAACCACATTTGGAAAAAATAAGACACGAAGATGAGAAAGGGCAGGAATATGAAAGACAACTTTCAGAAAAGGATGATACAAGAAAAATGTAAAGAAAAACAAGGCTACAGAAAAGTAAAGAATATTACAATAAGGACAGTCTGCCTAGTATACATACCCGCTGCCGTCTTCCACCTGGACCTTGACTCCGCTGCTCAGTACCTCTCTGTCCCTCAGTTGAAGTGCTCTATAAAATTAAAAAAAAAAAATTGCCTCATGTGTCGATGTGACAGTCAATACTTACCAAGCTGACGGACAAAAAAATTACCTCGCTCACGTGATCCACTTCTGATTGCTGTGGCTGGAACTCCTCATCAGACGAAGAAACTGGAGAAGACATTCTGATGCGTGTTGAAAGAAAACAATTGAAGAAATTAGGACATGTAGATCAAAAAAATTGAAAATGAATGCATTGGCTAGGATATACTCACATTGCTCTGTGTCTTGTCCAACAATGTGTCCGGGCAGGGTGCTGTCTTCTTTGGAGTCTGATGAGAAGTGACCAGAAACTTCCCCCAACCTTCCTTTTATAACCCTGCTGCTATGGGGGAGGCTTATCAGTGTCTAGACATCCTTATCTACAGTTAATTCAATGGTGCCAAAAAAAACGCATGCGTCAAAAAAACGCATGCAAACGCATGTCCAAAAAAACGCATGCGTCCCCATTGACTCCAATGCATTTTTTGTCCAAAAAAAAACGCATGTAAACGCATGCGTTTTTTTGGGGGAAAAAAAACGCCCCTCAAAATACTACAAGTTGCATTTTAGAAAATGAACGCATGCAGTAAAAAAACACATGCGTTCACAAACGCGTGCAAACGCGTACACCAAAAAACGCATGCGTTTTCAATGTTAAATATAGGGGAAAAAAACGCATGCGTTTTTTGGGTAAAAAACGCTGCAGACAAAAACGCAAGTGTGAAACCACCCTTATTTATCTTGACTTTATTTTTATGTCCATTTAGTTGTTTAAAAAATTAAGAGGCTGTTTAGTGTAGCTCTAAATTTTCAAATTTTGAAGAAAAAATTCCAAACTTACTTTTTAGGACCCAATTTAACCCTGAAATGGTTCTTATGGGCCTTTATATTAAAACCTACCCATAAATAACAGTATTTTAAATCAACTACACTCCTTCCAATATTCATCACAGTATTTAGGGCAGCATCCAGCAGCATTGTAAAACACTGTGCATTGTACATAATAAGAAATATATCTGAAATGTTTCATTCCAGTGAACCAAGCTAAAATTACCATACATTGTTAAAGCAGATCTATCACGATACATACTTAATACATTATTAAAGAGGACCTGTCACCAGATTAAAAGTGTCGAATGTTTGCTCTTATTTTATTCCAGCTACTCCCAAATATGCATGTTTTTCTTCTGTTTGTTTTTTAAATGCACTATATGGTTTCAGTAAGAAGCCAATTTTTGTTTAAAGGGGTTGGCCACTACTTGACATGTCCCTTTCATAAAAATGGTCATATTTCTGAAACCATGTACGTGATTAAAAAAAAAAAAAACTTGGGAGTAGTTGGAATAAAATAAGAGCAAACATTCAACACTTTAATCTGGTCAGATAGAGATCATGTAACCACAAGAATACCTCAGGTTACACCAGGATTGGGCAAAGCACGGTGCTTACCTATGGCAGCAGAATTCTCTGGATCCTTAGGAATAAAATAAGAGTGACAACTGACCACTTTTGATCTGGTGACAGGTCCTTTTTTTAAATAGGTGCCTTAGATCTGATTAAAGGCCCCGTCACACTAGACGATATCGCTAGCGATCTGTGACGTTGCAGCGTCCTGGCTAGCGATATCGTCCAGTGTGACAGGCAGCAGCGATCAGGCCCCTGCTGTGATGTCGCTGGTCGGGGAAGAAAGTCCAGAACTTTGTTTCGTCGCTGGATCTCCCGCTGACATCACTGAATCGGCGTGTGTGACGCCGATTCAGCGATGTCTTCGCTGGTAACCAGGGTAAACATCGGGTTACTAAGCGCAGGGCCGCACTTAGTAACCAGATGTTTACCCTGGTTACCATCGTTAAAGTAAAAAAAACAACCACTACATACTTACCTACCGCTGTCTGTCCCTGGCGCTGTGCTTCTCTGCACTCCTCCTGTACTGGCTGTGAGCACAGCGGCCGGAAAGCAGAGCGGTGACGTCCGGTGCTTTCCGGCTGACCGGCGCTCACAGCCAGAGCAGAGAAGCACAGCGCCAGGGACAGACAGCGGTAGGTAAGTATGTAGTGTTTGTTTTTTTTTACTTTAACGATGGTAACCAGGGTAAACATCGGGTTACTAAGCGCGGCCCTGCGCTTAGTAACCCGATGTTTACCCTGATTACCGGCATCGTTGGTCGCTGGAGAGCTGTCTGTGTGACAGCTCTCCAGCGACCAAACAGCGACGCTGCAGCGATCCGAATCGTTGTCGGTATCGCTGCAGCGTCGCTTAGTGTGAAGGTACCTTAAGCTGGTGTACTTTACTCTGAAAATCCATGTCTGACTGGCTGTAATAATTGTGAAAGTTTAAACTACGTCATTAAAATTATTTAGCCTTTCTGACGTCTTTGAACTAGTTCCACCAGCTTCATCAGACCAAAAAGCTCTGATTAATGATGTATGGAGTTTGTACTGTGAATTCAGGTGACATTCTCTATAAATTATATCAGCTTAGAAAGGGTTGCCTTACATCTTTGCCCCTTTTTTTAACTAATTGGTCATTAAATTTAGTCTGTCAGCAGGTTTTTGCTATGAAATCTAAAGTCCGCATGCTGTAGGGGTTAAAACACAGATTTCAGTGATGCCTCTGTTATCAAGCTCTGAGGTTTTGTTTGCTTACAATGATTGTTTTTGCACCAGTAGCTTATCATTGCTGGGACACAGCAGCATGCGTCTCCTGGCCCAACGCACCCCGTCCTGTGATAGGCAGCTCACTGTCTATGTACACAGAGCCTGGTGTGGGCGGGGGCAGCTTCCTCAGCTCTGCCATTGCTAAATCGAAAAGCTCTAATTGTGTCAGAATGGCTGCACCCAGTAATCTAAGTGATACATCATTGGATTCAGCTTCTCTTTGCCTACATTAGGCTATTTTCAGATGAGGTAGCAAAAACCTGTTGACAGATTCCCTTTAAATGCACAAACATGATATTCAAGCAGATTCATTATGCTGGACTGGCTGATCTATTACATCAGGCAGCCAATCTTGTCATATTTATTATCAGTTCTAAGGTTTATTTCTACCAATAAGTTCATTTCTTCCTAGGAGTGTCATTTCGGAAAGTGGAGGAAACCATAAAATAATAACCATCACACGATTATTTACCAATTGCTTTATCCATGAATATTATAAGGACAATGCAAAGGTAATGTGAAACACTGTATATTGTTCACTTCTGCCATTATTTATTGCATTGGTATTGTTTTCCTCACTGTTTAACCAAGGCATTTGTGTAACTTGAAATATAATGTAACAATGTTGATGAACAGTAATTGGACTAATTTAAGGAAAAACTGGAATTCCATGTTGTAGCTCACAGTTTTCTTTATCTTCGCAATGAAAAAAATACCTACTAAAATTGTCTGTATTACATCTTATGTAGCGAGACCAGATTATCTTGTTTCATTTTTACCAAATAGGCCAATGATTTTAATACTTATAAAATGTGGGTAATGGTCATTCATAAACTGCCTCAAAATCTAAAAGCAAAGTTATATTACAATCCATGCTAAATAAAACGTATGGTTAGAGGTTGTTTACTATCCTAATCATGTTACTGGTTTTGCCATAAATTCCTCAGGATAATCCCCCTAATAATCCTCTTGTACCTTTTCTGCCATTCTTCATATTGTTTTATGCCTTTCTGCATGATTCTGTGTCCTGGCATCAGCTCTGTGATCACATTCATCGCTTCCTCTTGAGAATCCTCTGTTCCCTTCTTACTACATCTCCCTTCATCCCTGGTGCTGGGCTGCAAGCCAGCAGTGAGCACACTCTCCATATCTCCTCCCTCTCTTCCCCCAGCACACAGCTTCAGCATGATCTCCTGTACTGGACCCTATTACAGGGAATAGAAGTAATGCACAAAGCACCAGAACACCAGCCACGCCAATAAAGATTATCCCTTACTTCCCATCACTGATTGATAGATGGGATAGATAGATCATGGGATGGATCCTACAGAGGAAAACATGTCTGCAGCATGCACAGAAACCACCTGCGCTCTGCTGAATAGTCATGCCCACTGAAAAAGCCACGCCCACCCGTCATGTTCCAGAGCTCACAACTTAAGGGGATCTTAAAGGGAACCTGTCACCCCGTTTTTTCAGATTGAGCTATAAATACTGTTAAATAGGGCCTGCGCTGTGCGTTACTATAGTGTATGTAGTGTACCCTGATTCCCCATGTATGCTGAGAAATACATTACCAAAGTCGCCGTTTTCGCCTGTCAATCAGGCTGGTCTGGTTAGGTGGGCGTGTTCACAGCGCTCTTTTCTTCCCAAGCTTTCCGTTGGTGGCGTAGTGGTGTGCACATGTCCAAGGTCCGAATTCCCTGCGCCCACGTGAAGACACAGCGCGCGATCTGCGCTGTCATCCCTTTCATCGGTGGGGGCGGCCATCTTCCTGGGGCCGTGCGTTCGCAGATGGAGTGCTCTGCTGCACGGGGCTTCAGGAAAATGGCCGCGGGATGCCGCGCGTGCGCACAAGAGATCGCGGCGGCCATTTTCCCAAAGCCGAGTTTGCATCTCGGCTTTGGGAAAATGGCCGCCGCGATCTCTTGTGCGCACGCGCGGCATCCCGCGGCAATTTTCCTGAAGCCCCGTGCAGCAGAGCACTACATCTGCGCACGCGCGGCCCCAGGAAGATGGCCGCCCCCACCGATGAAAGGGATGACAGCGCAGATCGCGCGCTGTGTCTTCACGTGGGCGCAGGGAATTCGGACCTTGGACATGCGCACCACTACGCCACCAACGGAAAGCTGGGGAAGAAAAGAGCGCTGTGAACACGCCCACCTGACCAGACCAGCCTGATTGACAGGCGAAAACGGCGACTTTGGTAATGTATTTCTCAGCATACATGGGGAATCGGGGTACACTACATACACTATAGTAACGCACAGCGCAGGCCCTATTTAACAGTATTTATATCTCAATCTGAAAAAACGGGGTGACAGGTTCCCTTTAAAGTGACATCACAGGAAACAAGGAGATAATCAGCCAGAGATCATGTGACCAGAAGAGCCGCTCAAGTTACAGAAAGATTTGGAAAAGTGTTTAGTAAAGTGCATATCTATGGCAGTTTGTTCACATTAAAGGGACATGTAATATAGTGGCCAACCCCTTTAAGTGTATGGCCTTTGGCTTGCCAGCAGCACTGGTTGCACTCATTCTTTTAACCTCTTATTTTGTTATTGCTTAAGTAACAAGCACCGATTTTCAGTCATATGGGCATGCGTTTTCTTCCTCAGGCTACTTTCACACATCATTTTTTTTACCGTCAGGCACAATCCTGCAAATTTTGCAAAAAATGTATCCAGCTACGGGCATGCTCAGTGTAAAAAAAAAATAATGGATTTGGTAGCCAGATTCACTGATTTCGATTTACGTTTCATCCGTTTATCGCCGGAACCGTCGCTGGGCATTTTTTCGGCAGACAGAAGAAAAGTTCCTCTGTACATTTTCTCCGGCCGCCGGAAAACTAATTTTGGATGGATCTGGCAAAAAAAACGGATGAAACATTAGGCCATCCGTCGCAATCTGGTGCTAATACAACTCTGAGAAAAAAACAGATCCGGCGGAACAAAAAACGAATCCGGAATTCGCCGGATTGTGCCTGACGGCAAAAACCTGATTTGTGAAAGTCGCTTTAGACATTGTTTTTTTGTGTGTTTTTGGCTATATTAACTTTCGAACTTTTGGCACATGAGCTAAAATATGTTTTGTGTCAAGTCAATCGAAAGTTTAATTGCTGTAGCCCCAGGTGCATTGATTCTTACATTAAATTGTTCTTTTATTCTATAAACTACTGACAACATGTCTCTGAAATTCCAAGCAATAGATTTTGTATTTATTTTCTTAAAATGAGAAATGGTCAAAATAACAAAAGAAAAATGCATTGCTTGCAGACCTCAAATAATGCAAAAAAAAAAAAAACAAGTTCACAATCATTTAGAAAACAACAATACTAATGTTTTAACTCGGGAAGAGTTCAGAAATCAATATTTTGTGGAATAACCATGATTTTTAATCACAGCTTTCATGAGTCTTGGCATGCTTTCCACCAGTCTTTCACATTGCTTCTGGGTGACCTTATGCCACTCCTGGTACAAAAATTTAAGCAGTTCTTCTTTGTTTGATGGCTTGTGACTATCCATCTTCCTGTTGATTACATTCCAGAGGTTTTCAGTGGGGTTCAGGTCTGGAGATTGGGCTGCCCATGACAGGGATTTGATGTGGTAGTCCTTCGTCCACACCTTGATTGACCTAGGTGTGTGGCATGGCGCATTGTCCTGCTGAAAAAAAACAGTCCTCAGAGTTGGGGAGCATTGCCTGAGCAGAAGGAATCAACTGTTTTTCCAGGATAGCCTTGTATGCAGCTTGATTCATACGTCCTTCGCAAAGATTAACCTGCCCAATTCCAGCCTTGCTGAAGGATCCCCAGATCAACACTTGGTCGTGTAATGGTTAGACGGAGATCTGGAGAGGTGTACAAGCCACAGTGTCTTGCACCAACTGTGAAATTTGCTGGAGGATCGGTGATGATCTGGGGATGCTTCAGCAAGGTTGGAATTGGTCAGGTTGTTCTTTGCGAAGGACATATGAATCAAGCCGAATACACGCCTATCCTGGAAAAACAGTTGATTCCTTTTGACTGAGTCACTATTTGGACCCAATCATACTTTATTTTATTTTGCCTTGTGATTCACAGGCGTGCTGCTGTGAACACAAGGCACTTCAACGGGTTTAATAGGGCTCCATCCACATCCTGGGGGATACACCCTCTCATATGATCCTCCACACTGCCTCACAATATAATATATACATACATACACACACACAGTAAAATAAGTATTGAACACCTCACCAATTTTCTATTTCTAAGTAAATCTACATGAAATTCTCAACAGATGTTGGTAACAACCCATCAAATTCACACATGCAAATAAATCAAACCATAGATGTCTATAAATTATGTATAATAATGAGAAATGACCCAGCAAAAAAGTATTGAATACATGAAGAAAGAGAGGTGACAAAAGCCATGGAAATGTAATAGAAAAATAACCTCCAGCACTCAAAAGTAATTCCACACTTATTTCTTTCTTGAGAAAATTATTATTTATTTATCTTCAACACTCAGCCGATATTTGATATAGACATCAAAAGTATCCTTACTTTTGATGTCTATATCAAATATCGGCTGAGTGTTGAAGATAAATAAATAATAATTTTCTCAAGAAAGAAATAAGTGTGGAATTACTTTTGAGTGCTGGAGGTTATTTTTCTATTACATGATCATTTTTTCCCTCTGAGCACCAACTTATAGTGAGTGCGCCACTTTTGACTGCTTGAAAAGCCATGGAAAGTCATGACACTAGCTGAAATCAGTAACTAGAAAGCCACTTAGTGAAAATAATATCAGCTGGTTCAAGTGATGGCCTATAAAAAGGTGTCTCATTAGCAAGGTCCCACACAAGAAACAACTGATAGGTTAAATCTCAATACTTTTGCAACCTTATTGTTGCAAAATATACTGATATACTGATGGCATTGGTTGCAGAAGAATTCCTAAATTACTGCATGTTCCAGTGGTAACTGTTGCAGCCATGATCTGAAAGTGGAAAGAACATCATTTCACCCTAAACTGGCCACCACCAGGTGCTCCCTGCACGATCTCAGACAGAGGAGTAAAAAGAATTATCAGTAGAGTTGTCCAAAAGCCAAGAACCATCTGTGGAAAGCTCCAGAAAGACCTGGAATAAGCAGGTACAATTGTTTCAAAGAAAAGCATTAATAATGCACTCAACTTCCATGGCCTATATGCATGTTCACCACGCAAGACTCCATTACTGAACAAAAAGCATGTTCAAGCGTGTTTAAAACAACATTTAGACAAGTCTGTGAAATACTGGGAGAATATAGTCTTGTCAGATGAGACCAAAATTAAACTCTCTGGATGCAATAATACATACCATGTTTGGAAGAATGGGCCAAAATCACATATGAGTAATGCATGCGACTAGTTTCTCCATAGAGAAGACATTTTGAAGCTGTTATCACCAGCAAAGGCTTTAGTACAAAGTATTGAATACATTTCAGTAAGCGTTGTCAATACTTTTTCCCCTCTGTAACTTCTCTTATGGACATTTTTCGGTTTGACTTTTGTGTGTGTGGATTGGATGGGTTGTTACCTACATCTAGTGAGAATTTCTTGTCAATAGCAGCTTTATAAATATATTTACACGCCCACACACCCTAAGTCCCGGGATATAGTGCCACCACTATAAAAATGATGTAATATTTATATTCCTCAAGAGCTGATGTATCCTTGGTGCATTTTGAGAGTAGAGTAGAGTAAAATACCTGATCAACACACATCCCAGGTATTGCATAAAAATATATAAGTTGTGCGAGTTTGAAATCCGATATATCCATATGTTATATGCCCAGATATACAAGTGTGAAAGAAAAATTCAGCTCCCAAACCATTCCTTTTTACTGACTGCAACTGGAATGATTGTGTGGGACGCCCTTCACTAACTGACTAGAGGTACCTCCTGTATCTTGACAACTGGTACACAAGTGTGCCCTGATCAAATGTCTGACAGACTGAAAGCCAGTGGTGTGTGGGACAATTAGAAAAAAAACTACCTGCTGTTGGTGAAAGTAGAACGTTATACATTGACACAGTGAGATACCTTTTTTTTTTTAAATTGTAGGGACAAAAATATATCTACTAATGCTTACATTTATACGTGGTGCCAGCAACTCCTTTGCCTTATTGCGTAACATAACAATGACCATCTCAAAGCCTATGTTCATCTACGCATATAATAAATTTATGGGGGGTGTGGACTTTTCAGCGCAGATGATAATGTCTTACAAAAACATTGGTTATATATTTTTTTCCAAATGGCACTATAGAACTCCTAGGTCATATACCGATTTGGACAAAATTGCTGGTATCCTTCTGTTAAATTTACTTTTGCCAGTTTCAAGTTTTTCATTGACCATTGTGGGCTTTTCTTACTTTTATAGTAACTACTAATATTCATTAACTAATTAATGTTACTTTCGGGCCACCCCTTTAACATCAAATTAGTTCTGACACTTAATGTGTTAAATATACAATTAGTGACCTTATCATACTTGCTAGACCCATGTAAAATCACCATAATGGGGCCTGTAAAACAAATAAGGAAATAATCTGATCTAAGCGGTTTCAGTGCCGCTGTGCTTGAAGGGGTGGTGCCACCATAAAGAATACATTTAACCAAGCAGAAAAGGTGGAAATAAATGGTTTTGTAATTTAGTTATTAAAAATTATGCTTCATCTTCACATCATACACAATTGCCTTACAATACAAGATGTGCAGCATCTGAAACAAGGGATACTGGAAGCCTGTGCTAGCATTTCTTCTGCGGTGCTGCTATCAGTGTGTCAAGAGTGGGAGAAGAGGGTTGCATTTGAACACATTTTATAAGTGGTCATAAACTTGTAAATAACTCATGAAAGAATGAAGTTATGCTAAAACCAAGCACGCCATTGTTTTTTTTTGTGAAATTCTCAATAAGTTTGATGTGTCAAATGACCCTTTTCCCATTGGAAAAAATAAAGTTGGATCTTTGACTTCAAAATGGCTGACATGGTCACCACCCATCTTGAAAAGTTTTCCCCCTCCCATATATTAATGTGCCAAAAACAGGATGTTGATATCACCAATCATTCCCATTTTATTTATGTGTATCCTATAAATGGCCCACCCTGTACAATTGCACAAAAATGTTCTTACATTTTAAAAACTCACAACTGGACATCTGGATAACCAAAACCAGATTGGGGAAAAAAACTGACAAAAGTAGCTTTGGGCTATGTGCACACGTTGCGGATTCTCTGCGGATCCACAGCGTTTTTTGTGGTGCAGAAGCGCTGCAGATCCGCAATTGATTTACAGTACAATGTAAATCAATGAGAAAAAAAAATGTTGTGCACACTTTGCGGAAAATCCGCTGCGGTTTAAAAGAAGTAGCATGTCACTTCTTTTTTGTGAATCTGCAGCGTTTTTGTACCCATTCCATTATAGAAAACCGCAGGGGTAAAGAACGCAGCAAATCTGCAAGAAAACCGCAGCAAAAACACACAAAAATGCTGCGGAACCGCACAAAAAACGCAACAAATCTGCAGGTGCGTTTTCAGCCAGGAGAGGCAGAATCTGCACCAGAAATTCCTAAGCCTAAACCGCAACGTGTGCACATAGCCTTAACATAAAAGGCTCAAATTAAGTAATGAATATTGCCTTAGGGTATGTGCACATGTTGCGGATTCTCTGTGGATCCGCAGCGTTTTTTGCGGTGCAGAAACGCTGCAGATCCGCAATTGATTTACAGTACAATGTAAATCAATGAGAAAAAAAATGCTGTGCACACTTTGCGGAAAATCCGCTGCGGAAACGCTGCGGTTTAAAAGAAGTAGCATGTCACTTTTTTTTTGTGAATCTGCAGCATTTTTGTACCCATTCCATTATAGAAAACCGCAGGGGTGAAAAACCCAGCAAATCCGCCAAAAAAAAGCACAAAAAACGCTGCAGAACCGCACAAAAAACGCGACAAATCCGCAGGTGCGTTTTCTGCCCAGGAGAGGCAGAATCCGCACCAGAAATTCCTAAGGCTAGTCCGCAACGTGTGCACATAGCCTTAACATCCCCAATCCCCACAGTTTTAAGCGTGCCCTAAAAACTCATTTGTTCAGACTGGCCTACCGCCTCAATGCATTAACCTAACGATCCCTGTGTGGCCTATATTAAAAAAAAAAAAAAAAATTAATTAACTGGTTCATGCAGCTTTACATGAACACCCGATCCTTACACTATGGCCGGTCCGAATAACTATAGCAATTGTTACCATCCACCTCTCGTGTCTCCCCTTTTCCTCATAGTTTGTAAGCTTACGAGCAGGGCCCTCACTCCTCTTGGTATCTGTTTTGAACTGTATTTCTGTTATGCTGTAATGTCTATTGTATGTACAAGTCCCCTCTATAATTTGTAAAGCGCTGCGGAATATGTTGGCGCTATATAAATAAAAATTATTATTATATTATTATTAACATAAAAGGCTCAAATTAAGTAATGAATATTGCACAAACCAAAAAGTCACTGTTAGAAATATTTTTACTCCAGAAAAAAAGAAGCTATGAATATTATTAATTGAGACCTTTGTTTTCTGAAAATTAAGTTTCACTCTAGAAAAATTTATAAAACAAGCAGTAATTTATTTTTTTTACCCCATAATTGTAGGCCAAGCTGCCGTTAAGAGCTTATTTTTCACACAAGAATACTCCATTAGTGTTGGCTTTACTAAGAAAAGTTGAAGGTAAGTGCTCACTAACTACATTTTGGGGATCAGCTATTTTACATCCTTTTCATCTATTCCCATTTTATGAAATACACTATGTTCATAAGTTTTATAGTGCACAATTAGGAGTCTACTTTTTGCTTCCTTGCAAAGGAAACAATTTCTCATCTCGTCTATCATGTGCTGTATTGTCGTGTTAACAAGCTATGCATGTAATGATCTGATTCTCAAGGATATCAGATGCTTGGGCATCAGTCTGCAGCTGAATGTGCTCACATCTCATTTCAACATGTTATAGGATCTGAGGTCAGGCAAGAAAATAAATCTTTCTGTCCTGCAGCATTCCTTGTGCTGTATTTTATTGGAACGCTTTGTCTGGGAATTTCTCTACTAATTCATCCTTATATTTCCACTGGTTCATAGATGAGTAAACATAGATTGCGTAAGAGAGATCATTTATTTAACGAGGACCTTTAACCTATTTGAGCATGTTAAATTGGCCATATCATGGAATAGTGACTGGAGAGCATATTTTTGATTTCTCCTCCCCATTGCAGAGATATTGGCTTGTAAACAGGGAAGTCAAGTCCAGCTCACTCAGCATCCACTGGTGCATGGGACACAGGGTAATGGATCCAGGATACAAGGAGAAAATCGAGCACCAGTGGTCATAAAATCTTGATAGGCTTTATTATATATCCATGAAAGTACTCAGGACAAAGACAAAAAGTTACATCACTGAACGCGTTTTGGATCCCAAATGATCCTTTGTCATAGCTAGGGATCTTTAGCAATCCAAAACACATCATTGATGAACCTTTGTCTTTGTCATTAGTAGGTTATTGGTAATATTGGCCTATTAAGATTTTACAACAGTTTGTACTCGATTTTTTACTTGTATATTAGTTTGTAAAGTTTAGGTTATAATTTGTTATACTGAGTGTCACCTGAGATTTGTCTCTTGGGGCGTGCACTTGTTTCCCTGCATGAAGCGGACTAATCAAAAGTAGGCAGTGTTATGAAGAGGAGAAAATAACATGCCCTTCTCTCCTCTCTGTTCTCTGCAGCTACTGCTTAGATATACAGCAGAGCTGAGTTAAGCATCTCTACAAAGGTTTCCAGACCTCCTCTTACTGAAGTCAATGTGGTGTAACAGCGGACAGCACTGTCAGATGAGATCGAGGAGTTTGTAATGTTGCATTACTTAGCAGCTACAGTGCAGAGATACACCTGAATTGAGTAATGTATTATTTCAAACACTTCCTGATCTCATCTGACACTGCTGTCTGCTTCCACCTACCCTCATGTTTGTTCAGGGAAGGTTTTTAACTCTTTAAAGAGGATTTCTGAGACTTTAGAAAAAAAGCATTTAGTTGCTAACAGAGGCAGCTACCTGTCTGTTCTACCCTGCGCCGGTCATGGACCGCTCCTGCCAGAGATTCAGCTATTTCCTGTAAACAGAGCAGCAGTTTCTCAACCTGTTAACAGGGTGGAACTACTGGTGTCATGCCGATTGACAGCCGGCTTCCACTGCCTAGCTGGGGTAAGCCAGCTGTCAATCAGCGTGATGCAAGGAGTCTCGCTCTGTCAACAGGAAGAGAAACTGCTGCTCTGTTGATGGGGAATAGCTGAATCTCTGGCAGGAGAGGTCAATAACTGGCATCTGATACAATAGGCAGATACTTGCCTCTGTTAACAACTACATGCCTTTTTCTTTTTTTTTTTACGTCCCGGATATCCCCTTTAAGAATTTTGACTTTTTTTGTGCTTTTGTTTTTTTTCCTCTTATCGAGAGTCATACATTTTTTTTATTATTTTTATCTGCATATGAAAACTTGCTTTTTGCTGGAAGAGTAGTAGCTTTGCATGACACCATTATTTTACTATATCATGTACTATATTTTTTGCATGTGTATTTATATACATGTAGCTTTAGTGCACACCCATTATTTATACTCTTTGCAGTGTACACAACTCTGCTGCATGCACAGTACATGCAAACTCAGCTCTGCTATATATTAATACAGCTCTGCTACATTCTCACACACAACTCTGCTCCATAGACACACCACTCTCCTACGTACAAACAGCCATGCTTCATAAACACACAGCTCTGCTACTTACACACAGCTCTCCTACTTACACACACACACACACACACACACACACACACAGTTCTCCTACATAGACACATAGCACAGCTCTTTTACATGCATGCACATTTAGCTCTCTTACATACAGTTATATGAAAAAGTTTGGGCACCCCTATTAATCTTAAGCTTAATGTTTTATAAAAATTGTTTTTTTTTGCAACAGCTATTTCAGTTTCATATATCTAATAACTGTTGGACACAGTAATGTTTCTGCCTTGAAATGAGGTTTATTGTACTAACAGAAAATGTGCAATAAACCTCATTTCAAGGCAAAAACATTACTGTGTCCAACAGTTATTAGATATATGAAATTGAAATAGCTGTTGCAAAAAAACAATTTTTATAAAACATTAAGATTAATAGGGGTGCCCAAACTTTTTTCATATAACTGTATATACACAGCTCTGCTAGATTCACACACACACAGATCTTCTAAATAAAAACACAGTTCTCCTTTATATTAGCATAGCTCTCCAGAATACTCACACAGCTCTCCAGAATATGCACACCCACAGCTCTGCAACATACATGCACATACACTACCATATTTTAAAGTTACATTCAGGCATATCACTGATCACATGACTAGAACGGTTCTTTCTTTTAGTCAGATGACAGGCCCTCAAGCTATTTAGTACGTGCACCATCTTTGCATTCCTGCCCTGCACTGATCAGTTAGATGAGTTTCGTGTAGTAAGAAAGAGAGAGCAGATCACAAAAAGCTGCCTCCAGACTATAAGTTGCACACATTTTAGCAAGGTTTTTTTCTTGCTAAAAAGTGCACCTTATAGTTAAAAAAAAAAATATGGTACTGAAAAATAGGCACAAACTCAAAGTGGGGTGATATGGTAAAAAATGCTATTGCACAATAGGCTGTGCCCTGTGATTGGTGAGATGTAATCGTTGATCGCGCCAATCAGTGGGTCCAGGCCATGCCAGGCACTAGCCTAGGATTGGTGCTCTTAAAACTCCGATCCTAGCCAGGGCACAGCGCGGTCATGCCGTGGCTGTGCCCTGTGATTGGTGTGATCGATGTAATTGTTGATTGCGCTAATCAAAGCAGGTCTAGGCCATGCCTGGTGTTGCCAGGCAGCAGCCTATGATCAATGCTCTTGGAGCACCGATCATAGGCTGGGATATCAGTGTTTCAGGCAATCTGATTGCCTGAAACACTGAGAAATGCTGCAATTGGCTGTTCAGATTTGAACAGCCAATCACAGTGATCATGGTTGCAGGAGGGCGGCGACATGCCCCAGGATGATGACACCATCTACCCAGAAGTAAGATGGCGCTGAAATTTTAACCCCTTTATGACCGGTGGTAATTTCTTTTTTGCATTTTTGTTTTTTGTTCCTCCTCTTCCCAGAGCCATCATACCGTCTGCCCCTATGAATCACGGCCTATACCATGGATGTCCCCTCTCCACTGTGTTCTCTTACACTCTCTAGATCTTCGCATTGTTTTCCTGCCATGCTAATCTCTTTCCACACACTGCCCTCCATTCTATGCTTACCCCTCTCCATATCTATGCGGTGCTCCCTTTTCACACTATGCCCTCATGCTGACCACCACGTTGTCATCTTCAAACTGTACCCCCTGCTCAAACTGTCCACTTACACCATGTGATGGTCACCACAGCAGCCCAAACAGAATGATATCCACAACAGCCCCCTAATATACACTATGATGTACACCACTGCTTTCCATGCAGTATAATGTCCACCACAGCCTCTTATAAAATATGATCACCACAGACCCCTATACAATATGATGTCATCAACAGACCACTTTACCGTATGTCTCCACAGCCTTTAGTATAATTTCCTCCACAGTCAGCTATGTAATATGATGCCTCCAACAGCATACAAATGTATGGAGGATGGTACTGTGGTCAGATGAGAGCACAAGGGTCTGAGTCAAGGGGAAGAAATACAGGGATATTCTTGAGCAAAACGTGTTTCAGCCTGTCTGTGATTTGAGGCTAAGATGGAGGTTCACCTTCCAACTACACAATGACCCAAAGCATACTGAAGGGGAAACGTCTAAATGTTTTAAAGCGGCCTAAGTAAAGCCCAGATCTTAATCCAATTGGGAATCTGTGGCCAAACTTGAAGATTGCTGTTCACCAGAGGAAACCTACTAACTTGAAGGAGCTGGGCTGTTTTGCCTTGAGGAATGGGAAAAACTCCCAATGGCATAATGTGGAAAGCTCAGAGACTTATCCAAAGCGACTTGCAGCTGTAATTGCTGTAAAAGGAGACTCTACAAAGTACTTACTTTAGGTACTAAAGTCCCCACAGCCAGCCCCACGTGTGTATGTCACCGTGGCCAGCCCCACATAAATAGTCATATCCGGCCGAATGTGTTGTCACCCTTGAAATTGTATCCAGAAAATGAAGTATTTCTCCCTGAAAATTATTGCAATTGTCAGGTTAAGTTATATCCTTTTTATGATATCAGTTTTCCTTTCCCGCTACATAGAATTAATGCATAAAAGTTTCAGAACTTTGAAATATTACTATTTTTGCAAATATAAAGATGTAATGTAGAATATTTTGTTTTGCCAATTTTCTGATATTTATGTAGAGGAAACTTGGCAACAATTCAAATAACTAAAACACTAGGTGGTTACTATTCACTCCATTGTGAATTATAATCAGTTACAGAAATTGCACTACAAAATTTGGTCTTCATTCAGTGACAACTCATTTTTGCTTGTATCTTGTACTCCTGCATCGGATCATCTCTTACAATTGTACATCACAGTAATCTGCAAGCGTTTTCCTTGATATCTTTTCACCGTGCTTGTTGCTCACTGCTCCACAGTGTGGTGGAAAAAGTCTAAATGCTAATGTAAGAAATTAAACTTTAAGGGCGTGTTACAGCCAAGATCCTTATATGTTTTGAGGAGATTTTCCACCAACGCTTCATAGTTACTGCATCTGCTCTGAAGTTTCCACAAAAATTAGTTACCACTATTGCAGATGCAACCCATTCAGCCTTTTTCTTGCCCTCCGTCAAACGAAGAAACTTCTCATGTTGAAAAAGCTTACAAACCTAAGGACCTATAAAGGCTCATTCCTTTAGCTTTGCTTTACTCAACCTTGGAAGTTTATCAATGAGATACTTGAATGCTTTTACATTTTTATGCAATACCTTTGCAAAGTTCTTTGTGAAGAAAACTGGTTCCTCCCACGTCACCAATCCATGACGTAACTACACAGGCGCAGCTCTCCGGCGCCTCCTTTGTTTCTCAGGTCAATAAGGGAACTGTGCCTAGAGCAAATGGCCGCCGGGGAGACTGCCCTGTTACCCACGCTGGGTATTCTAAGATTCGCAATCAGAATAAAAGGATTAGCCCAAAATGAATTTATGGTTTAATTAAGGGCGCACTACATAATTACAGGAAATATACAGTAAAAATATACCAAGAGTTACAGTCAGAGTAAAATATAACAATAATAGTACAAGGCATAGAGGTATAAAGCTGGAGGTCAATTTACCAGGTTGAAGGACGCTTGTGGAGGCCGGGGAGCTCTGCATTCCAAAGGTACAAGACTTCTAGTTGCCGGGCAGCCCCCAAAAAGCATGTGCTTGCTCCCCTCTGGCTGGCATATGCCCTGTTCCTCCTTTCATCATCATCTTCTTCTGTTGTGTCTGACTCTCCATGTGTCCTCAGCTCTTAATCCTTCTGTGTCCCTCCCTCCTGTACCTGGGTGGGCTAACAATCTCCACCCTTCAGCTTCCCTGCAGAATCTATTCCCAATACCTAGTAAATGGAATAACTTCTCTCAGGATGATCGGATCAGTACATGGGTGGTACCAGCGCATGTGATTTGTTCTGCCGGTCGTACAGGGATCAAACCTGGACCCATTTGATCGCTGTGGGTGGTTGATCTCTATATCTCAGGTACAAGAACTCTCACTGACCCGGGAGCTGCACTGTCAGATGCACAATTTCTTCAGGGCTATGAGGATATTGTTTATGAGCCTGTACCTCGGACAACGCGTCCATAATTTCATCTTGTAGATGGTCCGGCGGGGAAGACAATAAACGTGTGCTCCTGTAGCCATCTGACACGTATGCTTTAATTGAGCCCCCAGGCACCTCCATGCACCTTGCTGGCGTGGCTTCCTCATTCAAGCTTTGAAGTGCCATCTGTCTGCTACACTGGTTTCAGTCCATTACCATACTAAAGGGTCTTCATTCAAGTAGGGAAAAGGTGGGGGCCAGGAGTGCTCATGTCCCTGCAGACATGTGACCAGGTGAATTCTGATATGAGACAAAATGGAGTCAGGCCAATCTCTGATAGAAGGCCAGCATTATGCCCCATATCTAAGATGGCGGCTGCTCCCTCTTCACATTGAATGCTTTTGCATTTTTATGCAATACCTTTACAAAGTTCTTCATTAGACCCAACTTGATATGCAAAGGTGGTACAAAATGTCATGTGGATCAACAAGTGCTGGATGCAGGACATTTTTACCTTCTAAAGTGAATTTTGGAGAGGCCAGACTCTTACTGTAGTGATATTCACTTGCACAGCTATCCCTCTCTCAAAAAAAGCAGCAGTACTTTGTGTATCCACCCTGGAGACCAATTAAGAGGGCAACGACCTTTGAGTCACCACATAGGGGCCACAAATGTTAGTCATAGATCAGGCACCTTAACAGCTGTTAAATGTTGTCACTGTTTTCTTTCATGTGGACTGTATAACCAACTGTAATTGAAGGTAGCGCATTGCCATTCTGTAACCAGACAAATTGTAGGCTTGTTTTGAATGAGTCCATGAAGAGCCTCCCTTCCTCTGGATTATGAAGAACCATTGAAGAACTATTGGACAAGATATTTATCAGAAAAATCTGAACATCAACCGCTAGCCTGGAACCTAAAAGCTCTGTTTTACTCTTGGGCAGATCCAAATGTTTCATTCAGTTGACTTTGTGTTATAAGATGTTTTTCAGTTGAGGTTGTTGACAGAAAGTCTGGGTCGTGAACAAAAGATGCTATGACACCAAGTACCCTCTTCTTAATCACTTGATTTGACTGAAAAATTTTCTATTGCTTTTAGAACTACCCGTTTTTCTGTATGTGGCACTGGGCATATTGCAGGTACAATGTTTGGATATGTTTATAAAGTTCACTTCTTCCTTGAAACTTTTTTCCTAATGGGGGCCCCATGCAGAAATGGCAATTGGTAGTATGATCGGTTGGCTCTTTCTAGATCATTGGGACTGCAAAAGACATTGACTGCTTCTTCCCATGCAACCACTGGGTAAGATGTGATGCACATCTATTGCAGCATATGTGTGAAGCTCAACTCTTGTCCTCATCTCCCATTCTGCAGCCAAAATACTAGTTGTAGGCTTTCCTTATCATGGTAGTCAAAGTTCGTATTTGTGACGCAAAAGTGAATTCTCTATATGTAGCAAAAACTATCCACTTTTGTTAAGGCAATAACGAGGCATATCAGAAAAAACACATAGAAACTTGTCAATATGCTAGGAAACTAAGCTAAGAAATTCTAAAACTGTATAACTTTACACAGAGAACATTATAAAAATTAGATGTTGCAACTGGAATTAGGATTACATCATCAGTGCTGAGTTGACGTTTTTTGATTGGTCACCCCAAGATTATAGAATAAATAAATGATGTCATAAACTAGTTACTAACAATGCAATAATGATAATGAAATAAAGATGTAATTTTTCTATAAACCTGCATGAGAGATATCATAAGTAATTACAACCTCCTATGCAGGGGCGGGCTGGGCCATGTGGCTGGAATGCATATGCCCCCCGGGCCGGTGCCTAAGCAGCTGCACAGGGCCGCTGGAGGACTGGCAGTGATTATAATACAATAGCACACCTGTAGTGTGCGGTCGCGTCATCCCGCCAGCCGCCCCGACATGCAGGCTGCAGCAGTATGTGATGAGCATGCTCCTGTGAGTCACTGCCACTCTGAGGGAGATAGCGCAGCCACCAGCGAAAAAGATGAAAGGTCAGCATACCGGCCTGTGTGTGCGCGCGCGGAGCTCCCAGGGAGAGAGAAGCCCCAGCTTCTCCTCTTATCTGCTATCCTGGCAGAGAATGAGAGACCGGAGGAGGTGCCGGGATAGTGCAGAGCTGTGAGCAGGAGAAACCAAAGAGCTACACATGGACATCAGCCGCCCCTGCACCACAGAGGAGAGTGTGTGATGTGTGTATGAGGTATCTGATGTGTGAGAGCTGTGTGAGATGATGCGTGTGTGTGATACTTGTGTGTGTTGCTGCGCGTGTGTGTGATGCTGTGTGCTGGTGATGCTGCGTGTGTGATGCTTGTGTGCGTGATGCTTGTGTGTGTGAGAACTGCGTGTGTGATGCTGCATGTGTATGTGAGCTGCTTGTGTGTGAGCTGCTTGTGAGATTTGTTTGTGAGAGCTGCGTGAGTGATTCTGCATGTGTGAGCTGAGTGTGAACTGCGTGCGTGAGCTGTGTGAGCTGCATGCGTGTGTGAGCTGCGCGTGTTTGAACTGCGCGTGTGTGATGCTGCGCATGTGATGCTGTGCATGTGATGCTTGTGTGTGAGGCGTGTGTGAGGCGTGTATGTGTGAGCTGCGTGTGTGATGTGTGTGTGTGAGCTGCGTGTTTGATGCGCGTGAGCTGCGTGTGTGTGAGCCGTGTGTGTGTGAGCTGCGTGTGTGTGATGCGCGTATGTGAGGTGTGTGTGTGAGATGCGTGTGTGTGAGATGCATGTGTGAAGTGGGGCTGTGTGTCATTATACAGTGGGACTGTGCGTATGTGTGTGTCATTATACAGTGGGGCTGTGCGTGTGTGTGTCATTACAAAGTGGGGCTGTGCGTGTGTGTGTCATTATACAGTGGGGCTGTGTGTGTCATTATACAGTGGGGCTGTGTGTCATACAGTGGGGCTGTGCGTGTGTGTGTGTCATACAGTGGGGCTGTGCGTGTGTGTGTCATTACACAGTGGAGCTGTGTGTGTCATTATACAGTGGGGCTGTGCGTGTGTGTGTCATTACACAGTGGAGCTGTGTGTCATTATACAGTGGGGCTGTGTGTATCATTATACAGTGGGGCTGTGTGTGTCATTATACAGTGGGGCTGTGTGTGTGTGTCATACAGTGGGGCTGTGTGTGTCATTATACATTGGGGCTGTGTGTGTGTCATTACACAGTGGGGCTGTGTGTGTTTCATTATACAGTGGGGCTGTGTGTGTGTCATTACACAGTGGGGCTGTGTGTGTGTCATTATACAGTGGGGCTGTGTGTGTCATTATACAGTGGGACTGTGCGTATGTGTGTGTCATTATACAGTGGGGCTGTGCGTGTGTGTGTCATTACACAGTGGGGCTGTGCGTGTGTGTGTCATACAGTGGGGCTGTGCGTGTGTGTGTCATTATACAGTGGGGCTGTGTGTGTCATTATACAGTGGGGCTGTGTGTGTGTCATACAGTGGGGCTGTGTGTCATACAGTGGGGCTGTGCATGTGTGTGTCATTACACAGTGGAGCTGTGTGTGTCATTATACAGTGGGGCTGTGCGTGTGTGTGTCATTACACAGTGGGGCTGTGTGTATCATTATACAGTGGGGCTGTGTGTGTCATTATACAGTGGGGCTGTGTGTGTGTGTCATACAGTGGGGCTGTGTGTGTCATTATACATTGGGGCTGTGTGTGTCATTATACAGTGGGGCTGTGTGTGTTTCATTATACAGTGGGGCTGTGTGTGTGTCATTATACAGTGGGGCTGTGTGTGTCATTATACAGTGGGGCTGTGCGTGTGTGTGTCAGTCATTGGTGCATTCACTCTGTGTCATTCTATGTGGCTGCAGACTTGTGCTTCTCACGTTGCTCGTAGTTCTTTCGTTATTCGGCGGGTGTGTGGCTGCAAATTTGCATACATGCGGTCACTTGCTGACTAGACTTACATGGTCTAATGCAACTGTATTGAACAAGGCCAAAAACAGTCTAGTCAGAATGTGGCTGGGAATATATATATCGCATGCTTGCGGTTACAAGACCACCTGTTCCCGACACCAGAGAATCTTCACAGCACTCAGTGCGCGCGATATGAGAATTCACACATAGCGACTGTAGACATGTAGCTTAAGATCCGACAACCCCTTTAAGGATGGGCCGCTACTCATGGGCCATAACTGTGTGCTTGCCCCCCAGGCCAAAATTTGCCAGCCATCCCCTGCTCCTATGGATCATCAAAATTGGAGCAAATCATCAAATTTAGGCATCATACTAGCTTTCAGAACCAATTTAGCTGTAGAACAGTGTAATCTTCTCCGGTTTCTAGATGCCTTGCACACAGTCAAGGCACTCAGTGCCAGAAGTAGCAAAGCAACCCCAAAACATTTTTGAACTCCGACCATATTTGACTGTACGTAATGTGTTCTTTTCTTTGTAGGCCTCATTGCACTTTCGGTAACTTCTGTCAGTGAGTGTACTGTTTATGTCGCTTATCCATGTTATGTAAATAAAAGCTTATAACCTGACGTTAAATTCATCCATTGGTTGTATAAATTATTCTTTTGAAAGTTGAAACCCTCCGACATGTGGTTTAGCTTAAGAAAATAAATTGGCATCAATGCAGAAATATTGATCAGTTAATGGATACAGAATGGTCAGATTTTGTCAAGACAAAAGTTTTGTCGCCTGGTCATATAATGCACCCAATTCTAGTTTACATCCTCACCTGTGCTCAGTAAATGATCGGTTAAATAGTGTGTGTGTATGAAAAGAAACCCAGCACCCCAGACCTTCACTTGAACTGCAACTTGAGCTCTGACAACATGCCAAAAATCGACCCTGCGACCAAAGCCTAGTTTATCAAGAGGGTGAAGACCAGATCCACTGCAGAGGTGGCTGGCACCTTTAATGTGTCTCAACGTCAAGTACAAAGAATTAAAAAAAGATATGAAGAAACTGGGGTTGTGTTTGACAAGCCAAGGTCTGGCAGACCCCGCAAGACAACTGCTCAGGAGGAATGTTTGTTGGTTAGAAAATCCAAAGCAACCCCATCTTCCACTGTAGCAGAGCTCCAACAGGCCTGGTCACCTCAAGTCCCTGTGCCAACTAGAACAGTTTGTAGGATTCTGTCTCGAAATGGCCTCCATCAGTGCCCAGAAGCCAGCACTAAACAAAAGGCAAATAAAAGACTGTGTTGCATTTGCAAAGTTCCACAGCCTGCTAAACAGATGGACACTGGAAAAATGGCAGAAGATGGATTTCTCTTATGAATCTTCAGTATAATTACACCACAGCCGCCGCAAATACTGCAGGAGATCTACTGGAGCCCTTATGGATCCACAATACACTCAGAAAATAGTTAAATTTAGTGGTGGAAAGATCATGGTCTGGGGTTACATTCAGTATGGGGGTGTGCGAAACATTTGCAAGGTGGAAGGCAATATCAATAGCCTAAAATATCAAGAAGTATTAGCTACCTCTTATATTCCAAATCATAAAAGGGGTCAAATTCTGCAGCAGGATGGTGCTCCATCTCGTACATCCATCTCTACAACAAAGTTCCTCCAGGCAAAAAAGATCAAGGTGCTCAAGGACTGGCCAGCACAGTCACCAGACATGAACATCAGTGAGCATGTTTGGGGTAGGATGAAAGAGGAAGCTTGGAAGACAAAACCAAAGAATCTAGATGAACTCTGGGAGGCATGTAAGACTGCATCCTTTGCTATTCCTGATGACTTCATTAATAAATTGTGTGAAATATTGTTGAACCGCATGGATGCAGTCCTTCAAGCTCATGGAAGTCACACAAAATATTAAATATGACTCTAATAGCACCACAACTTCATTCACCAATGTTATGCAACGTATATTTGTATTTTAAGTTAATTATTTGTTTGAATATTACATTACTTTCTGTGGGCGACAAAAGTTTTGTCTTGCCAAAATCTGACCATTGTGTCCATTAATTGATCTACATTTCTGCATTGATGCCAATTTATTTTCTTAACCTAAACCACATTTCGGAGGGTTTCAGCCTTCAAAAGAATAATTTATACAACCAATGGACGAATTTAACGTCAGGTTACAAGCTTTTATTTACATAACATGGATAAGCGACATAACTTCTGTCAGGGAGTGTAGAATGTTATGCTGTACCAAACAGCTCTATATTGGTCTCATCTGCCCACAAGACCCTTTCCCAGAAGAATTTTGCAAACTGCAGTCTAGCTTTTTATGTCTCTGTGTCAGCAGTAGGGTCCTCTTGGGTCTCCTACCATAGGGTTTCATGTCGACAGATAGTTCATGCTGAAACTGATGCTCCCTTAGCCTGCAGGACAGCTTGAATTTCTTTGGAACTTGATTGGGGCTGCTTATCCACCATCCGGACTATCCTTGCAACGATCAGTAATTTTTCTCTGCCTTCCACGTCCAGGAAGACAAGCTGCAGTGCCATGGGTTGTAAACTTCTTGATTATGTTGCGCACTATGGATCAAGATTTTCAGACATGGACTTGTAACTTTGAGATTGTTGACATTTTTCAACAATTTTGATTCTCAAGTGCTCACCTCCTCTTTCTGTTTTCCATGCTTACTGTGGCACACACAGACACAGAATGCAAAGTTTGAGTCAACTTCTCCCGGTTTCATCTGGTTTCAGGTGTGATTTTCATATGGCACACACCTGTTGCTTACCACAGATGATTTTGAACGAGCATCACATGCTTGAAACAAAGTTGTTTATCCACAATTTTGGAAAGCTGGCAGCAGTTTTGTCTGGCCCAGCTTTGGGGTTTTGTGTGAAATAATGTCTAATTTGCCTTTTTTCTCTTGTTTTTTTTTGTGTTCCAAAACACAAAAGAAATAAACATGTATAACAAAACGTGTAATTGGAATAATTTTCAGGGAGTAAGGCTAGGTTCACATTGCGTTAGTGCAGTCCGTTCAACGCATACGTTAAACGGACTGCGCTGACGCAAGTGCCGACTTTGCACAGCACTAGCTTAGATGGAGCATCTGCTAGCTCCATCTCTGCTAGCGGTGACGGACCCGGAAACGCTGCAGCCCGCGTCTCGGGTCCGTCACTCAATGTTGGACGCATTGCTAGCGCATGCCCAATATGGGCGTGCGCTAGCGATGCGTCCGACATTGCATTCAATGGCACCGTTAACGGACTACGTTACTCCACGTTATGCCGCGGTGTAACATAATCCGTTAAACAGACACTGAAGGCAATGTGAACCTAGCCTAATACTTAATTTTCTTGAACAATTTTAAGGGAGCCAACACTTCCAGCCATTAATGTATGTCCTCACAGCCTTCCCACCGTGCATATGTCCCTTTCAGCCAGGGCGCTGGATGGTGCACATCATTTCACCATCCGACATTCCCTGTGCGCGCCGTCTCCAACAGGGCACATACTTGAAGTAGTCTGTGTTCTGCTGAAGTTGTCGGTGTCACGTCTCACAGCAATTGTATGACAGACGTGAATACTATTGAGTGCAGGGAAGGAGCGACGGCCAGAGTGCAGGCAGAGAGTGGGGTGAACGGTCCTGGGACTGACACTGCTCCCCTGTTTGCCCGCGCCCCAGTCGTCACTCTGGTGAATACTTGCAGCCACGGGAAGATGCTTAGCAGCCGCAGTCATTCAGCAATTAATTTTTCCCCCCGTAGTGCGCCCCCCTTGGGGAGGCAGGATGTAGTTTCCTAGGCTGGTGCCTCCCCTGGTTATCTCTCGTTTCGGCCTTGTATAGTAGTTAAATATTTTTTGATAAATGGAATTCTGCATTCATGTCTGCAGTTTGAATGTTTTATTTTTTTGTTTTGTCTTTTTTTTTTCTAGGACTAACATCTAGTACCCGCATTCAACATTTAAATATTATTGTGAAAATGTTAAGACATGAGGACAGCGAAGAAAGGTAATGCATTATGTTTTATTACCCATCTTGGAGCTTGTAGGTGTGTTGGAAAAATCCTTAATGCCTGACCTTAAAGGAGACGTTTGAGAAAGAACATACATAAGTCAGGGTTTGTTTTTTTTACTGTTTTTTGATTACCTACTCATGCATGTCATTAGCTTGAGAAAATGACTTCTTCGTGTAACAATAATCCCTAATTTCCAAATACACCTCGCATATAACGCACAGTGTATGTTCACTGATTTATTTTATTTAGCTTTCCTAAATTTGCGGTGATAGGAATTTTGAGATGAAAAATTGAGGCAATGTAAATAAATTAGTGAGTCCCATTCTAGGTATATTGCGCTAATATTATCCAGGAAAAAAGCTCTTGTATTGACAAAGGGAATAGACATAATAGATGTAGGGTAGCTAGTTGAGGGCGTTGCAGCACGGAGGTTTGTCAGTCACCAAGCCAATACATGTGCTGTACTTAAAATAAGTGTAGGTGATATAGGTAGTCTTGGAGAAATCAGTTTTTAAGACAAGTTAGAGGGTACCTGTCAGCTTGGAAATGCAGCACAATCTGCCATCACTGTGTTATAGAGCAGGTGGAGCTGAACAGATTGACATATAGAATTGTAGGATAAGACACATTAACTGACTACTCTTTCTGTGCTCTCAGGTCCAGTAGGTGCTTTTAATCAGTGAGCTATCAATGCATATATATTTAAAGGCGTTGTCCACTACTAGGAAAACCAGTTAACACACCATGGAGCTGTCGGATGCATAGTAGGAAAGAAAATGAAAAAGAGAATACCGTATATTAACAGCACTATAGTGATATTGAATTTAGAACCCAATTTTAGGTTGTATGTTTTATGTTCATCTACCCTTGTGTTACTATCTTATTCTCTTTAATAATGATTCATGCCTGACCACTTGATTGTAGCTGGAAAGAGATTTTATGTCTGGCATGTGCCCTGTAGAGAACATCATAGCAAGAATAGATGTTTCTCTTAATATGTTTTTAGATTAGCTTTTCCATTCTGTAGTGACTCATTTGATTCTTTTCCAGATCTCACGAGAATGTCTTTCAATCCTGGTTTTTGCTAATCCGTTTAGGAGGATGGGTGGACATAGCAGCAGAGCAGCTGTTGACGTCAGACCCTGAAATTTCAGACGACCTGCTGTGGCTTCTGGCATTTTACTACAATCCATGCAATGAGAGCCAAAGCAGAGGTAGAACAATGGTAGGTTGTGCTCTAAAGCAAGTCTGTGTTTGGCACAAAATAAGTGAGGATCCTCAATGTGTAATTTGCATTTCACTGTTGCAATAGTATGTAATATCTTTTCAAGTCATTTGTTTAAATTCTAGCAATTATCCAGAGTTTGTAGTTTTATTTCATACAGAAGAAAAGTAGAGGATTCCTGGAGTCATAAATTCCTCCTAAAGCATATACGGTATATAGGCAGTAGGGCACTTTTATTCTTTTAAGGCTGTCAAAATTTCCAATTTTCCAATAGTGGGACAAAGGTAAAACGGAAGAAATGAGCCGGACTACAAGCTGGTATATGTACAAAGTTTAGGAGTATGTTCACACTTTTGATTTCACTGAAACAAAAAAAAGAGCATATACCTTACAGCAAGTACCGTAAATAACATAGGGTTCTTTATGCTATTTTGATTTTTTTTAAAAAGCATAAACTCCATCCCACCTTGACAAGGTGCACCCAATCGTGAAGGTCCTATCCTGTCTCTAGTATTAAACCCTTAGTTACAGAGCCAATTTTGTCCTTAATGACCAAGCCAATTTTTTTACAATTCTGACCACTGTCACTTTATGAAGTTATAGTTCTGGAACGCTCCAACGGATCCGACTGATTCTGAGAATTTCCCACATGTCTACTTTACATCAGCACAATTTTGGAAACATAATTTTTTTTTGTTAGGAAGTTATAAGGGTTAAAAGTTGACCGTCGATTTCTCGTTTTTCCAACAAAATTTACAAAACCATTTTTTTAGGCACCACCTCACGTTTGAAGTGAGTTTGAGAGGTCAATATGACAGCAAATACCCCAAAGAGACACTATTCTAAAAACTGCACCCCTCAAGATGCTCAAAACCACATTCAAGAAGTTTATTAATCCTTCAGGTGCATCACGAGAACTAAGGCTAGGTTCACATTGCGTTAGTGCAGTCCGTTTAGCGCATACGCTAACGGACTGAATTAACGCAATTGCCAAAAAAGGATCGCGTTATGCGATCGCGCTAGCGCAGATGCTCTATCTGCGCTAGCGGGAACGGACCCAAAAACGCTGCAGACAGCGTTCGAGGGTCCGTCACAAAATAACGGCACATCACTAACGCATGCCAATAATGGCATGCTTTAGCGATGCGCTACATAATTGCGGTCAATGGGTGCGCTAACGGATCCATTACATAGCGTTAGTGCCGCTATGTAACGGATTCCGTCATCGGACACCCACTAACGCAATGTGAACCTAGCCTAAAGCACATTGGAAGGAAAAAATGAACATTTTACTTTTTTCATGAAAAATTTGGTTTGGAGCTAAACTTTTTTATTTTCACTCATGGACTACAAAAATTGTTGTGCAGTTTCTCCTGAGTATAGCGGTACCCCATGTGGGGGAAAGCACTGTTTGGGCGCATGGCAGGGCTCACAAGAGAGGGAGCACCGTTTGATTTATTGAACACAAAATTGTCTGGAATCAAAGGCGGAAACAGTGGAAACACCCCAATTCTAACTCCAACACTAACACAGACCTACCCCTGACCCTAATCCCAACCTAACCCCAACTCCATATCCCCAACTTAACCCGTAACCCCAACACCACAACCATAACCCCAACACAACCCTAAGCCTAGCCCCAACCCTAACCCTAGCCCAACTCTAACCCTAGCCCAACCCTAAACCTAGCTGTATCCCTAGCTCTAACCCTAGCCCTAACCCTAACCTTAGCTCAACACTAGACCTAACCCTAACCTTAGCTCAACCCTAACCGTAACCCTAGCTCTTACCCCAACCCTAGCCCCAACCATAACCCAAATGGAAAGAAATACCGTATTTTCTGGCGTATAAGACAACTTTTTAACTGCTGAAAATCTTCTCAAAAGTCGGGGGTCATCTTATACGCCGGGTACGGCATGTGCGGAGCTCTGAGGTCGCTGCACATGGTGCCCAGGGTCTGGAGGAGAGGAGACTCTCCTTCAGGCCCTGGGATCCATATTTGTGTAAAAAAAAAAAAATAAGAGTAAATAATATAGATATACTTACCTTCCGACGGCCCCCGGAGTTCTCCCGGCACTCAGCTGTGCATGCGGCGGCTTCCGTTCCCAGGGATGCACGCGAAGAACCTTTGTGACGCCGCCGTTGCGTGACCCTAGGAACCATCAGGAACCGCTCCCTGCACACGCCATATAAGATGACACCCGGTGTATAAGTGTTATGATCCGGTGACCTTGGAGCCGCATGGAACTTTCTCTGGAGTTGGTGGAAACTATACTGACCGCAAATCCTGAACTTAACACCGCAACTAGAAGTAGTCGTGGGGTGTGCCTAACAAATCCTAGACACCTCGACACAGCCGGAGGACTAAATACCCCTATAGATGGAAATAGGAATTCTACCTTGCCTCAGAGCAGAACCCCAAAGGATAGCCAGCCCCCCACAAATATTGACTATGAGTAGTAGAGGAAAATACACACGCAGGCAGGAAACAGGATTAAGCAAAAGAGGCCACTCTAGCTAAAATAGGAAAGGATAGGACAGAATACTAAGCGGTCAGTATTAAAACCCTTCCAAAAATATCCACAGCAGAAAATACAAAAAATTCCACCATCTAACTAAAGATGTGGAGCGTATATCTGCAACTCCAGAGAATCCAACAAGACTGAGAAAACACTGACACAATCTAAGCTGGACAAGAGAAAAGAAATGAATAGCACAGAATTATTAAGCACACAGCATGTGTGCCACAGAAACAAAAACCAGACACTTATCTTTGCTGAATTGGCAGCAAGGCAGGAGGAACCAGACAAAGATCCAAAACCTCCCTGAACCATGGACAACTGGCAAGGACTAATGAATCCTGCACACCTAAATACCCCAGTCAGAACTGCAATCAGCAGATACACCTGGCCAGGACTGCAACTCAGGGACAACTGCATTCCCACCTACAACCACTGGAGGGAACCCAAAAGCAGAATTCACAACAATAAGATGACCCCCGAAAAGTTGGGGGTTGTCTTATACGCCCAGTCGTCATATGCGCCGAAAAATACGGTACTTTTTTAATGTTATTATTTTTACCTGAGTGATAAAGGGGGGGTTTGATTTACTATATTTTTATTTTGATCACTGTGATGGGGTCTATCACAGTGATCAAAATGAACCAATAGGAAAAATCTGTGCATGCGCCCGCCATTTTCTTCTGGTAAGATGACACGGAGGGCTGTGGGACGGAGCCTGAGGTATCGGAAGGGGCTCGGGGGACCCCATTTCTCTCTCCTTTGATATGCTAGATCATATCAGAGGAGAGAGAATTAAATGGGAAATCGGACTTCTTTTTTTGTGGTCGCCGTTAGGGATGATAAAAATCGGGGGTGGGGGGGAGGGAGGGCTATATCCTTATGGGTTTTCAGGTTCCGTCTGAAAGATCCGAATGTGGCTAATAGTCGGCCGTGTTGGGGCAAAGAATTCCAGAGGATGGGGGATATTCGGGAGAAGTCTTGGAGGCGGTTGGGTGAGGAGCGAATAAGTGTGGAGGAGAGAAGGAGGTCTTGGGAGGACCGGAGATTACATGAGGGAAGATATCAGGAGATTAGTTCAGAGATACTGTATATGGAGGAGACATTTTATGCATGGCTTTGTAGGTCAGTATTAGTAATTTGAACTGGATACGCTGAGGGAATGGGAGCCAGTGAAGAGATTTGCAGAGGGGGGAAACAGAGGAGTAGCGAGGAGAGAGATGAATTAGTCGGGCAGCAGAGTTAAAGGGCCACGGTCACCCCCTCCAGCTGTTATAAACTAAAAGAGCCACCTTGTGCAGCAGTAATGCTGCATTCTAACAAGGTGGCTCTTTTAGTTTTTGGTGCATTTATTCCCAAAATAAAGCGTTTTATAACTTCTCCAAAATACCTGTCTTTAGCCAGGGAGGCAGGTCCTCACCCCCCTGCTTGAAACACCACACTGCCATCACTCAAGTCTTCAGGGGCGCCGGGCGCGGCCCCCTCCGCGCTGTTTTCGCATGAAATCCGGCGCCTGCGCTGTGTAGTACTGTCTGGTGCAGGCGCAGTGAGCTCTGGCCGTCTGACGTCACAGCCAGGCTTGCAGACTGCGCCTGTGCGGCCAACCACCTTGGAAATCCCAACCCCACAGTGTGTTATGCATTATGCACAATGCGGGGCTGAGATTCATAGGCAGGGCGGCCACACAGGCGCAGTCTGCAAGCCTGGCTGTGACGTCAGACGGCCAGAGCTCACTGCGCCTGCACCAGACAGTACTACACAGCACAGGCGTCGGATTTCATGCGAAAACAGCGCGGAGGGGGCGGCGCCCCTGAAGATTTGAGTGACGGCAGTGTGGCGTTTCAAGCAGGGGGGTGAGGACCTGCCTCCCTGGCTAAAGACAGGTATTTTGGAGAAGTTATAAAACGCTTTATTTTGGGAATAAATGCACCAAAAACTAAAAGAGCCACCTTGTTAGAATGCAGCATTACTGCTGCACAAGGTGGCTCTTTTAGTTTATAACGGCTGGAGGGGGTGACAGTGGCCCTTTAAGGATGGACTGGAGAGGTGCAAGAGTGTTAGCAGGGAGGCCACAGAAAAGGATGTTGCAGTAGTCAAGGCGGGAGTTGATGAGGGCATGCACAAGCATTTTAGTAGATTGACGGTTGAGGAAAGGATGGATTCTGGAGATATTTTTGAGCTGGAGGCGACAGGAGGTGGAAAGAGCTTGGATGTGCAGTTTGAAGGACAGGGCAGAGACAAGGGTTACACCAAGGCAGCGGACTTCCGTTACGGGGGAAAGCGTGATGTTGTTAATTGGAAAAAAAAAACATAATTGGATTCCTCGCATCATGTTCTCATAAACTTTATGCAGTTAATAGCCCTCTGTGTCTATACTGCTACATACTTAGGCAGTTAACTGGATCATGCAGCTTTACATGAACACCTGAGCCTTACACTATTGCTGGTCTGACTAACTAAAACAATTGTTACCATCCACCTCTCGTGTCTCCCCTTTTCCTCATAGTTTGTAAGCTTGCGAGCAGGGCCCTCATTCCTCTTGGTATCTATTTTGAACTATGATTTCTGTTATGCTGTAATGTCTATTGTCTGTACAAGTCCCTTCTATAATTTGTAAAGTGCCGCAGAATATGTTGGCGCTATATAAATAAAATTATTATTATTTATTATAGCTAGGTCAGGAAAGGAAGATCTATGAGATGGAGGAAAGATAATGAGTTCAGATTTATCCACATTGAGTTTGAGGAAACGAGAGAAGAAAAAGGAGCTGATAGACACTCCGGGATTCTGGACAACAAAGAGGTGACATCTGTACCAGAGAGGTAGATCTGAGTGTCATCAGCATAAAGGTGGTGCTGGAATCCATGGGACTTTCTGAGTTGTCCCAGGCCAAGTGTATAGATTGAGAAGAATAAGGGTCTTAAGACAGAGCCTTGTGGGACTCCAACAGAGAGAGGGTGGGATGAGGAGGTAGTGTGGGAGTCCCTGAATGTGTGGATGGAAAGGTATGAGGAGATCCAGGATAGGGCTGGGTCTTTGATTCCTGAGGAGGAGAGGATCTGTAGTAGAAGGCAGTGGTCAATTGTGTCAAAAGCAGAGGACAGGTCTAGTAGGAGGACTGTAGAGTATTGTCCTTTATCTTTGGCTGTAAGTAGGTCGTTAGTAATTTTGATCAGGGCTGTCTCAGTTGAGCGATGGGGCGGAAACCAGATTGTAGATTGTCAAAGAGCAAGTTAGATGAGAGGTGGGAGGAAAGTTCAGCGTGGACGTGCTGCTCCAAGAGTTTGGAAGCGAATGAGAGACGCGATATTGGGCGATAACTGGACATAGCAGATGGATCGAGGGTTTGCTTTTTAAGGATAGACGTGATTGTGGCATGTTTGAAAGCAGAAGGGAAGGTGCCAGAAGTTAGTGATAGGTTGAAGAGGTGGGTTAGGGATGGGATAAGAGTGGCAGTGAGGTTGGGGAGATGGGATGAGATGGGGTCGAGCACACAGGTGGTGAGGTGCGATTTGGAGAGGAGACAATTAAGCCCCCCTTCAGTGATGTTGGATAGGGAGGTTATGGGGTTTGAACATTGGTCTCTTATACAAAGGGGTTGTAGTGGTTGAACAATGAAGACTTGCCTCATTTGGTCTATATTATTTTTAAAGTGTGTGGCAAAGTCCTCAGCAGAGATGATGAAGGAGGGTGGAGGAGGGAATTAAAGGTTTTGAATAACTTTTTGGGGTTTTATGATAGGGAAGATACAAGGGTTGTGAAGTAAACCTGTTTACCAGAGGTGAGAGCAGATTTGAAATTGAGTATTGCCTGTTTGAATGCAGTGAAGTCGCCTTGCAAATGTGTTTTCTTCCAACGACACTCTGCAACCCTGGACACTTGCCGGAGCTTTTTAGTGATGATATTGTGCCAGGGTTGACTATTGATACGTCGCACTCTGCCATGAACGAGAGGGGCAACTGTGTCAATATCTGATGTGAGAGTGGCATTGTAGAAAGCAGTGGCACTGTCTGTGTTGTGGAGTGAGTCTATGGAGTGGTAGGATAGAGTCAAAGAGTGTGTGGGTGTCTAGATGTGCGAGATTTCTGCGGAGGTGCGCATGTTGCTGGACATGGGTGACCAGTGACGAGGACATGGATGAGAAAGTAAGCAGATGGTGGTCAGATAGAGGGAGAGGGGAGGTGGTGAAGTTAGATAGAGAGCAGAGATGGGTGAAGACCAGGTCTAATGTATGTCCTTTTGTGTAGGTGGCTGCGGAGGACCACTGAGTAAATCCAAAAGATGAAGTAAGGGACAGAAGTTTGGAGGCTGTTGACTGAAGGGTATCAATGGGGATGTTTAGGTCACCCATGATGATGGTGGGAATGTCAGCAGAGACAAAGTGAAGAAGCCAGGTGGAGAATTGGTCAATAAAGGCAGTGGTCGGACCCGGAGGTCGGTATATGATGGCCACTTGGAGGTTGGAGGGAGAGTAGATGCGGACAGAGTTGATTTCAAAAGAGGGGAGGGTAGAGATGGGATTGAGTTAAAGGTGCAGTTAGAAGAAAGGAGAAGACCCCCTCCTCCACCATGTCTGTTGCCGGGGCGCGGGCTGTGGGTGAAGTGAAGGCCGCCGTAACACAGCGCAGCAGGGGAGGCAGTGTCAGATGGTGTTAGCCATGTTTCTGTGAGGCCGAGGAAGGCAAGCTTGTGAGAGAGAAAAAGGTCATGAATAACATGAAACTTATTGCAGATTGAGCGGGCATTCCAGAGTGCTCCAGAGAGAGAGAGAGAGCAGGGGGTGGGCATCAGGGGCACAGGTTTTATGTTGGAAAGATTGGGGTAGTTCATATTAGATAGGGAGTGGTAGTAATGGGAGGCATGAGCTGTGGGGGTCCAGGATTGGGCAGTGAGGAGAAGCAGAGAAAAACAGAGCAGGTGGTAGAAGGAGAGTGAGCGTCTTGTTTTATGTTTTATTAGGACAGATTTGAGGTTGAGGAGCAGGTCAGCAGAGGAGGTCAGGTGGGTAGGGAAGAGGGAAGGAGAGATGATTATTTGGTTAGATGGCGCTGGGGTTTGTGGATAGCAAAGGAGATTGAGGATTAGTGGAACGAACACTGTAAAGGCATATGTAAACATGATGGAGTAAGATGGGTTAATAGAAAAGCCAGATCCAAGTAATAAGAAGTGCTTACTCTGCAGACATACCCAAAAGAGACAGATACATAGTGTGCGACCCTGACTCCTGCCGAGACTAACTGCTGTTGAAATAACTGCACTTCACGATACTTTAGCTGCCGTGATACTTTTGCTGCCAGGAGACGCGTGCCTGACCCGCACACGTGCCCCCCTAGAATGCTACTAAATTTATAGGACTAAATAGAGGATCAGGTGAAAGGGATTGTGGGACCTGATTTGGGATAAATTAGCAATTGGCCAACAAACCAGGGGAGGTTAGATGATCAAAGGCTTTGAAGCGAATACTGCTAGTAAGAAGTGGCAGAGACATTTTCATGGGTATAGAAAGTGGCTCAATCCATAAATTTCTTCCAAGCTAAACTCTAAAAATAAAATGGTTGTATTCATTCTGTTTGTGGATTTGAAGAATGTGTGTATGAGAGCTTTGTTATCTGTGCAGTTATGATGATAACTTTTCCCAGCACTGACTTGAATCTGTGAAATCTACGGACCACCCATGATGTTTCATAATTTAGTTTTTGCACCAGTTACTGATCATTATTTCCATTTTTACATAAGATTTGATCAAACTAAATTTAAAATAATCCAATTAGGAACATGCAGCTCCAAGCAGCTCCAAGCATTCATTGCTTTTGAAAGGGTGAGTGTTTAAGGTAGTCTCTTCTTGGTCTCATAGTAATGGCTTGTTAACATCGACCAACTGGTGACCCAATATAACTGCAGATTAGTCAAGTTTTGTCCATTTGGCAGCTGTTTAAATGCCTGTTTACACTGGCAGACCAAAGTGAACGATGTGCACTGAGCACTATGCTAGATCAGCCAGAGCACATGCAGTAGGTTGCCATAGTTCTTGGCAGCACAAGTCAAGTTTATACAGGATGATGTAACAGTGAGAATGTTGATTTTGTGCGCTGCGCATAAGATCATTTCACCCAATGAACAAAGGATTTTCTTTTCCATCAGGTGATCTGCAGCCTGTTCACACAAGATCATCATGAAACAAAAGTTTTTAACACTTAATTGACAATTATCTTGTAATGTAAATGCAACTTAACCCTTTAAGGACCAAGCATTTTTTCATTTTTGTGCTTTTATTTTTTCCTCCCTTTTTTCCAGGAGCTGTAACTTTTTTATGTTCCCTCTGATTAAGCCATATAAGGGCTTGGTTTTTTGTTGGACTAGTTGTACTTTTGAATGACACCTTTTATTTTATCATACGGATCGGGTTAATTAGTTTTTTATTTTCATAGATCTGACTTTTCTAACATGTTGGTACCAAATGTGTGTATTTTTCTTACATTTCCTTTTTGTTAACTGGGAAAAGAGGCAATTCCAACTTGTTTATCTTTTTTAAATCTTTTTAAGCTTTTTTTCTTAACTTTTTACCTTATCCCCTTAACGACCACCGATATGCCTTTTAACCGCGGCAGTGAGGAGTACTTATTCCTCTGCACCTCTTTTTAACGGCTTTCAGAAATAAGGTATAGCACCCCTAGCGTTGGAAAATCTCCAGGAATAGCCGAGAACCTGGACAACATTTCCATGGCCGTTTTTTTACGGTTCTCTGTCACGTGTTCGCCATTGTTCACCAAATAATGGTGGTCATAAAAACGGTCTGATTTACAATTCATTTCTCTCTCCTCTGATATGATGTAGCATATCAGGGAAGAGAGAAATTGGGCCCCCCTCCTCCCTCCCCCCCCTGATACCTCTTCTATCCCTGAACCCTCCTGCTCCATCCCCCAGCCCTTCGTGTCATCTTCCTGGGAAAAAAATGGCCATCAACAATAGGGAATTTTTCCTTTTGGTTTCTTTTGATCACTGTGATAGACCCTATCACAGTGATCAAAATAAAAAAAAATTGTAAATCAAATTCCCCTTTGTTACTCCCTTAGTTACATGCTTTTTTTTAATCATTTTTAATTTTTTCCATTCTTTGCAGTTGGGGTTTGGGTTAGGGGTAGGGTTGGAGTTAGATTTGAGATTTTTTCAAAAGTTAAAAGAAAAAATGATATGATGACTAGTTTTGAGCGCAAGTGCTCACAACTCAAGTTTGCACCAGGTGCTCAGGTATGCACATAGTATTACATATCCATGCGTTTTATTGTATGTGTGTCTTACAGCCGTGAAACGTGGAGCAGGGACTCGAGCATGCCACTTGAGCACCCTTGATATTCGGTGCATACCCGATGCAAACTGGAGTAGTGAGCACTTCCGCTCAACGCTAATTACGACTTATTTAATATGACAACCTAATGTTATCAAATTCTTTGTTGTACCTGTGGGTTCAAAATGCTCACTATACCCCTGGATAAAATCTTTGAGGGGTCTGGTCTCCAAAACTGGGTCACTTGGGGGTCTCCACTGTTTAGGCACATCAGGTGCTCTCCAAATGCGACATGGTGTCCGCTCTCGATTCCAGTCAAGTTTGCTTTCAAAAAGTCAAACTGTGCTCCTTCACTTCCGAGCCCTGCCGTGCGCCCAAACAGTGAATTTCCCCACAAGTGGGGTATCGGCATACGCAGGAGGAATTGCAGAACAAATTGTGTGGTCCATTATCTCTTGTAACCCTTGTGAAATTAAAAAATTGGGGTCTAAAGTAAATATTTTGTGACAAAAAGTTAAATGTTAATTTTTTCATTCCCCGTTGATTCATTTCTCGTGAAGCAAAAGAAGGATTACCGTATTTTTCGGACTATAAGATGCACTTTTTCCCTCCAAAAATGTGGAGGAAAATGGGGTGTGCGTCTTATAGCCCGGGGTGTCGGCTGTGGGGAGGTGGAGGAGCGGTTTCAGTGGAGCAGGGGGTCACTGAGGCAGGAGCCTGCTGTTGCAGCTAACTCCTGTGCCCACTGCTAAAGAGAAATGAATATTCACTGCATAACATGCCAAGGGCGTGGATGGCAATGAATATTAATTTCTCTTAATGGCATCTTGGTATGATTTGTCCCATCGTTTTTATTATCCTCGTATGATTGGCCCCCATCCCCATCCTGGTATGCACGGCCCCATCAGAAAACATTAAAGGGAAGGTGCCATCAAAAAAAAATTTTTTTCAGAAATTGTAAAAATGTAAAGAATTAATGATTACATTTTCTTAAAAAATATTATCATTTGTTTATAATTTAGTAAAATATGAAAAATAATTTGAAAAGTTTTGGAATTTCCACTTTTAAACACTAGGGGGAGCAGCTGCTGAAATTGCAGAAAAACCTAGTGTACAACTAGCTCACATTACTGCACTGCAGTAATTATGGGCGGAGTCTGCTGACGTGTGTGATGTCTCCTCTCCTCTCCTTCTGGGTGTTTGCTAAGGGATTAGAGAGGATGATATTCAGGAACCAAATGAGCAGCCATTTTGTTGGTGACTGCAGAGTATGGCTGCCTTCACACTAGCAGTATTTGGTCAGTATTTTACCTCAGTATTTGTAAGCCAAAACCAGCAGTGGAACAATTAGAGGAAAAGTATAATAGAAACATATGCACCACTTCTGCATTTATCACCCACTCCTTGTTTTAGCTACAAATACTGAGGTAAAATACTGACCAAATACTGAGCGTGGACGGCAGCCTTAGGCTACTTTCACACTAGCGTTGTTGGCTGTACGTTGCAATGCGTCGTTCAGGAGAAAAAACACATCCTGCAAAGTTGTCTGCAGGATGCGTTTTTTCCCCATAGACTAACATTATCGACGTATTGCCACACGTCGCAACTGTCGTGCGACGGTTGCGTTATGTTTTGGTGGACCGCCGCCACAAAAAAAAGTTACATGTAACGTTTGTTTGTGCGTCGAGTCCGCCATTTTCGACCGCGCGTGCACGGCAGAAACTCCGCCCCATCCTCTCCAGACCTTACAATGGGGCAGCGGAAGCGTCGTAAGACTGCTTCTGCTGCCCACGTCGGACATTTCTTTCACAGCATACGTCGGTACATCGGCCCGACACACTGCGACGGGCCCGTACCGACGCTAGTGTGAAAGCAGCCTTATACTGACAAGTAGACGGTCACCGAGGATGGCAGGCAGCAAGGATTCTGGGAGATATGTGGTGGAGGGAGCAGGGTGACAGCAGCACAGAGTATTTCAGGAGAGCAGTGTGCTGGTCTATAGGTGCCCCCTGTTTGGTGCGCGGAGCAGCCAGGGATTGTACATAGAGCGCTGTCTTTTATACACATGGATGGACCGTCTGCTCCACAAAAATCCAGGAAACATTTCTGCGGATTGATGGCCTGTTCTGATCCAGACATTGCATGCAAAGACCCCATTCCCCTCCTCAGATCCTGTCTTCCCCATCCTGTCCTGGCAATATGTGAAAGCGGGGTGACAGGCGCAGTCGGGGTGACGCTGGGAAGGAAATGTAGCCATATAGTAACGATAAAAATGAGACCCCTCTCTTCAGCTACCTCACCAAAACCAGGGATTCAAGCTTCAGGAGGCTAATTTGCATATTCCAGGTGCCTTCTGGGAGAAGCGAAGTCACCCTAAGCTAGAAGATCGTTGGGTACAGCCGGGACCAGCTGCTTCGAAAGCATCACCAAACCAGGGATTCAAGCTTCAGGAGGCTAACTTGCATATTCCAGGTGCCTTCTGGGAGAAGCGAAGTCTCCCTAAGCTAGAAGATCGTTGGGTACAGCCGGGACCAGCTGCTTCGAAAGCATCACCAAACCAGGGATTCAAGCTTCAGGAGGCTAATTTGCATATTCCAGGTGCCTTCTGGGAGAAGCGAAGTCTCCCTAAGCTAGAAGATCGTTGGGTACAGCCGGGACCAGCTGCTTCGAAAGCATCACCAAACCAGGGATTCAAGCTTCAGGAGGCTAATTTGCATATTCCAGGTGCCTTCTGGGAGAAGCGAAGTCTCCCTAAGCTAGAAGATCGTTGGGTACAGCCGGGACCAGCTGCTTCGAAAGCATCACCAAACCGCGCGCCTTACGGCGCGCAAATTTTTGCCTGTAGGACATTATTGCAAGAGAGCTTGGCTGAGTAGATTACACAAGAATGAAAACACACAGCAAGTCAGCAGGATCTAGGAGCAACATGGCAGATGTGACAACCTACATGGTGAGCTGCAGCATGTGCTACATGTTCACAGATCGACCAGAAGAAGAATCCAATTTCACCTGTCAGAAGTGTAGACTAGTGGCCCTTTTAGAAGAAAAGGTGCGGGGTCTGGAAGAAAGAATAGCAACTTTGAAACTCATCAAAGAGAATGAAGACTTTCTAGACAGAACAGAAGCATCTCTACTGGTCACAGAAGGTGCAAAAAGTGTCAGAGAACCTCCAAAAGCAGATGAGTGGAAGCATGTGACCAAAAGAAGCAAGAAGACCATGGAGAAATCACCAACCACACAACTGAAGAACCGATATCAAATCTTTGTAGAGGATGAAGATGGCACACCTAAGAATGAAGCAATACCAGCAAGCAAAAAAGAAAAGGGCACACAGCAACAAGTGACAGCAAAAAAGTACAGCCAAGAAGCAACGAAGAGTGGTGGTGGTGGGAGACTCACTACTGAGAGGCACCGAAGCAGCCATCTGCAGACCGGACATAACTGCAAGAGAAGTATGCTGCCTTCCAGGTGCGATGATCAAGGATGTGACCGATAGGATACCAAAGCTCTTCAGCTCCAAGGACGTCCACCCATTTCTTCTGATACATGTTGGCACCAATGACACGGCAAGGAAGGACCTACCGACAATCTGCAAGGACTTTGAAGAGTTGGGGAAGAAAGTAAAGGAACTGGATGCACAGGTAGTTTTTTCTTCTATCCTTCCAGTAGACGGGCATGGCACCAGGAGATGGAACAGGATCCTTGATGCAAACAACTGGCTAAGACGATGGTGCAGACAACAAGGATTTGGATTCCTGGACCACGGTGTGAATTACTGGTATGATGGACTCCTCGCCAGAGACGGACTACACCTCAACAAACCTGGGAAACACACATTCGCCAGAAGACTCGCTACACTCATCAGGAGGGCGTTAAACTAGAAGAAGAGGGGACGGGAAGAAAAACATTAGACTCGAACAAAGAAGATCCAGGAAAACATACTCAGAAGGGAGGTAAGAACATTTCTAAAACAATCCACAGTGAGGAGATTGGAACAAAACAAAATCCTCTAAACTGCATGCTCGCAAACGCCAGAAGCCTGACAAACAAGATGGAAGAACTAGAAGCAGAAATATCTACAGGTAACTTTGACATAGTGGCAATAACCGAGACATGGTTAGATGAAAGCTATGACTGGGCAGTTAACTTACAGGGTTACAGTCTGTTTAGAAAGGATCGTAAAAATCGGAGAGGAGGAGGGGTTTGTCTCTATGTAAAGTCTTGTCTAAAGTCCACTTTAAGGGAGGATATTAGCGAAGGGAATGAGGATGTCGAGTCCATATGGGTTGAAATTCATGGAGGGAAAAATGGTAACAAAATTCTCACTGGGGTCTGTTACAAACCCCCAAATATAACAGAAAGCATGGAAAGTCTACTTCTAAAGCAGATAGATGAAGCTGCAACCCATAATGAGGTCCTGGTTATGGGGGACTTTAACTACCCGGATATTAACTGGGAAACAGAAACCTGTGAAACCCATAAAGGCAACAGGTTTCTGCTAATGACCAAGAAAAATTATCTTTCACAATTGGTGCAGAATCCAACCAGAGGAGCAGCACTTTTAGACCTAATACTATCTAATAGACCTGACAGAATAACAAATCTGCAGGTGGTTGGGCATTTAGGAAATAGCGACCACAATATTGTGCAGTTTCACCTGTCTTTCACTAGGGGGACTTGTCAGGGAGTCACAAAAACATTGAACTTTAGGAAGGCAAAGTTTGAACAGCTTAGAGATGCCCTTAATCTGGTAGACTGGGACAATATCCTCAGAAATGAGAATACAGATAATAAATGGGAAATGTTTAAGAACATCCTAAATAGGCAGTGTAAGCGGTTTATACCTTGTGGGAATAAAAGGACTAGAAATAGGAAAAACCCAATGTGGCTAAACAAAGAAGTAAGACAGGCAATTAACAGTAAAAAGAAAGCATTTGCACTACTAAAGCAGGATGGCACCATTGAAGCTCTAAAAAACTATAGGGAGAAAAATACTTTATCTAAAAAACTAATTAAAGCTGCCAAAAAGGAAACAGAGAAGCACATTGCTAAGGAGAGTAAAACTAATCCCAAACTGTTCTTCAACTATATCAATAGTAAAAGAATAAAAACTGAAAATGTAGGCCCCTTAAAAAATAGTGAGGAAAGAATGGTTGTAGATGACGAGGAAAAAGCTAACATATTAAACACCTTCTTCTTCACGGTATTCACGGTGGAAAATGAAATGCTAGGTGAAATCCCAAGAAACAATGAAAACCCTATATTAAGGGTCACCAATCTAACCCAAGAAGAGGTGCGAAACCGGCTAAATAAGATTAAAATAGATAAATCTCCGGGTCCGGATGGCATACACCCACGAGTACTAAGAGAACTAAGTAATGTAATAGATAAACCATTATTTCTTATTTTTAGTGACTCTATAGCGACAGGGTCTGTTCCGCAGGACTGGCGCATAGCAAATGTGGTGCCAATATTCAAAAAGGGCTCTAAAAGTGAACCTGGAAATTATAGGCCAGTAAGTCTAACCTCTATTGTTGGTAAAATATTTGAAGGGTTTCTGAGGGATGTTATTCTGGATTATCTCAATGAGAATAACTGTTTAACTCCATATCAGCATGGGTTTATGAGAAATCGCTCCTGTCAAACCAATCTAATCAGTTTTTATGAAGAGGTAAGCTATAGACTGGACCACGGTGAGTCATTGGACGTGGTATATCTCGATTTTTCCAAAGCGTTTGATACCGTGCCGCACAAGAGGTTGGTACACAAAATGAGAATGCTTGGTCTGGGGGAAAATGTGTGTAAATGGGTTAGTAACTGGCTTAGTGATAGAAAGCAGAGGGTGGTTATAAATGGTATAGTCTCTAACTGGGTCGCTGTGACCAGTGGGGTACCGCAGGGGTCAGTATTGGGACCTGTTCTCTTCAACATATTCATTAATGATCTGGTAGAAGGTTTACACAGTAAAATATCGATATTTGCAGATGATACAAAACTATGTAAAGCAGTTAATACAAGAGAAGATAGTATTCTGCTACAGATGGATCTGGATAAGTTGGAAACTTGGGCTGAAAGGTGGCAGATGAGGTTTAACAATGATAAATGTAAGGTTATACACATGGGAAGAGGGAATCAATATCACCATTACACACTGAACGGGAAACCACTGGGTAAATCTGACAGGGAGAAGGACTTGGGGATCCTAGTTAATGATAAACTTACCTGGAGCAGCCAGTGCCAGGCAGCAGCTGCCAAGGCAAACAGGATCATGGGGTGCATTAAAAGAGGTCTGGATACACATGATGAGAGCATTATACTGCCTCTGTACAAATCCCTAGTTAGACCGCACATGGAGTACTGTGTCCAGTTTTGGGCACCGGTGCTCAGGAAGGATATAATGGAACTTGAGAGAGTACAAAGGAGGGCAACAAAATTAATAAAGGGGATGGGAGAACTACAATACCCAGATAGATTAGCGAAATTAGGATTATTTAGTCTAGAAAAAAGACGACTGAGGGGCGATTTAATAACCATGTATAAGTATATAAGGGGACAATACAAATATCTCGCTGAGGATCTGTTTATACCAAGGAAGGTGACGGGCACAAGGGGGCATTCTTTGCGTCTGGAGGAGAGAAGGTTTTTCCACCAACATAGAAGAGGATTCTTTACTGTTAGGGCAGTGAGAATCTGGAATTGCTTGCCTGAGGAGGTGGTGATGGCGAACTCAGTCGAGGGGTTCAAGAGAGGCCTGGATGTCTTCCTGGAGCAGAACAATATTGTATCATACAATTATTAGGTTCTGTAGAAGGACGTAGATCTGGGTATTTATTATGATGGAATATAGGCTGAACTGGATGGACAAATGTCTTTTTTCGGCCTTACTAACTATGTTACTATGTTACTATGTTACCAGCCTTCCCCTGACTACACCTAACTGGAGGTCATGCTGCCCCCTCTATTACCCCAGACCCGCGTGCAGGTGCTCAGCCAGAACCACCATAGAATGGGTCCGTTTTCTGAAGATAATACTGCCATAGTGTTCTCACATAATACCGCCATATAGATCACACATAATACCACCAGTGTTCTCACATACCGCCATATAGATCACACATAATACCACCAGTGTTCTCACATACCGCCATATAGATCACACATAATACCACCAGTGTTCTCACATACCACCATATAGATCACACATAATACTGTGTGTTCTCACATAATACCGCCATATAGATCACACATAATACTGACATAGTGTTCTCACATAATTCCGCCATATAGATCACACAATACCACCAGTGTTCTCACATACCGCCATATTGATCACACAATACCACCAGTGTTCTCACATACCGCCATTTTGATCACACATAATACCACCAGTGTTCACATACCGCCATATAGATCACACATAATACTGCCAGTGTTTTCACAATACAGCCATATAGATCACACACAATACCACCATATAATTCTCACAATACTGATCAAGCATAATACCACCATACAGATCACATAATACCGTCATATAGATCTCACGTAATGCCATAATACAGCATGACACCCGCAGCTCCTGTTATCGCACACATTGAGTTGTGTGTGCAATGGGGAAAGATATGCAGGGGGGAGAGGATTAGATACACGGTTCACCAGACAGTATCACACAAGAGAGGATTAGATACACGGCTCAGCATAATATCACACAGTATAGGATTAGATAAACGGCTCAGCAGACAGTATCACACAGGAGAGGATTAGATACACGGCTCAGCAGACAGTATCACACAGGAGAGGATTAGATACACGGCTCAGCAGACAGTATCACACAGGAGAGGATTAGATACACGGCTCAGCATAATATCACACAGTATAGGATTAGATACACGGCTCAGCAGACAGTATCACACAGGAGAGGATTAGATACACTGCTCAGCAGACAGTATCACACAGGAGAGGATTAGATACACGGCTCAGCATAATATCACACAGGAGAGGATTAGATACACGGCTCAGCAGAGAGTATCACACAGGAGAGGATTAGATACACGGCTCAGCAGACAGTATCACACAGTATAGGATTAGATACACGGCTCAGCAGACAGTATCACACAGGAGAGGATTAGATACACGGCTCAGCATAATATCACACAGGAGAGGATTAGATACACAGCTCAGCAGACAGTATGACACAGAAGAGGATTAGATACACGGCTCAGCAGACAGTATCACACAGGAGAGGATTAGATACACGGCTCAGCAGACAGTATCACACAGGAGAGGATTAGATACACGGCTCAGCATAATATCACACAGTATAGGATTAGATACACGGCTCAGCAGACAGTATCACATAGGAGAGGATTAGATACACGGCTCAGCAGACAGTATCACACAGGAGAGGATCAGATACACGGCTCAGCATAATATCACACAGTATAGGATTAGGTGCATGGCTCAGCAGACAGTATCACACAGGAGAGGATTAGATGCATGGCTCAGCATAGTATCACACATGAGAGGATTAGATACAGGGGCCAGCAGACAGTATTACACAGGAGAGGATTAGATACATGGCTCAGCACAGTATAGTGAGAGATGCACGGTCTGATGTCCTGTGAGGAGCTGCAGTGAGAGGTCGTGCAGCACAGAGCCTCGCCCATCCCCCTCTGTTACCTCTCTGCAGCTCCTGATAGAGGACATCAGACGGCAGCACTCCTTCACCCTCTCTAGGGATTACAGCCACACACCAGGCAGCAGAGGACAGGGAACGGCCGCGGCGCTGACAGTGTGAGGGGAGACAGATGGAGCTGCCCCTCCAACAGCACGGCTCTCAGTCACAGTGGAGCTCACAGGTACACTCCACTGTAGGCTGAAGCAAGATGGCGCCGATCTCCTGCCTCTGCTGTGATGTGGAGACAGCCCAGGGGGCGTGGCCACATCACAGCACAATGATAGCTATGGGGTCGGCTCCCGACTGCAGCCTCCTATGCCCAGGGCTGCCGTATTTTGCACAGTGTAAGTGTCGTGCTGGGACTCTTACACTGCTGCAAAGCAAAATGGGGGCGCCCAGTGGCTGCAAAAATAATTAATAATAAAAAATATATTAATGTTAAAAAAAAAATAATTTTGTATTAAAAATAATTGTTTATATAAACAATTATTTTTAATACAAAAACAAAATTGCGGCACCTTCCCTTTAAAAAAAAACAAACCATTATGCTTACCTTCCCGGTGCTCCCTCACAGCATCCTGTTCTAATGCCATCAACTGCTTTGTGCTTATAAGCAGCGCATGGCAGGGACGTTGCCGGAATACTCAATGCTTTATGCTCACAAGCAGTGCGCAGCTGCTGGAATACTCAATGCTCTACACGCTGGGACCATGTGCGCGCAAAGCATTGAGTATTCATTGCTCTCTAGCGAGCACAGTGTCAGCCACCGGCTTCCTGCTGCTGCCGGCGGTCATGTATGCCACTACTTAAGAGAATATTCACCCCATTCCATAAATATTCATTTCTCTTAAGTAGCGGCACAGGTAACTGCCGGCAGCAGCAGGAAGCCGGCGGCTGACACTGTGCTCGCTAGCTAGCAATGAATTCTCAGTGATTTGTGCGCACACAGAACCGGCATGTAGAGCATTGAGTATTCCTTCAGCTGTTCACTGCTTGTGAGCATAAAGCAGTTGCTGGCATCGGAACAGGACGCTGCGAGGGAGCGCCCGGGAAGGCAAGTATAATGTTTTGGGTTTTTTTTAATGTTATCTGATGGGGCTGTGCATACCAGAATGGAAGAGGGGGCCAATCATAAGGATGGGGCCGCGCATACAAGGATGGAGGTGGGTGGGTGGGGGCTAATCATAAGGATGGGGCCATGCATACCAGGATTGGGGTTTGGGGCCAATCATACCAGAATAAGGATGGGGCCAGTCATACCAGGGTGAGGATGGGACCATGCATACCAGGGTATAAATGAGGGGGACCATGCATACCAGGATAGAGATAAGGGAGCCATGCATGCCAGGGTAGAAGTGAGGGAGCCATTCATACCAGGATTGGGATGATGAAGCCATGTGTATCAGGATGGGGATGAGGGGACCATATATACCAGGATAGGGGATATTAAGTACAGAATTAACCACATTTTTTGCTTCAATTTTTTTTCCCTAATAGTCCGAAAAATACGGTAATAAACTTCTTGAATGTGGTTTTGAGCGCTTTGAGTGGTGAATATTTTAGAATGGTGTCATTTTTGGGTGTTTTCTGTCATATAGAAACCCCTCAAAGTCACTTCAAATGTGATATGGTCCCTTAAAAAAATTGTTTTCTAAATTTTGTTAGAAAAATGAGAAATTTCTGGTCAACTTTTAACCCTTAGAACTTCCTAATAAAATAAAATGTTTCCAAAATTGTGCTGATGTAAAGTAGTCATGTGGTATTTATGAACAAATTTGTGTGGCATGACTCTCTGACTTAAGGGCACAAAATTAAAAGTTTGAAAATTGGTGATTTTCAAAATTTGTCAAATTTCCGTTTATTTCATAAATAAACGCAAGTCATTTTGAAGAAATGTTACCACTATCGTGAAGTACAATATGTCACGAAAACAGTCTCCGAATCAGCAGAATACATTGAAGTGTTCCAGAGTTATTACCTCATAAAGAGACAGTTGTCAGAATTGTAAAATTTGGCTTGGTCGTTAACCCCTTCATGACCGGGGGATTTTTCGTTTTTCCGTGTTCGTTTTTCGCTCCCCTCCTTCCCAGAGCCATAACTTTTTTATTTTTCTGTCAATTTGGCCATGTGAGGGCTTATTTTTTGCGGGACGAGTTGTACTTTTGAACGACATCATTGGTTTTAGCATGTCGTGTACTAGAAAACGGGAAAAAAATTCCATGTGCGGTGAAATTGCAAAAAAAGTGCAATTCCACATTGGTTTTTTGTTTGGCTTTTTTGCTAGGTTCACTAAATGCTAAAACTGACCTGCCATTATGATTCTCCAGGTCAGTACGAGTTCATAGACACCTAACGTGACTAGGTTATATCTGGTGATCGCTGCTATGTAGCAGAAATGCAGGTGTGCTGTGAGCGCCGACCACAGGGTGGCGCTCACAGCCACCGGCAATCAGTAACCATAGAGGTCTCTGGGACCTCTATGGTTACAATATACAAGCATCGCCGACCCCCGATCATGTGACGGGGGTCGGCGATGACGTCATTTCCGGCCGCCCGGCCGGAAACGGTAGTTAAATGCCGCTGTCTGCGTTTGACAGCGGCATTTAACTAGTTAATAGGTGCGGGCAGATCGCGATTCTGCCCGCGCCTATTACGGGCACATGTCAGCTGTTCAAAACAGCTGACATGTCCCGGCTTTGATGCGGGCTCACCGCGGAGCCCTGCATCAAAGCAGGGGAGCCGGCATCGGACGGTATAGTACGTCCGATGCCGGTAAGGGGTTAAGGTCAAAATTGGCCCAGTCATTAACTGGTTAATGGACATGAACCTGTGTTTGATCACTTCTACTATATATAGCAATGCCACAGTATGGCTATATATAGTTAAAATCACTATCTTCTATGACACCCAGCTTCAGGCAGGAGAGCACATAGGGGATCATATGACAGGCAGCGGGGGGGATTCAGCTGGCCCCTGGTTGTCATAGCAGCCCATCGGCTTTCTATGTTCATAGTAACATAGTAACATAGTTAGTAAGGCCGAAAAAAACATTTGTCCATCCAGTTCAGCCTATATTCCATCATAATAAATCCCCAGTCCTTCTACAGAACCTAATAATTGTATGATACAATATTGTTCTGCTCCAGGAAGACATCCAGGCCTCTCTTGAACCCCTCGACTGAGTTCGCCATCACCACCTCCTCAGGCAAGCAATTCCAGATTCTCACTGCCCTAACAGTAAAGAATCCTCTTCTATGTTGGTGGAAAAACCTTCTCTCCTCCAGACGCAAAGAATACCCCCTTGTGCCCGTCACCTTCCTTGGTATAAACAGATCCTCAGCGAGATATTTGTATTGTCCCATTATATACTTATACATAGTTATTAGATCGCCCCTCAGTCGTCTTTTTTCTAGACTAAATAATCCCAATTTCACTAATCTATCTGGGTATTGTAGTTCTCCCATCCCCTTTATTAATTTTGTTGCCCTCCTTTGTACTCTCTCTAGTTCCATTATATCCTTCCTGAGCACCGGTGCCCAAAACTGGACACAGTACTCCATGTGCGGTCTAACTAGGGATTTGTACAGAGGCAGTATAATGCTCTCATCATGTGTATCCAGACCTCTTTTAATGCACCCCATGATCCTGTTTGCCTTGGCAGCTGCTGCCTGGCACTGGCTGCTCCAGGTAAGTTTATCATTAACTAGGATCCCCAAGTCCTTCTCCCTGTCACATTTACCCAGTGGTTTCCCGTTCAGTGTGTAATGGTGATATTGATTCCTTCTTCCCATGTGTATTACCTTACATTTATCATTGTTAAACCTCATCTGCCACCTTTCAGCCCAAGTTTCCAACTTATCCAGATCCATCTGTAGCAGAATACTATCTTCTCTTGTATTCTCTTGCATCACAGGGAAGCCAATGGAGGCACGCCAAAACTAATGTCTGGGCCAGATCGCGGCACATAAATTCTGCTGTCAGAAGTATTTAAGAGGTTGACGCGCCAATCACTGCTGATAGAGATACATGCCAGCTATATACAGTAATATAGCCAGCATCTGCTTTGTGTAGAGTGGGCTTTGCTTCTTAGCCCCTTCCAAATGCATGACCTGCTCTATGAACGATATATACTAAATGAATTTTTTCTTCGTGTCCAATAAATTACCATTTCTGAGGCCAGAATATTACTTTATTTTCAAACTATTTTTCCATAATACGTAGGAATAGGGCTAATTGTCCACAGTACAAGTGTCACTTTAATCTTACTGAATCCACTGTATAAAGTGTGTATGTTGATTAATATATTCATATGATTGCAGTAGTGGACAATGTACAGTTGCGTTAAAAATTATTCATACCCACCACCATTAAGTTTGTTATTAAAATTTACAAACTTTCTGCTTTATTCAGTAATTCAATCAAAGATAAAGATCTTCAAATTCAACACAAAATGCCACCTTTAGTAACTACTGGCATCTCATAATTATTCAACTCCTTCATGGCAAGTGTCTTTAGTACTTATTAGAGCACACTTTGGCAGTTGTGACTTGCTACAGACATGATGTATAGCCAGACACCAGATTGTTGCCATATTCGAGAGGAGTGTTGCCCACTTCTCATGGGCAATGTTCTATAAAATCTTGGGTTTGTGTTCTGCAAATGATTTCTTCAAATCTCAACAAAGATTTTCTATGTGGCTCAAGTCTAATGACCATGACTGCGTCTCATGAATCTTCCAGGAGTTTGTCTGAAATAAAGCCTACTTGATTATTGAAGTATGTTTAGGATCATTGTTCTGTTGGAAGGTCCAGTGCCATCCAGACTTCAGCTTCCTCACAGAATAATTCATGATGCATTCTCTTGGGATTTCATAATACCTGATAGAATCCTTCTTGCCCTCCACACGCTGCAAGATTACAGTGCCTGTGTATACATTTGAGTACATCAGTCACAATTACTAGTTAATTTGATGTTACTTCTTGATAAAACTGTTGCATTTTTTATGCTGTTTTAAAACCCTAAGTTAATACATTCTTATTGAAGATTAGCAGAACGCATTTCTTAAAATTGTGGAATTTCATTGTAATGATGTAATGTTATTTTGTTATATAATTTATCCAAATCGGTCTTCTATATACCTTGTACTCAGTCCAAAATTTCCTATTTCTAAATGTTGCTATTTTCAGGTTACAACCTTGCAATCCATAATGACTCTTTCATCAGTTTCTTAGCTAAGAAAATACATTCTGGCTTAATGCCCTGGCAGCTTAATTGTAGACACTAAAGAAATGCCTAGCCTTCACTTTTTGCCTTTTTAGAATTAAATGTCAACTCATGTGCACTAATGCCTAAAATCTGTCTTTCCTTCTAGAAGTTGAATGGTCTACTGACTTTCTAACATGGATTTCAGCAGTCACTAATCTCTCATTTGGAATGAGCCAGTTACAGAAGTTTCTACTAGAGATGTCTACATATTTGAAGTCCTGCTATCACTAAAACACATTATCTTTCGTCTTCACAATTAATTATTTTAATGTGTTATCTCTTTTTAGGCTGAAGCTAAAGCTGTTTATGAATGCTTGGTATCACTCCAAAGAAGATCATCCATTTGTTCCATGTCATTTCATAAAATATTTGCTGACAAAACGAAATCAAATACATGGCATCCATGTACTCTGCAGTTGATTAGACATCTCTGTGTCACTTTCATTCTATTCTGTCCTGAGTGTCAGAGTATCGCCAAGGACTGTATTTCTCATGTGAGTGTCAATTTGTAACAAGTATTCATGTTGCCAGAAGCAATCACTAGTTTTGGTCTAGTGGCTAATAGAACATTTTATGTTATTACAATATATAGTTAGGTACAGAAATATTTGGATAGTGGCCAAGTCTTCTTAATTTGGGCCCTGCATGCCACTAATTTTAATTTAAAATGAAACCTATCCTGTGAAAGGTTTAGGAATTGCAACTATTTTTCACAAAGTTTCCTTATTTCATTTCATACTTTACCATAAATAAAATGTTTATTTCTAATACTTGTAGAGAATCCTTTGCAGGCAATGATTGCCTGAAGTCCGAAAGCCATGGACGTGACTAAACGCTTGGTTTCTTCCTTTGTGATGCGCTGCCAGGCCTTTACTGTAACTGGCTTAAGTTGTTGCTTGTTTGTGGGTCTTTCTACCTTACGTTTTTTTTCTTAAGCAAGTGAAAGGCAATGTCGATGTGGTTGAGATCTGGTCATTGACTCAGCCATTGCAAAATATTCCACTTTGTCTTAAACTCCTGGGTTGCTTTCGCAGTAAGGTTTGGGTCATTGTCCCTCTGTACTGTGATGTTCTGTCTAATCAACCTTGCTGCAATTGGTTGAATCTGAGCAGAAAGTATAGCTCTGTACATGGCAGAATTCATCTAGCAGCTTATTTCTTCAGTCACTAGTGACCCAGTGTCATTGGAAGCCATGCATGCCCATGCCATCACACTGCCTCCACCATGTTTTACAATGGATGTGGTGTGCTTTTGTATCATGAGCCGTTCCAAGCTTTCAACATCCTTTCTTTTTCCCATTCTGGTACAGGTTGATGTTAGTTTGATCTGTCCAAAGAATGCTTTTCCAGAACTGGGCTGGCTTCTTAAAAATGATTTTGATCAAAATCTAATCTGGCCTTCTATTTTTAATGCTCTTTAATGATTTGCACCTTGCAGTGGTCCCTTTGTATTGGCTTTCATCAAGTTTTCTCTTCATGGTAGACTTGGATACTGAAACACCTACTCGCTGAAGAGTATTCTTCACTTGAAGGATGTTGTGAAGGGGTTTTTCTTCACCATGGAAAGGATTCTTTTGGTCCTTTTAAAAACAGGGTGGCACATGTTAAGGAGCTGAAACTCCTAAACCCTTCATCCAATTTTAATGTGGATACCCTCAAATGAAAGCTGAAAGTCTGAACTTCAACTGCATCTGAATTGTTTTGTTTAAAATTCATTGTGGTAATTTCTGTAACCAAAATTAGAAAAATGTTGTCTCTGTCCAAATATATATGGACCTAACTATATATATATATATATATATATATATATATATATATATATATATATATATATATATATATATATAGTTGGCTCACTCAGTTGATTCCCAAGGTAGACACAGGAACACTTTATATTAAAGTCTCTTTCTAGTTTATTGCTTCATAAACCTCAAAGCCAAAATAGCAACACAAGACAGCCTTTCTGGCACAAATGAAAATAAGAATTCCATACAAAATTCCATCCCATTATGGCTCCAGTCTTCTGGGACAAATACACTGTAGCTCAAACAGGAGCGTCATCCTGGAGACAGAAAAAAAAAAAGAGTAGCTGGACCACACCCTTAAGGTGGAGATATGGTGAGTAGGCATCCTGCCCATCTCTTACACCTACTCACAAAAAAAAACAAACCCTGGTAATGACTGATTTACTTTCAGCACATATGTTGGAGGGAAACGTATAGGTTCCACATCACGCAGGATAACCTTTCTAACACAACACATATCTCCCCTCTCATATGGGGGCCAGTGAACCTGTCACATATACCCCTTCTGCCCAAAGTCAAGGGCTTTGGCACCTTTGGATACCACACAGGGAATTCGTGAGAGGTCTTATGTGTAACTTCCCGGGTCCATGTTCTACATGGAACCTGAAATCCTGGAGCCCTAAGAACCACCTAGTCACCTGGGCATTCTTACCCTTTTTTCCCTTAACCATCTCAAAGGGGCATGGTCTGACACAAGTTTGAACCTTTGGCCTAGTAGGTAATACTTCAGCGTATCCACAGACCATTTTATAGCTAGACATGGCTTCCTAACAATGGCATAGTGTGGGGAAATGGGTGGTTGGCAGGCGCCCAAGTCTGCTAGCCGAAACCACATGGACCAGGGATCGGCCCAATAAATCCTGCTCTAAATGTGGGCATAACGCTGCTCAGACAACGCAGGGTGATGGTAAAATAGCATCACAAAATGGGTAGATAACAAATAAAACAGTTCCAGTACAGTACCCAAGATGGCGCACATTACAAAGTCTCACCCTTCCCCTGACCCGCCGGGATATTGGCAAATATTACGTCAGAGCTCCCAGGGTCACTACCCCACCTGTGATACACACATAGAGTAGAGGTAATGACAAGCGTAGGGAGATGACAGTCCATAGAGTCCATACAAGGTCCAAAGCCAGTTGACGAGTCACCGCCTGGCTTTTCTGAACATCTCCATGGAGCCAGGCTACCATCGGGTCCCAAACCTGGCTTTATCCAAACATATCCATGGTTCAGCGATGGTCAATGGAGCAGATCTGTATCAATCCAACCGGAGTCGAAAACCTCTAGATTGTTTCCTATAGAATGATAGATCCGTGTCCCTCGTGATGGTGCCACAATGAGTCGGCTGCAGTCCTGTCTCTCATCCGTTGGGTGTTTTGCAGAATGTCCGGCTGTGCCGCTCTCTCTCCTTGTCTCTTTGTCTCCGAGTTTCTGTATACCCAAGGCATGTAATCTATTTTTAGATTTACCCTTCAGTCCAGCATCAAGATAACGTAAAACAATGGTGACGAAATCAAGTAGCATTACTTGATCATTCAATCTATTTGCATAGTCTTTCCCTCTCTGCTTTCGAAGTCAACAAACTGGTTACGTAATACAATGCACAACTAGCATATCAGCAAACATGAATAGTCAAAGATAAGCACGATTGGTATCTTTATGTTTAAAGCATGATATGTGGAAAAGGGGAGCCGAATACTTTCGCAAGGCACTGTAAAAAATATATATATATATACAGTAGAGACCAAAAGTTTGGACACACCTCATTTAAATTTTTTTCTGTATTTTCATGACTATGAAAAATGTACATTCACACTGAAGGCATCAAAACTATGAATTAACACATGTGGAATTATATACTTAACAAAAAGTGTGAAACAACTGAAATTATGTCTTATATTCTAGGTTCTTCAAAGTAGCCACCTTTTGCTTTGATGACTGCTTTGCACACTCTTGGCATTCTCTTGATGAGCTTCAAGAGGTAGTCACCGGGAATGGTTTTCACTTCACAGGTGTGCCCTGTCAGGTTTAATAAGTGGTATTTCTTGCTTTATAAATGGGGTTGGTACCATCAGTTGTGTTGAGCAAAAGTCTGGTGGATACACAGCTGATAGTCCTACTGAATAGACTGTTAGAATTTGTATTATGGCAAGAAAAAAGCAGCTAAGTAAAGAAAAATGAGTGGCCATCATTATTTTAAGAAATGAAGGTCAGTCAGTGTGAAAAATTGGGAAAACTTTGAAAGTGTCCCCAAGTGCAGTGGCAAAAACCATCAAGCGCTACAAAGAAACTGTCTCACATAAGGACCGCCCCAGGAAAGGAAGACCAAGAGTCACTTCTGCTTCTGAGGATAAGTTTATCCGAGTCACCAGCCTCAGAAATTGCAGGTTAACAGCAGCTCAGATTAGAGGCCAGGTCAATACCACGCAGAGTTCTAGCAGCAGACACATCTCTACAACAACTTTTTAGAGGAGACTTTGTGCATAGTAACATAGTAACATAGTTAGTAAGGCCGAAAAAAGACATTTGTCCATCCAGTTCAGCCTATATTCCATCATAATAAATACCCAGATCTACGTCCTTCTACAGAACCTAATAATTGTATGATACAATATTGTTCTGCTCCAGGAAGACATCCAGGCCTCTCTTGAACCCCTCGACTGAGTTCGCCATCACCACCTCCTCAGGCAAGCAATTCCAGATTCTCACTGCCCTAACAGTAAAGAATCCTCTTCTATGTTGGTGGAAAAACCTTCTCTCCTCCAGACGCAAAGAATGCCCCCTTGTGCCCGTCACCTTCCTTGGTATAAACAGATCCTCAGCGAGATATTTGTATTGTCCCCTTATATACTTATACATGGTTATTAGATCGCCCCTCAGTCATCTTTTTTCTAGACTAAATAATCCTAATTTCGCTAATCTATCTGGGTATTGTAGTTCTCCCATCCCCTTTATTAATTTTGTTGCCCTCCTTTGTACTCTCTCTAGTTCCATTATATCCTTCCTGAGCACCGGTGCCCAAAACTGGACACAGTACTCCATGTGCGGTCTAACTAGGGATTTGTACAGAGGCAGTATAATGCTCTCATCATGTGTATCCAGACCTCTTTTAATGCACCCCATGATCCTGTTTGCCTTGGCAGCTGCTGCCTGGCACTGGCTGCTCCAGGTAAGTTTATCATTAACTAGGATCCCCAAGTCCTTCTCCCTGTCAGATTTACCCAGTGGATTCCCGTTCAGTGTGTAATGGTGATATTGATTCCCTCTTCCCATGTGTATAACCTTACATTTATCATTGTTAAACCTCATCTGCCACCTTTCAGCCCAAGTTTCCAACTTATCCAGATCCATCTGTAGTGCAGCAGGCCTTCATGGTAAAATAGGTGCTAGGAAACCACTGCTAAGGACAGGCAACAAGCAGAAGAGACTTGTTTGGGCTTAAGAACACAAGGAAAGGACATTAGACCAGTGGAAATCTGTGCTTTGGTCTGATGAGTCCAAATTTGAGATCTTTGGTTCCAACCATCGTGTCTTTGTGCGACGCAGAAAAGGTGAACGGAAGGACTCTACATGCCTGGTTTTCACCGTGAAGCATGGAGGAGGAGGTGTGATGGTGTGGGGGTGCTTTGCTGGTAACACTGTTGGGGATTTAGTCAAAATTGAAGGCATACTGAACCAGCATGGCTACCACAGCATCTTGCAGCGGCATGCTATTCCATCCGGTTTGCGTTTAGTTGGACCATCATTTATTTTTCAACAGGACAATGACCCCAAACACACCTCCAGACTTTGTAAGGGCTCTTTGACCAAGAAGGAGAGTGATGGGGTGCTACGCCAGATGACCTGGCCTCCACAGTCACCAGACCTGAACCCAATCGAGATGGTTTGGGGTGAGCTGGACCGCAGAGTGAAGGCAAAAGGGCCAACAAGTGCTAAGCATCTTTGGGAACTCCTCCAAGATGTTGGAAGACTATTCCCGGTGACTACCTCTTGAAGCTCATCAAGAGAATGCCAAGAGTGTGTAAAGCAGTCATCAAACCAAAAGGTGGCTACTTTGAAGAACCTACAATATAAGACATGATTTCAGTTGTTTCACACTTTTTTGCTAAGTATATAATTCCACATGTGTTAATTCATAGTTTTGATGCCTTCAGTGTGAAGGTACAATTTTCATAGTCATGACAATACAGAAAAATCTTTAAATGAGGTGTGTCCAAACTTTCAGTCTGTACTATACATATATATATATATATATATATATATATATATATATATATATATATTTTCTCTTCGCCACGACAGCACCCACTTGAGAGAGGGGATCCGCCCCTAGGAACAGGAAACCCTATGGAGAGAATAAAAGGGGCGGTCCCCCTCGCTCCCACAGTTGGTTTCCTGTTCCTACGGGAGACCTGGAGAGAAGAGGATCCCCAGCCTGGATGCCGCTTGCGCGGTTTACCTTAACAGGGACGGCAAGGGCTCCAGAGCTGGAAGCAGCGTCGGGGGTCCTGTGGCAGCTTCCCCCCTCTGCTGGCAGGTACCGTGAGGCCAGGATCGGGGAGTCGCCTGGCTTACGGAGAGGCATCCAGCGAGACCTGCGGGCCGGACCGCTGCGGTAAGATCCTGTGACGCCAGCCTCGGGTGGCGCACAGGCGGCGTGGGGCCCAGTAAATTCTCCCCCGGAAGTATTACTACAACTTCCGGGGTGAAGGAGGAGGAGGACGGCGCCTGCGCAATTGCTGGTGGGAGCGCGGGCGCGCACAGCAGGGACGCGCACAGCAGAGGCGCGCACAGCAGAGGTGCGCACAGCAGAGGCGCGCACAGCAGAGGTGCGCACAGCAAAGGCGCGCACAGCAGAGTCGCAACCCGGACTTCCGGGTGCGACAGGAAGAAGATGGCGGCCCCCATAACAAAAGGACGCCGGCGCTGATTCCCGGCGTCCACTATGGCATCTCCTCAAGAGACAACGTTGCCTTCGTCTGAGGTTAACGCTGTCACACCAGGAAGCCGGACTAGCAGCCGCAGATCATCCTCCAAGAGCGCCAGGGAAAAGAGATCGGACCGGTCGGTTCCTCCGTCTGTGCCTCCGTCTCCTCCTCTCCAGCCGGTATTATGACAGCTTCAGGGGTGAGTGTATGTCTGCCCTATTTTAAGCTGATTATACTCCCTCTCTCATCTAATTCCCTAGGTTAAAAGAACAGGGAAATCAAAACATAAGCAATGTGCCTTATGCTCTCAGCCGCTCCCGGATACCTACCTAAAAAAGTTATGCCACTCTTGCATCGAATCCACCTTACGAGAGGAGTCTTCAGTAAGGTCGGATGATATACGTAGTATGATAAGGGAGGAGTTGCGAGCCTTTCGAGATTCGGATAAAATTCCTGGAAGTAGGAAGAAACACAGCTCGCCTATATCTGAACAGTCATCTGAGGGTGAGGATAAGGAGTCGGACAGTTCCCAAGAGGTTATATCCTCGGAAGGTGAACAGGATACATGTTTCCCTACAGAAAGCATTGACAATTTAGTCAGATCAGTACGTAACACCATGGGTATGGAAGATACTAAGACCCTTAAAACACCACAGGACGTGATGTTTGCTGGCCTGTCCGAGAGAAAGAAACCTTCCTTTCCGGTTATTCCTGCAATAAAGGAATTAGTTAAAAAAGAGTGGGAAAGCCAGGGGCAAAGAGGGTTGCCGTCTTCCTCAAAACATCGCTATCCTTTTAATGATGATGATTTCACCAAATGGATAAAGGCCCCAAAAGTTGATGCGGCAGTGGCATCCACTTCTAAAAAATCTTTATTACCTGTTGAAGATTCAGGATCCCTGCAAGACCCGCTCGATCGAAAAGCAGACTCCCTTTTAAAAAGAGCTTGGGAATCCTGTACAGGAGCCTTTAGACCAGCTATCTCTGCCACATGTACTGCCAGATCCATGATGGTTTGGTTGAATGATCTGGAAGAAGGCTTAAAAGGTGGCCTTTCCCGTAATAAACTCATGTCATCCATTCCATTAATTAGAGGAGCTACTGCCTTTTTGGCAGATTCTTCGGCTGATTCCATCCGTCTAGCAGCCAAATCAGCAGGACTAACTAACGCGGCTCGCCGCACCTTGTGGCTAAAAGGGTGGAAAGGCGATCAACAAACAAAGTCCAAGTTATGTGGTCTGCCCTGCCAGGGTGAGTACCTGTTTGGTGCTCAATTGGATGAAATTCTTACCAAAGCGGGTGAGAGGAAGAAAGGGTTCCCTAATAACGCTTATCTTCCATCTTATAGGCGAGCGTTCCGAAAGCCCATGTTCAACAGGAGAAGGGACTATAAAAACCAGGACCGTTGGGCTAATAAGGACTTTAAGCAGAAGGGAGCCTTCTTCGGAAAACGCCCCTTCAAACCTGAAGATAAACCCCGCTAGGACAGATCTACCCGTTGGTGGTAGGTTGTCCTTCTTCTCCGCACAATGGCTGGCAATAACATCTAATTCATGGGCAACTAGCCTTATAACTACAGGCTTAAAACTAAGATTTTCTCAAGTTCCGCCGGACTCGTTTTGTTTGACCTCCTTAGGTTCACCTTCACAACAAGAGGCCTTGGAACAGGAAATAATAACTCTCCTGTCCAAAGGAGTATTAGTGGAAGTCCCTTTTCATCAAAAAGGGAGGGGATTTTATTCCCCTTTATTTTTGATTTCAAAACCTGACGGATCATATAGAACAATAATTAACCTCAAGAGACTAAACGTCTTCTTAGAGAACCAAACGTTTAAAATGGAATCCATTCGGTCAGCTGTCAAGCTTCTGTTTCCCCATTGCTTCATGGCAGTCCTTGACCTAAAAGATGCATACTATCATCTGCCAATCTTCAGAGAGCATCAACAATATCTACGGGTGGCAGTTATGGTCAAAGGTCAGATACGGCATTATCAATACACATCAATGCCCTTTGGACTATCAATAGCCCCTAGAGTTTTCACAAAACTAATGTCAGAAGTAATGTCGCATTTGAGGCTAAAAGACACCCTCATAATACCCTATTTGGATGACTTATTGATAGTCGGGAACTCTCTTTCTCAATGTCATCAACGCATGTCTGATTCAATTTCATCCTTGCAGGGGTTAGGGTGGTTGGTGAATTGGGAAAAATCTAGATTATCCCCCACAACTGAGCAAAAATTTTTAGGAATTATTCTAGACTCTACAAATCAAATGTGCTTTCTTCCCGAGTCAAAACAGATATCAATCATAAACAAAGTACAATCAGTGATTAACCACCCTCTAATTTCCCTAAGAGAAGGTATGTCCCTTCTTGGTTCATTCACTTCCTGTATTTCGGCTGTTCCATGGGCCCAATTCCATAGCAGGAAATTACAGTATGCAATACTTCGGGAGGAAGAAAGATTACTTGGCCGATTAGATGCTCGTATTTCCTTAACGACAGACGTGATACAATCTCTCACTTGGTGGTTAAATCCGAATCATCTTTCCAGTGGGGTCCCCTGGGTGGTAAAACCATCAAAAACTATTTTCACTGACGCTAGTCCTAGTGGGTGGGGAGCATATTTAGAAGATCAAATAGTGCAAGGTCTGTGGTCTCCTACAGAATCAGATGATTCTTCTAATAAAAAAGAGCTGAAGGCTGTTTATCATGCCTTATCTAAATTTCTTCCGCAGCTACACGGAACACATACAAGAGTCTTCTCAGACAACATGACAGCAGTAGCCTATATAAACCATCAAGGAGGAACAAGATCGGAAGGACTCATGTCTATAGCCAACGATATTCTAGCCATGGCAGAGGAACACCTTCTGTCCATTTCAGCGCTACATGTGAGAGGAATCGACAATTCGAGAGCAGATTTCCTCAGTCGCGACACTCTCCATCAAGGAGAATGGGTTCTAAATCGCCGTATCTTTTGTATGATAATAAAAAAGTGGGGCACTCCCGAAATAGATCTCTTTGCGACAAGACAAAACAGGCAAGTCAAAAAATTCGCATCATTGTTCCATTCTGATAATCCAGATATCTTCGACGCCCTACAGGTACCATGGGTATTCAAGAAGGCATATGCCTTTCCCCCGCTGATATTACTTCCGACAGTGATCAGGAAGATAAGGGAGGACAGAGCAAACGTGGTCCTAATTGCTCCATTCTGGCCCAAGAGGCCATGGTTTTCCTGGCTGAGAGCCATGTCAATCTCAGACCCATGGATCCTTCCAGAGGATCAAGATCTTCTCTCCCAGGGCCCCTTCAACCATCCTCAGGTGAAAGGTCTACGGTTAACAGCCTGGAACTTGAGAGGCAGCTGCTAAAGATGAGAGGTTTCTCAAATAAAGTGATTGACACTCTACTGCTAAGTAGAAAAAGATCCACTACCTCCATCTATGCAAGAGTGTGGAAAAAATATTTAAACCTCTACCCAACGGCCCTATCAAATGAAATTCATATTCCTACGATTCTAGAATTTCTACAAAAAGGGCGCGATCTAGGTCTGGCGGTCAGTACCTTAAAAGTACACATTTCTGCGCTAGCAGCTTTATATGGTCACTATATCGCAGGTAATAAGTGGGTAGCCAGGTTTGTTGCAGCATGCCAGAGGTCAGAGACAGTTCGAATTCTCCACGTACCACCTTGGGATGTTAATTTAGTTCTGGAAGCTCTTACAGACCATCCCTTTGAGCCACTACATTCAGCTCACATAAAACATGTCTCCCTCAAGACAGCTCTTCTTGTCGCCTTAGTGTCAGCAAGAAGAGTAAGTGACATACAGGCACTATCGATAGATCCTCCCTTTATGTCAGTTTTTCCAGACAGAGTTGTCCTTAAAACAGACCCTTCATACTTACCCAAAGTATGCACCAAATTTCATAGAACACAAGAAATTTACCTTCCCTCCTTCTATGATAACCCTACAAGTCAGGAAGAACAAAGATACCACACATTAGATGTGAGGAGAGCCATATTAGCCTATTTAGATAGGACTAGCGCCTGGAGGAAGAGCAGGGCTCTCTTTGTTTCGTTCCAGGGTCATAGAAAAGGAGCTGGAATCACGAAGGGTACTTTATCTCGGTGGATTCGAGATGCGATATGTCTGGCCTATTCATCCAAAGGGGAGAATCCGCCTGAGACCGTAAGAGCACATTCCACCCGGGCGATTGCATCATCCTGGGCTGAACGAGCGGAGGTTCCATTAGAACAGATATGTAAGGCCGCAACCTGGTCTTCTCCTACTACCTTCTATAATCACTATAGATTGGACTTATCTTCTTCATCTGACTTGTCCTTCGGTAGATCAGTCCTTAACACGGTGATCCCTCCCAAATGACTATCTCTGAAAGTCTCTCAAGTGGGTGCTGTCGTGGCGAAGAGAAAACACCGGATTACGTACTGGTAATGCTCTTTTATAGAGCCACGACAGCACCCCTTCACTTCCCACCCTTATAGGTTTTTTATTTAGAAGCACGGTTAAGGGTGTTTGGTTCTTGTAGTTAGCCATATTTAAGTTAACTAGTTATAAACGATGATATTGAATGACCTACTAAAGTCTGGTGGGCGGTTCCTCGCAATCTCTGTAAACCCAACTGTGGGAGCGAGGGGGACCGCCCCTTTTATTCTCTCCATAGGGTTTCCTGTTCCTAGGGGCGGATCCCCTCTCTCAAGTGGGTGCTGTCGTGGCTCTATAAAAGAGCATTACCGGTACGTAATCCGGTGTATACTGTGTATGTGCGTGTATATATATATATATATATATATATATATATATATATATATATATATACTGCATATACACATATATACAGCTCTGGCCAAAATTAAGAGACCACTGCAACATTTTTAGTTTGTCTACATTTTACTCAAAAATATACTGTACCTATGAAGAGAGAAAATCAAATTATTTTATTCTATAAACTACTGACAGCATGTCTCCGAAGTACCAAGCAATAAATTTTGTATTTATTTTCTGAAAATGAGAAATGGTCAAAATAACCAAAAAATGCATTGCTTGCAGACCTCAAATAATGCAAAATAACAAGTTCATAATCATTTAGAAACAGCAATACTAATGTTTTAACTCTGGACGAGTTCAGAAATCAATATTTTGTGGAATAACCATGATTTTTAATCACAGCTTTCATGCGTCTTGGCATGCTTTCCATCAGTCTTTCACACTGCTTTTGTGTGACCTTTTGCCACTCCTGGTACAAAAAAGTAAGCATTTCTTCTTTGTTTGATGGCTTGTGACTATCCATCTTCCTCTTGATTAGATTCCAGAGGTTTTCAATGGGGTTCAGGTCTGGAGATTGGGCTGGCAATGACAAGAATTTGATGTGGTGGTCCTTCATCCACACCTTGATTGACCTAGCTGTGTGGCATGGTGCATCGTTCTGCTGGAAAAAACAGTCCACAGAGTTGGGGAACATTTCCTGAGCAGAAGGAATCAACTGTTTTTCCAGGATAGCCTTGTATGCGGCTTGATTTTTACATCCTTCGCAAAGAACAGCCTGCCTAATTCCAGCCTTGCTGAAGCATCCCCAGATCATCACCGATCCTTCACCAAATTTCACAGTGGGTGCAAGACACTGTGGCTCGTACGCTTCTCCAGGTCTCAGTCTAACCATTAGACGACAATCTGTTGGGCAAAGCTAAAAATTAGACTCATCAGAGAATATTACCTTACTCCAGTCCTCTATGTTCCAATCCTTATGGTCTTTGGCAAACTTCAACCTGGCTCTCCTTTGCTTCTCATTGATGAAAGGCTTTTTTCTAGCTTTACATGACTTGATTCCTGCCTCTAGGAGCCTATTACAAACTGTTCTTGCCGTGCACTTCACCTCAGCTGCCATTTGCCATTCCTTTTGTAGGTCACTTAATGTCATTCTGCGGTTGCTGAGTAACATTCGAATAGGATGACTGTCATCCCGGTCAGTGGAGAGTCGGTTTCGCCCTCTGGCCGGTCTGTAGCTTTGTTGTCCCCAATGTCTGCTACTTCACCTTGTTGTAATGGCGCTCACTGTGTCCCTCTGCTAATTAAGCCAAAATTGAGCCCTTCTTTTTTTCACTCAAGACTTTTCTTTTCAACTCTTTTGGCATGGTTAAAAGTTTTTTTCATTCGTATTACTTTTGGGATATTACTAGCATTTGTTTTGCCATCCAACTTGTCCTATTGGAAGAGGATAGTGAACACCACAGCAGTGTTCTTTATACTTTCCTTCACTAAATAAGATTTGGTTCAGGTGATCACCTAATCAAAAGCACAATAAGTAGAATGAGGTGTCCTCCGGTTGGAATTCAACTGACACTTGAATGGAATGGCTGTCAGACATGTAGAGAAGCTAATTTTTATAAAACTGTTCAGTGGTCTCTTAATTTTTGCCAGAGCTGTATGTGTGTATATATATATATATATATATATATATATATATATATATATATATATTCCCTAACCTAAGAATCACTTCCCCTTCCCTCTTACCTCCCCACCTGTCCTCTGCTGACCTGCTCCTCAACCTCAAATCTGTCCAACAAACACATAAAACAAGTCGGCCACTCTCTTTCTCCCACCTGCTCTCTCTCTCTCCTTCTCACTGCTGGAGACATATCTCTCTGGAGCACTCTGGAATGCCCGCTCAATCTGCAATAAGCTTCATGTGATTCACGACCTTTTTCTCTCCCACAATCTTGCCTTCCTTGGCCTCACAGAAACATGGCTAACACCCTCTGACACCGCCTCCCCTGCTGCGCTGTGTTACGGAGGCCTCCACTTCACCCACACGCCTCGACCCGGCAACAAACGTGGTGGAGGAGTGGGTCTTCTCCTTTCTTCAAACTGCACCTTTAACCCAATCCCTTATCCTCCCCTCTTTTGAAGTCCATTCTGTCCGCATCTACTCTCCCTCCAACCTCCAAGTGGCCGTCATATACCGACCTCCGGGCCCGGCCACTGCCTTTATTGACCAATTCTCCTCCTGGCTTCTTCACTTTCTCTCTGCTGACACTCCCACCATCATCATGGGTGACTTCAACATCCCCATTGATACCCTTCAGTCAACAGCCTCCAAACTTCTGTCCCTTACCTCATCCTTTGGACTTACTCAGTGGTCCTCCGCAGCCACCCACACGGATGGGCATACACTAGACCTGGTATTCACCCGTCTCTGCTCTCTATCTAACTTCACCACCTCCCCTCTCCCTCTATCCGACCACCATCTGCTCACCTTCTCATCCCTGTCCTCCTCACCAATCATCCATATCCAGCAACATGCGCACCCACGCAGAAACCTTGCACACCGAGACACCCACACACTCTCTCACTCCATCCTACCACTGGCATCCATATCCTCACTCCACGACACAGACAGTGTTGCTGCTTTCTACAATGCCACTCTCGCATCAGCTATTGACACGGTTGCCCCTCTCGTCCATGGCAGAGCGCGACGTATCAATAGACAACCTTGGCATAATAACACCAACAAAAAGCTAAGGCAAGTGTCCAGGGTTGCGGAGCCGCGTTGGAAGAGAACACACTCGCAAGACGACTTCACTGTATTCAAACAAGCAACACTCGCTTTTAAATCTGCACTCACCTCTGCTAAACAGGCCTACTTCACAACCCTCGTATCTTCCCTATCCCACAACCCCAAACAGTTATTCAAAACATTTAACTCCCTCCTCCGTCCCCCACTGCCCCCTCCAACCTCCCTCATCTCTGCTGAGGACTTTGCCACACACTTTAAAAATAAGATCGACCAGACAAGGCAAGACTTTATTGTTCAACCACCACAACCCCTTTGTATACCAGACCAATGCCCAAACCCCATAACCTCCCTATCCAACATCACTGAAGGGGGACTTAATTGTCTCCTCTCCAAATCCCACCTCACCACCTGTGCGCTCAACCCCATCCCATCCCACCTCCTCCCCAACCTCACCACCACACTTATCCCATCCCTAACCCACCTCTTCAACCTATCACTAACTTCTGGCACCTTCCCCTCTGTGTTCAAACATGCCACAATCACGCCTATCCTTAAAAAGCCAACCCTCGATCCAACTGCTATGTCCAGCTATCGCCCAATATCGCTGCTCCCATTTGCTTCCAAACTCCTGGAGCAGCACGTCCATGCTGAACTCTCCTCCCACCTCTCATCTAACTTGTTGTACGACAATCTACAATCTGGTTTCCGCCCCCATCACTCAACTGAGACTGCCCTGACCAAAATCACTAACGACCTACTTACCGCCAAAGCTACTGGACAATACTCTGTACTCCTCCTTCTAGACCTGTCCTCTGCTTTCGACACAGTTGACCACTGCCTCCTACTGCAGATGCTCTCCTCCTTTGGCATCAAAGACCTTGCCCTATCCTGGATCGCCTCGTACCTTTCCAACCGCACATTCAGCGTCTCCCACTCCCATACTACCTCCTCATCCCACCCTCTCTCTGTTGGAGTCCCGCAAGGCTCTGTTCTAGGACCCCTACTCTTCACAATCTATACACTTGGCTTGGGACAACTCATAAAGTCCCATGGATTCCAGTACCACCTCTATGCTGACGACACTCAGATCTACCTCTCTGGCCCAGACGTCACCGCTCTGCTGTCCAGAATCCCAGAGTGCCTATCAGCCATATCCTCCTTCTTCTCCTCTCGCTTCCTCAAACTCAATGTGGACAAATCTGAACTCATCATCTTTCCTCCATCCCACAAATCTTCCTTACTTGACCTATCTATCGCAGTCAATGACATCATGCTTTCCCCTGTACCCGAAGTCCGCTGCCTCGGAGTAACCTTCGACTCTGCCCTGTCCTTCAAACCACACATCCAAGCTCTTTCCACCTCCTGTCGCCTCCAGCTCAAAAATATCTCCAGGATCCGTCCTTTCCTCAACCCCCAATCTACTAAAATGCTTGTGCACGCCCTCATCATTTCCCGCCTTGACTACTGCAACATCCTTTTCTGTGGCCTCCCTGCTAACACCCTTGCACCTCTCCAGTCCATCCTTAACTCTGCTGCCCGACTAATCCATCTCTCTCCTCTCTACTCCTCCGCTTCCCCCCTCTGCAAATCTCTTCACTGGCTCCCATTCCCTCAGCGTATCCAATTCAAATTGCTAATACTGACCTACAAAGCCATCCACAACCTGTCTCCTCCATATATCTCTGAACTAATCTCTCGATATCTTCCCTCACGTGACGTCCGGTCCTCCCAAGATCTCCTTCTCTCCTCCACACTTATTCGCTCCTCATCCAATCGCCTCCAAGACTTCTCCCGAATATCCCCCATCCTCTGGAACTCTCTGCCCCAACACGTCCGACTATCAACCACAGTCGGATCCTTCAGACGGAACCTGAAAACTCATCTCTTCAGGAAAGCCTACAGCCTGCACTGACACCGCTGCTGCCTCATTACTATTGAAGCTACCGCCTCACCAACACCGGAGCTACCGCCTCACCAACACCGGAGCTCCTGCAACCCTCAACCTACTGTCTCCTTCCCCATAATCCTGTAGAATGTAAGCCCGCAAGGGCAGGGTCCTCGCCCCTCTGTATCAGTCCGTCATTGTTAGTTTGTTTACTGTATGTGATATTTGTAACTTGTATGTAACCCCTTCTCATGTACAGCACCATGGAATCAATGGTGCTATATAAATAAATAATAATAATAATATATATATACATATATATGTTATAAACTGAGCTGCTGCAATACTTATGATGTGAAGCAGAAAAACAGAACTTAATATTCCGTTTTAACTGTAGCTTACATGGGGGGGGGGGGTCGGCGGTGGAGCGGGATCACAGGAGCCAGGGTCGCTGCTTCAGGAGGGCTGCGGCAGGAGTGGGGTGGTGCTCTCAGAAGGATCACTGATTGAGGAGGTCAGCAGAAGGAGGAATAGGGCGATGCTTCAGGCCCTGTCCTCTCTGAAGATGTCGGCGCCGGTGAATGGTGGTCCCCTCTCCCGTCCATATCCCTGCTGTGGACTTCGGGAAAATGGCATACACAAATTGAGATCTCGAGCGATGAGATCTTGTCTCCCGAGATCTGAATCTGTGCATGCACTGACATCTTCAGAGAGGACGGGGCCTGCAGCATTAACCCATTCTTTCCGCCGCCGACCTGAATCGGCAACCATGGCTCCTGTAACCCCGCTCCACCGTCGTTGATCCCCAGGTAAGATACCTTCGGATTAAAAAAAAAAGCCCCCCTTTTTCCTCCCAATTTTTGGGGAAAAAAAGGTGTGTCTTATAATCCCAAAATTTGGTATATATATCAAATCATTCTGCTCAGCTTCTCCTTCATACCATGCTGTCCACAAATCAGCCTTCATGTACAATGTGACAGGTTCCCTTTAAATTCTACAATTAGTCTTTTTTAGTTGCTGGAAATCTTTACATTTTTGCACATTCAAACTCTTGTAGAGATTACTATAAATTTGTTTTCTAGGAATTCTTTCTGCCATATCGGAATCTGTTCTCATAGAAGCAATAAAACAGACTTACAATATAAAACAATAAGGAGAAAGGTTACTGCTTAGGCAGATATGAGAATGCTTTTACTTTTTGCTGCATATCTCTACCAATTTTGTCTACAAAACCTTTGATTTCAAGACTCCAAGTGAAGGTCACATTCTGATAAAATTGTAGGGAGCCAGCTTTTACTTTGGGAAGACTAATTGCAAGCATGAAAATTGTTAGTGTTATGGTCATATTTTCGCTTATTAGCATTTGGGAAATCACGCTGCATATTTGTTTGTGGAATATTGAAAGGCATTTGAGGATAATGTTACTTGTTTCCTTTCTCTCAGATGACTCAGACACAGGAAGCTGCCAGTGAAGTTTCTGACGTACTGGCTCGTACTTTAAGCAGACTTGATATTTCAGGAATGGAAAGTCAGAGGATAATCACGATAGTGCACGAACTGCTGCAAGACTTATAGTGTGAAGCAGAAAAGCAAGACTTAATGTTCCTTATAACATACAGGTTGTATCACTCTCTAGTGGCCACTGGAAATTGATGTCTCTTGGCACTAATTTGTCCCATGTCGCTTTTTCCTGTACGAAAATGGAGCTATTTGTTCACAGCTTTGACTCTAGAGAATTGCTTATTTAGAATGCAGATGTCGGGAAGTTGCTGGTGAGAAGTTTAATATTAATGAGTGATTTGGAATTTCGGCGTCATTTTAAAAATAAAAATTATTTGTTGTGGATTTTTCACATATCCATTTGGAAATGTAATAAATGTAATATTACCGTGACTTCTTACTAATAAATACTGTATTTGCAAATAAAGTGTGGTTTGGAATAATAGAAATTTGAATCATTCTGTTTAAGAAAACACAGTCCACAACATTGAAATTGTAACCCCAAGAAGGAAAAGTTGCGAAACGATGGAAAACATAAGATCTATAGATATGTAAATTATATGCAAATGATGAAAACATGGAAACTAAACTTTCCTAACATTTTGATTTATTCAATATCAAGTGTTAGCCCCACATGTAGAAATAAAGTGTCATGTAAAAATTTGGGCACCCCTGGTCAAAATGACTTTTATTGTGAACAGTTAAGCAAGTTGAAGATGAAATGATCTCTAACAGACCTAATGTTAAAGATGACACATTTCCTTTGTGTTTTAGGCAAAGAAAAAAAATCATCTTGTACATTATAAAAATTACAAAAAGGAAAATGGGGTAATGCAAAAGTGTGGGCGCCCATGGTTAGTACCTTGTAGCACCCCCTTGTGAAAGTATCACCGCTTTTTGTAGCCAGCCAGGAGTCTTTCAATTCTTGTTTGAGGAATTTTCTTCCATTCTCCCTTGGAAAATTATTCTAGTTCTGTGAGATTCCTGGGTTGTCTTGCATGCACTTCTATTTTGAGGTCTAGCTACAGATTTTTAATGATTTTCAAATCAGGGGACTGTGAGGGCCATTGTAAAATCTTCAGCTTGCTCCTTTTGAGGTCTGTTGTGGATTTTGACAGGTGTTTAGGATCATTATCCATTTGTAGAAGTCATCCTCTTTTCAACTTCATATTTTTTTACAGCTGTCATTTTTGCATCAAGAATTTGGTGAAATTTCATTGAATCCATTCTTCGATCTACCTGTGAAATGTTCTCCGTGGCATTGGCTGCAACACAACCCGAAATCATGATTGATCCACCTCCATGCTCAATGGTTGGCGAGATGTTCTTTTCATAAAATACTGTGCCCTTTTTTCTCCACATATAACTTTGATCATTGTGGCCAAAGATTTCTATTTTAACCTCATCAGTCCACATGACTTATTTGAAAAATGCATCAGGCTTGTGTAGATGTTCTTTTGCATACATCTGACTCTGAATTTTATAGTGAGGATGCAGGAGAGGTTTTCTTCTGATGACTCTTCCATGAGGGACATATTTGTGCAGGTGTCTCTGGAATTGTGGTGCATTACTCTATTGTCTCCTTAATCTTTCTGAATGTCTTTTGCAGTCAAGCGGGCGTTCTGATTTGCCTCTCTAGCAATCGCACGGGCAGCTCTTACTGAAATTTTGCTTGGTATTCCAGACTTTATCTTGACCTTCAATGCTTCTTTTAACCCGTTTACCCCCAAGGGTGGTTTGCACTTTAATGACCGGGCCAATTTTTACAATTCTGACCACTGTCCCTTTATGAGGTTATAACTCTGGAACGCTTCAACGAATCCTGATGATTCTGACATTGTTTTCTGGTGACATATTGTACTTCAGGATAGTGGTAAAATTTCTTTGATATTACCTGCGTTTATTTGTGAAAAAAACGGAGATTTGGCGAACATTTTGCAATTTTCCAACTTTGGATTTTTATGCCCTTAAATCACAGAGATATTTCACACAAAATGTTTAATAAGTAACATTTCCCACATGTCTACTTTACATCATTTTTGCAACACCATTTTTTTAGGGACCACATCACATTTGAAGTCACTTTGAGGGGTCTATATGATAGAAAATACCCAAGTGTGACACCATTCTAAAAACTGCACATCTCCAGGTGCTCAAAACCACATTCAAGAAGTTTATTAACCCTTCAGATGTTTCACAGGAATTTTTGGAATGTTTAAAAAAAATGAACATTTAACTTTTTTTCACAAAAAATGTACTTCAGCTCCAATTTGTTTTATTTTACCAAGGGTAACAAGAGAAATTGGACCCCAAAAGTTGTTGTAAAATTTGTCTGGAATACGCTGATACCCCATACATGGGGGGTAAACCACTGTTTGGGCGCATGGCAGAGCTCGGAAGGGAAGGAGCACCATTTTGACTTTTCAATGCAAAATTGACTGGAATTGAGATGGGACGCCATGTCGCGTTTGGAGAGCCCCTGATGTGCCTAAACATTGAAACCCCCCACAAGTGACACCATTTTGGAAAGTAGACCCCCTAAGGAACTTATCTAGATTTGTGGTGTGCACTTTGACCCACCAAGTGCTTCACAGAGGTTTATAATTATATTTTTTCACAAAAATGATTTTTCGCCCCAATTATTAATTTTCCCAAGGGTAACAGAAGAAACTGGACCCCAAAAGTTGTTGTGCAATTTGTCCTGAGTACGCTGATACCCCATATGTGGGGTAAACCACTGTTTGGACCCATGGCAGAGCTCAGAAGGGAAGGAGCGCCATTTTGACTTTTCAATGCAAAATTGACTGGAATTGAGATGGGACGCCATGTCGCGTTTGGAGAGCCCCTGATGTGCCTAAACATTGAAATCCCCCACAAGTGACACCATTTTGGAAAGAAATTCCCCTAAAGGAACTTATCTAGATGTGTTGTGAAAACTTTGAACCCCCAAGTGTTTCACTACAGTTTATAACGCAGAGCTGTGAAAATAAAAAATCTTTTTTTTTCCGCAAAAATTATTTTTTAGCCCCCAGTTTTGTATTTTCCCAAGGGTAACAGGAGAAATTGGACCCCAAAAGTTGTTGTCCAATTTGGCTCGAGTACGCTGATACCCCATATGTGGGGGGGAACCACCGTTTGGGCGCATACAGAACCAAATTGTGATGAACATAATCAGTGGTAGAAAGTATCATCACAATTAGTATAATAATGTAGGAATAAATCTGCCAATCTACCACCTGTACTTGGATGTATGGATAACTGCAAAAAAACAAACAAGAACAAGCAACTATTAGGCAGTCATAGAATCCAAAAATAAGAACTTTATTAGATAAAATATATAAAACATATTACATCAGACAGTTGGGCTCAATGGGGCCAAAAGATGGTATCCAGATAATACCCACATACAAAAAAGCCCAAGGTAGGGTATGTCCCTAGTACACGTCCTGTATAGTTAAATGGGTAAACAAATGTGGAACATGGGGATGTCTACATTGTACAAATATCACAGCACAGTAGCCTATAGAACACATCCCCTATTCCTATAATGATTTTAGATCACAAAATACCTCTCCATAGTACCTTCTCAATGAAGATGTTGACACCCAGGGACACCCTTTCAACCCTACTTTTGGGCGCATGGCAGAGCTCGGAAGGGAAGGAGCGCCGTTTGGAATGCAGACTTAGATGGATTGGTCTGCAGGCATCACGTTGCATTTGCAGAGCCCCTGATGTACCTAACCAGAAGAAACCCCCCACAAGTGACCCCATATTGGAAACTAGACCCCCCCAAGGAACTTATCTAGATGTGTTGTGAGAACTGTGAACCCCCAAGTGTTTCACTATAGTTTATAACACAGAGCCGTGAAAATAAGAAATCCTTTTTTTTCCACAAAAATTATTTTTTAGCCCTCGATTTTGTATTTTCCCAAGGGTAACAGGAGAAACTGGATCCCAAAAGTTGTTGTCCAATTTGTCCTGAGTAAGCTGATATCCCATATGTTGGGGTAAACCCCTGTTTGGGCACACGGGAGAGCTCGGAAGGGAAGGAGCACTGTTTTACTTTTTTAACACAGAATTGGCTGGAATTGAGATCGGACACCATGTCGCGTTAGCAGAGCCCCTGATGTGCCTAAAGAGTGGAAACCCCCCAATTATAACGGAAACCCTAACCCAAACACACCCCTAACCCTAATCCCAACCATAACCCTAACCACACCACTAACCCTAATCCCAACTATAAATGTAATCCAAACCCTAATTTTAGCCCCAACCCTAACCCTAACTTTAGCCCTAACCCCAACCCTAACTTTAGCCCTAACCCCAACCCTAACTGTAGCCCTAACTTTAGCCCCAACCCTAACTTTAGCCCCAACCCTAATCCTAATTGGAAAATGGAAATAAATACATATTAAAAAAAAAAAAATTCCCTAACTAAGGGGGTGATGAAGGGGGGGTTTGATTTACTTTTACGGGTTGTTTAGCTGATTTTTATGATTGGCAGCCGTCACACACTAAAAGACGCTTTTTATTGCAAAAAATAGTTTTTGTGTCTCCACATTTTGAGAGCTATAATTTTTCCATATTTTGGTCCACAGAGTCATCTGAGGTCTTGTTTTTGCAGGACGAGTTGATGTTTTTATTGGTACCATTTTCGGGCACGTGACATTTTTTGATTGCTTTTTATTCCGATTTTTGTGAGGTAGAATGAACAAAAACCAGCTATTCGTGAATTTCTTTTGGGGTGGCACTTATACCGTTTCACGTTTAGTAAAATTGTTTTGGCGCTTTTATACGATAAAAACTATTTTATATAAAAAATAATTATTTTTGCATCGCTTTATTCTGAGGACTATAACTTTTTTTTATTTTTTCGTTGATGACGCTGTATGGCGGCTCGTTTTTTACGGAACAAGATGACGTTTTCAGCGGTACCATGGTTATTTATATCCGTCTTTTTGATCGCGTGTTATTCCACTTTTTGTTTGGCGGTATGATAATAAAGCGTCGTTTTTTGCCTCTTTTTTTTTTACGGTGTTTACTGAAGGGGTTAACTAGTGGGACAGTTTTATAGGTCGGGTTGTTACGGGCGTGGGCGATACTAAATAAGTATCCTTTTATTGTTTGTTTTTTTTATTTAGATAAAGAAATGTATTTATTGGAACAATATTTTTTTTTTCTTTATCTAGGAATTTTTTTTTTTTTTTACACATGTAAATATTTTTTTTTTTAACTTTTTTACATTGCCCCAGGAGGGGGACATCACATTATAGTGACAGATCGCTGATCTGACACTTGCAGTGCACTTTGTCAGGTCAGCGATCACACAGGCACTGCAGGGAGGCTTCCGAGCGCCTGCCCTGAGTAGGCTTGAAAGCCACCTCTCTGCAGGACCCGGAAGGCCCCCCGCGGCCATTTTGGATCTGGGCCTGCAGGGAGGAGGAGGTAGGAGACCCTCGGAGCAACACGATCACATCGCGTTGCTCCAAGGGACTCAGGGAAGCTTGCAGGGAGCCCCCTCCCTGCGCGATGCTTCCCTATGCCTCAGGAATGCTGCGATCATCTTTGATCGCAGTGATCTGGGGGTTAATGTGCCAGAAGGGGTCCTGCAATAGTCAGCTGACACCCAGCCGCGCCCCCCCCGTGAGCGCGGCCGATCGCCTATGACGTACTATTCCGTCCATGGGAAGTAGGTCCCACCCCACATGGACAGAATAGTACGTCCAATGGCAGAAAGGGGTTAACAACCTTTTGTTAATTACATTCTCAAACTGAGGAAAGGGCAACTTGGAAACTCTTTGCTATCTCCATATAGCCATTTCCTAATTTGTGGGCCTCCACCATTTTCAGAGTGCTACTCAGCTGCTTAGATGAACCTATGGTTGCTGTTTTTTAACACAAGGTTATAGGGGCTGAACTTTTATAAAGCTGGGAAATTTGCATCACCTGGCCTTTCCTAACGATGATGGAGCACAAACCATAACCCTGATTAAGGTCTGAAACCTTCGTCAAAGTTATCTGAGCACATAAATCTCCAAGGGTGCCCAAATTTTTCATCGGCCCACTTTCCTTTTTATAATTTGTAAAATGTAAGAAATTACTTCTTTTTTTTGCCTAAAATGCAAAGGCAATGTGTTATCTTTATCTTCATCCCTTTTAGAGATCAATTCATCTTTAGCTTGCGTAATTGTTAACAGTAACAGTAATTTTGATCAAGGGTGCCCAAACTTTTACATGCCATTGTACAGGCACTTATACACCTTGGCATACTATAACTGAGGTTGTTAATTGTCGTCTTAGGAATGTTCTGCCATGCTGAATGCACTTAGACACACACATCATCAAGATCAATTGCTGGCATCTTCCTTTTGCAATTGCCAATCAAGGCAATCAAATTCCAGATGTGCTCGATGGAAGCAAGTTTAGAGACTTTACAGGCAATGATAGCACATTTAGGCAATAGGCCTTCAAAACATGCAACCTTTTTACACCAGCTCTATATTGCATGTAAAATAAGGATTCTCAGTCATGTTAAGGGGAATCTGTCACAAGGTTTTTGCTATCCCATCTGAGAGCAGCTTCATATAGGTGCAGAGTCCCCAATTCCAGCTATGTCATTTACTGGCCTTGCTGTCATGTTGCCTAGCAGAGCTCTAAATGTTGAGCTCCGTATAACCCCGTCCACAACAATGACTGGCAGCTTTCTGCCCATGTACAGTGTACACCAAAAGCTGCCAAATAGTGTTGGGTTGGGGTTATACAGAGTGTCATGACAGATGTCGGGTGACCCGGGACCAGGGGCTCCTTCCCTGTCCCTAACATTAAGGGGCACCCTAGCTCGCCCTGCTCCCCGGGATACTTCAGATGGCGAAGCCCTCTGTCTGTTCTCCTCCCCCACCCAGGGAAGAGCTACTGTGCACCGTAGTACACCAACCCGACAAACAAGGCAACATAGACAAGGGTTAACAGAAAACTCCAGGCATACAAAATATTCACTCACATGTAACAGAGGAATGCACCAGGGTGTAAAGCAGTGTCTCCCAAACTCCAGTCCTCACTGTCCCCACGGGTTATGTTTTCAGGATTTCCTTCGTAGTGGAAGTATCATCAAGACATCAGGAATTGTCTCACCTGTACAACACTATGGAAATCCTGAAAACATGACACGTGGGGTCCGTGCGGACTGGAGTTTGGGAAACACTGGTGTAAAGGTAGGGGTACAAACAAAAACAGAGAAGGATAAGTAAATTCCATGCATACAAACCAAGCAACAGTCACTAATGACTCCTACAACTCTCCTCACATATGCTTCTCTCCCACCGTTGCCAATGCAGCAAATGCTAGCTCTGATGAGGATTAGTAACTGATCTCATCAATATGCTTGACTATATTGCAGCAGGTTTATTAGTCCTCTAATGATAATTTCCTACTAATAAAACAGTTATTTTGTCAAAACTACCGTTAGCAACCCATTAAATGTTTCATTGCTTGAATCCGTGTCTCTACATTATGCTGCTCTCAATTTAAGTGGCAAAAATCTGGTGACAAACTCTTTTTAAACTTTTACATAAAGTAATACATGAAACTACATTTCTTCATTGCATAGGAAATATTTTAGTGTATTAAATATCCAGTTGCACCTATACATACCATATTCACCCCAAACTACTGCTGAACAATTCAGTCCACCTTGCAGCATCTCAGTGGGGTCAACATGTGAAGAGCTAGATTTTGGTAATTCATCCTATACCTTTGTCTCGGATTGCTACACACCATGGGTGAATATGGTGAAAGTGTTTCTTGACTAAGGTGTTTACATTTAGATATGTGCCCTTGGATATTTTTTAATACAACAAAATATTTAATATGCAATGAAGAAAATTAGTTTCTTGCTCACAGTAACATGGGCAACTTGCAGCCTTGGCTTTGTAGTGTTGAAAACCTCCTGGACCTAAGAGGCCACTAAACCCCTAAGTCTTCACTTGGCTTTGGGGTGCCAATTGGCAATGATAGTGGGTTTCAGTAGGATTAAAGAAGCACTCCCATTTATATATTTTTTTTATTAAACGTGTGTAGTGTGAGTGTATTAATGCCTTCTATGGGATCCAGCACCGTTGTGTTCTTCTTGTCGACGTCAAAACAAAAAACTATTGTGGTCGATGCAGTGGGGTGTCGGTATAATATATAGCATTTTCACTGATCAGTAGGCGCTATTCACTTAATAGTCAGCTCCTCTAATGACCACCAAAAAAGGCATATCAGCAGTCACTAAGGCTATGTGCACAGGATGCAGATCCGCAGCGGATTTTTCCACGCAGTAATGCTGCAGACCTGCACTGTGATGTACGATACAATGTAACTCAATGTAAAAAAAAAAAAACTGTGCACATGGTGCGGAAAAATCAGTGCGGAATAGCTGCGGATTTAAAAGAAGTGCATGTCACTTCTTTTGTGCAGTTCCGCAGCGTTTCTGCACCCTTCCATAATAGAAATCCGCAGTGGCAAAAACTGCACAAAATCCGCATCAATTTCGCGGCAAATCCGCATCAAAACCGCGGCAAATCCGCAGCTGCGGATTCTGCAAGGAGATGCGGATTTTGTGCAGAAAATTCTGCACCACTTTTCCTACGTGTGCACATAGCCTTAGGGATAAATGAGGTAATCACATTCCTGTTGTCCAGTAATCCTAAGGAAATGATTATTTTTTTTTACTACAAAAGCAGGGTAAGTATTGCAGGCAAAGGGAAGACCTGAAACAACTGCACTATTTCTGGATGGCTTGCTGAAATAAGGAGTCTGTATCTCCTCAGGTCTGTTACTTCTTATGTAATTATGGTAATAATGTATCATTCTGATCTGCAGTTGGTATCTGTAATCCGTAGCAGTGGTGACTATGATTTGGGACGATGTGCGGTTTATTATCCTTCTCCACGTGTCTGTCATCCACATGGCTCGATGATTTTAGCTACATTTTGAAATCTACCATGTTTTTCCATGAGGATATTTAAATTGCAGCCTGGCTGTTGAAACATCTGCCAGACTCTAACAGAAGTGGAAATGCAATCATGTGAGTTTAGCATTCCAATGGAGTCTAAATGAGGATGCTGTCTGCGTGCTTCAAAACGGATTGTTCCACCGAGTGGGAACATAAGCGAGGAATGCCTTACTCTGTCCAAGGAATTTAAAGTTAGCTCGCCCGCTGCACAGGAGAATAAACACTTTGCAGAAAGGGTATTATCATTGGTGAAGCGCAATCTTTGCATTTTTCTTTAAATTGTCATTCACTTTTAACTCCTTGACCTCTTTTTGGCTGTTTGCAAGTAAATCATTATATTGAGGTTGTCTCTCTATGACATCTCCTTCTAAAAATAAGGCTGGGCACTGTTTACTATCTAATATCTCTGGCGATCAGCCTTTAGGAAAAGTTGTAGCCGGGCATACATTTTCTTCCAGCAAAATGATGGTCATCCATGTAATACAGGTTGGTTCTGAAGGAGTGAGAAGGGCTCTTGAGCAAATTGACCATTTTCATCATCTATGGTAGTGTTTCCATTTTGAGTTCTGTTAATGTATACAATAATATGCAAAAGTTTTTAAGCAGGTGTGGAAAAAATGCAAAGTAAGAATTGGTTTAGTAAAAATTAGTTTATTTTTTATCAATTAACAAAATGCAAAGAGAATGGACAAAAACGAAATCAATATTTGGTGTGACCACCCTTTGTCTTCAAAACGTCATTAATTCCTCTAGGCACAAAGTTCTTGAAGGAACTTGCCAGGAAGGTTGTTCTAAATACCTTGGAGAATTAACCACATACCTTCTGTGGATGTGGGCTTTCCCAAATCCTTCAGTCTCCTAATATAAGCCCCAGATAGACTTGATGATGGGAGTCATATCATCACTTCCAGGATGCGTTGTTCTTCTTTATGCGGAAGATCGTTCTTAGTGACATTGACTGTATGTTGTCCTGCTGTAGAATACATTTAATGTGAGTTAGACACCTCCCTGATGGTATTGCATAATGGATTTGCATCTGCCACATTCTCCACATTCAAGAGGTTGTCCCCTTTGGTGACTTTTCTATTTCTAAAATGCATCAAATTGGGGCTAAAAATCATGTTTCAGTCACCCATCAGTCAGAGACCGGTGCAGGCGGTGGGCGAGAGGTAGGAGATCTGTAAGTGCAGGGTCCAACCCAATGCAAGTGCGACTAATTAGCATAGAATTTCAAATGTGGATTTCTCTAAAACAGGTAAATGGATTCCTACAACAAAGGTAAGGAATCATTCAGCATTAAGGAGCCTTCACATCCATGCCATTAGTTTGAGGAATAACATCCTAGTGACAGGATCTCTTTAAATTGTGAATTTTTGAGACCTATAGAACATAGCCACAAATGTACAAACATTATGTATACTGGTACATACTTGTGTTTGCAGTATGCTTTGTAGGGCATAGTGGAGCAGAAAACAGTATTCCAAACAGATTTAAAGGGATTGTCTGGCCTGTGAATCCTCATAGCGCGCACACTGCATGCTGTGAGGACTCTCTGGCGCCCGAACCGCAAGTATGCGATTTGTCCATCCTCGCTCAGTACAAGTATACATTGAGCAAGTCTGCGCCCATATAGTCCTCACATGACCGCATGTATGCAAATCATAGACTTGCGCTCCAGGGACCGGAGAATCCGCACAGCTCACAATGCCTATGCTGTGAGGATTTACAAGTCTGCAGTTACATAGTGTCCCCTTTAAATAAAGCAATATTAAGATAACAACCTAATGTATTGCAGAGGCATACTTTTTGGTCTCCTTAGATCAAAAAGAGGCTTATGAATAATTTGTCAACCATAAATGAAAAATGCAAATGTAGTGTGAATTCAGCCTTAAACAGCACTGAGGCTTCCTGACCAGTACATTTAATGAATTGACATTTCAACACTCAACCTCTGCTTCAAATTATTGATAAACCTCTTATCTTTACTTTGATTGATCTACTACTATTTTTTAAAAAAAAGTGATCAGCAGATTACATCTCTGCTGCCCTGTTCCATTCATCTGATGTTATGTGCATACAATGCAGTAGATAATACAATTGCTGGTCAGTTTGTGCCACAGAGAAGCCCAAATGTTCGTCTGATATTGGGTACAGGAACTTCTCAGCACAGGGTTACACCATCTCCCCTATTCAAGAGAATGAGAAGCGCCCTGAAAGGGATGTGAGAGTATTGATTCAACGCAGCTTTTAGGCCCGTTTTTACTAAATCAGACTGGAATTATTTAAATTGTAATTAAAATTGTTTAAATGCAGCTCAGCGCTCAGTTAACTACCTGACAGGGAGTCTGTCTTCAGGCTTTTGCTATGTAATCCGAGAGCAGTATGATGTATGACCTGATTTCAGTGATGTATCACGTACTGGACTGCTTGGTGCAGTTTTGAACAAATCTGTTTTCTTTGCTGTAGCAATGGTCAGAATTCAGAGCTGTACGGCCCAAATCCCAGATTGACAGCTTTGTGTGTTCACTGTACATTGTTGTCAAGCTGCCAATCGGTGGGGGCTGGGTTATACAGATTAGCTGGTCTGGTTTGTGGTCACACCTAGCCCAACAGTGATAATCTCCTGCTGATAAAACACTGATTGTATTGAAACTACAGCACATAGCCTAATTGCAGGGACGTGTCACTTATTAGGCTATGTGCCACTACATTATGCCGCTGTCTGATTAAATAGCAAAAACTTGCTGACAAATTATATCTAAAACACATTATCTACATAACAGCAGCAACCGACCCAACTGACTTATAAATCTCCAAGGAGACCAGTGTTATCATTTTGATGGAATAAAACATCTGTCATGCTGCACTGCGGTCGTAAAAAAAAAAATGATAAAATTTTTAATTTAACCCCTTCAAGACCCAGCCTATTTTGACCTTAAAGACCTTGCCGTTTTTTGCAATTCTGACCAGTGTCCCTTTATGAGGTAATAACTCAGGAACGCTTCAACGGATCCTAGCGGTTCTGAGATTGTTTTTTCGTGACATATTGGGCTTCATGTTAGTGGTAAATTTAGGTCAATAAATTCTGCATTTATTTGTGATAAACACGGAAATTTGGCGAAAATTTTGAAAATTTCGCAATTTTCACATTTTGAATTTTTATTCTGTTAAACCAGAGAGATATGTGACACAAAATAGTTAATAAATAACATTTCCCACATGTTTACTTTACATCAGCACAATTTTGTAAAAAAAATTTTTTTTTGTTAGGAAGTTATAAGGGTTAAAATTTGACCAGCGATTTGTCATTTTTACAACGAAGTTTACAAAACCATTTTTTTTAGGGACCACCTCACATTTGAAGTCAGTTTGAGAGGTCTATATGGCTGAAAATACCCAAAAGTGACACCATTCTAAAAACTGCACCCCTCAAGGTACTCAAAACCACATTCAAGAAGTTTATTAACCCTTCAGGTGCTTCACAGCAGCAGAAGCAACATGGAAGGAAAAAATGAACATTTAACTTTTTAGTCACAAAAATTATCTTTTAGCAACAATTTTTTTATTTTCCCAATGGTAAAAGGAGAAACTGAACCACGAACGTTGTTCTCCAATTTGTCCTGAGTACGCTGATACCTCATATGTGGGGGTAAACCACTGTTTGGGCGCACGGCAGGGCTTGGAAGGGAAGGAGCGCCATTTGACTTTTTGAATCAAAAATTGGCTCCACTCTTTAGCGGACACCATGTCACGTTTGGAGAGCCCCCGTGTGCCTAAAAATTGGAGCTCCCCCACAAGTGACCCCATTTTGGAAACTAGACGCCCCAAGGAACTTATCTAGATGCATAGTGAGCACTTTCAACCCCCAGGTGCTTCACAAATTGATCCGTAAAAATGAAAAAGTACTTTTTTTTCACAAAAAAATTCTTTTAGCCTCAATTTTTTCATTTTCACATGGGCAACAGGATAAAATGGATCCTAAAATGTGTTGGGCAATTTCTCCTGAGTACACCAATACCTCACATGTGGGGGTAAACCACTGTTTGGGCACATGGTAAGGCTCGGAAGGGAAGGAGCGCCATTTGACTTTTTGAATGAAAAATTATTTCCATCGTTAGCGGACACCATGTCGCGTTTGTATAGCTCCTGTGTGCCTAAACATTGGAGCTCCCCCACAAGTGACCCCATTTTGGAAACTAGACCCCCCAAGGAACTTATTTAGATGCCTAGTGAGCACTTTAAACCCTCAGGTGCTTCACAAATTGATCTGTAAAAATGAAAAAGTACTTTTTTTTCACAAAAAAATTATTTTTGCCTCAATTTTTTCATTTTCACATGGGCAGTAGGATAAAATGGATCATAAAATTTGTTGGGCAATTTCTCCCGAGTACGCCGATACCTCATATGTGGGGGTAAACCACTGTTTGGGCACACGGCAGGGCTCGGAAGGGAAGGCGCGCCATTTGACTTTTTGAATGGAAAATTAGCTCCAATTGTTAGCGGACACCATGTCGCGTTTGGAGAGCCCCCTGTGTGCCTAAACATTGGAGCTCCCCCACAAGTGACCCCATTTTGGAAACTAGACCCCCCAAGGAACTTATCTAGATGCATATTGAGCACTTTAAACCCCCAGGTGCTTCACAGAAGTTTATAACGCAGAACCATGAAAATAAAAAATAATTTTTCTTTCCTCAAAAATGATTTTTTAGCCTGGAATTTCCTATTTTGCCAAGGATAATGGGAGAAATTGGACCCCAAATATTGTTGTCCAGTTTGTCCTGAGTACGCTGATACCCCATATGTGGGGGTAAACCACTGTTTGGGCGCACGGCAGGGCTCGGAAGGGATGGCACGCCATTTGGCTTTTTAAATGGAAAATTAGCTCCAATCATTAGCGGACACCATGTCACGTTTGGAGAGCCCCTGTGTGCTTAAACATTGGAGATCCCCCAGAAATGACACCATTTTGGAAACTATACCCCCAAAGGAACTAATCTAGATGTGTGGTGAGGACTTTGAACCCCCAAGTGCTTCACAGAAGTTTATAACGCAGAGCCATGAAAATAAAAAAAAAAATTATTTTCTCAAAAATGATCTTTTAGCCTGCAATTTTTTATTTTCCCAAGGGTAACAGGAGAAATTTGACCACAAAAGTTGTTGTCCAGTTTCTCCTGAGTACGCTGATACCCCATATGTGGGGGTAAATCACTGTTTGGGCACATGCCGGGGCTCGGAAGTGAAGTAGTGACGTTTTGAAATGCAGACTTTGATGGAATGCTCTGTGGGCGTCACGTTGCGTTTGCAGAGCCCCTGATGTGGCTTAACAGTAGAAACCCCCCACAAGTGACCCCATTTTGGAAACTAGACCCCCAAAGGAACTTATCTAGATGTGTGGTGAGCACTTTGAACCCCCAAGTGCTTCATAGAAGTTTATAATGCAGAGCCGTGAAAATAATAAATACGTTTTCTTTCCTCAAAAATAATTATTTAGCCCAGAATTTTTTAATTTTCCCAAGGGTAACAGGAGAAATTTGACCCCAAAAGTTGTTGTCCAGTTTCTCCTGAGTACAGTGATACCCCATATGTGGGGGTAAACTACTGTTTGGGCACATGCCGGGGCTTGGAATTGAAGTAGTGACGTTTTGAAATGCAGACTTTGATGGAATGCTCTGCGGGCGTCACGTTGCGTTTGCAGAGCCCCTGATGTGCCTAAACAGTAGAAACCCCCCACAAGTGACCCCATTTTGGAAACTAGACCCTGAAAGGAACTTATCTAGATGTGTGGTGAGCACTTTGAACCCCCAAGTGCTTCATAGAAGTTTATAATGCAGAGCCGTGAAAATAAAAAATCATTTTTCTTTCCTCAAAAATTATGTTTTAGCAAGCATTTTTTTAGATTCACAAAGGTAACAGGAGAAATTGGACCCCAGTAATTGTTGCGCAGTTTGTCCTGAGTATGCTGGTACCCCATATGTGGGGGTAAACCACTGTTTGGGCACACGTCAGGGCTCGGAAGTGAGGGAGCACCATTTGACTTTTTGAATACGAGATTGGCTGGAATCAATGGTGGCGCCATGTTGCGTTTGGAGACCCCTGATGTGCCTAAACAGTGGTAACCCCTCAATTCTAACTCCAACACTAGCCCCAACACACCCCTAACCCTAATCCCAACTGTAGCCATAATCCTAATCACAACCCTAACCCCAACACACCCCTAACCACAACACTAACCCCAACACACCCCTAACCCTAACCACAACCCTAATTCCAACCCTAACCCTAAGGCTATGTGCCCACGTTGCGGATTCGTGTGAGATATTTCCGCACCATTTTTGAAAAATCTGCGGGTAAAAGGCACTGTGTTTTACCTGCGGATTTTCCGCGGATTTCCAGTGTTTTTTGTGCGGATTTCACCTGCGGATTCCTATTGAGGAACAGGTGTAAAACGCTGCGGAATCCACACAAAGAATTGACATGCTGCGGAAAATACAACGCAGCGTTTCCGCGCGGTATTTTCCGCACCATGGGCACAGCGGATTTGGTTTTTCATATGTTTACATGGTACTGTAAACCTGATGGAACACTGCTGCGAATCCGCAGCCAAATCCGCACCGTGTGCACATAGCCTAATTCTAAAGGTATGTGCACACGCTGCGGATCCGCAGCAGTTTCCCATGAGTGTACAGTTCAATGTAAACCTATGGGAAACAAAAATCGCTGTACACATGCTGCGGAAAAACTGCACGGAAACGCAGCGGTTTACATTCCGCAGCATGTCACTTCTTTGTGCGGATTCCGCAGCGGTTTTACAACTGCTCCAATAGAAAATCGCAATTGTAAACCGCAGTGAAATGCGCAGAAAAAAACGCGGTAAATCCGCCATAAATCCGCAGCGGTTTAGCACTGCGGATTTATCAAATCCGCAGCGGAAAAATCCGCAGAGGACCAGAATACGTGTGCACATTCCTAACCCTAACCCTAGCCCTAACCCTACCCCTAACCCTAACCCTACCCCTAACCCTACCCCTAACCCTACCCCTAGCCCTAACCTTAACCCTAACCCTAACCCTATTCTAACATTAGTGGAAAAAAAAAATTTCTTTATTTTTTTATTGTCCCTACCTATGGGGGTGACAAAGGGGGGGGGGGTCATTTATTATTTTTTTTATTTTGATCACTGAGATAGATTATATCTCAGTGATCAAAATGCACTTTGGAACGAATCTGCCGGCCGGCAGATTCGGCGGGCGCACTGCGCATGCGCCCACCATTTTGGAAGATGGCGGCGCCCGGGAGAAGACGGACGGGACCACGGCTGGATCGGTAAGTATGATAGGGTGGGGGGGGACCACGGGGGGGGGGATCGGAGCACGGGGGGGGGAATCGGAGCGCGGGAGGGGTGGAACGGAGCGCGGGGGGCGTGGAACGGAGCACGGGGGGGCTGGAATGGAGCACGGGGGGGTGGAACGGAGCACGGGGGGGTGGATCGGAGTGCAGGGGGGGTGATTGGAGCACGGGGGGAGCGGACACGAGCACGGGGGGGAGCGGAGCACTGGACGGAGGGGAGCCGGAGCAGTGTACCGGACAGATCGGGGGGGTGGGGGGGCGATCGGAGGGGTGGGGTGGGGGCACACTAGTATTTCCAGCCATGGCCGATGATATTTCAGCATCGGCCATGGCTGGATTGTAATATTTCACCCGTTATAATGGGTGAAATATTACAAATCGCTCTGATTGGCAGTTTCACTTTCAACAGCCAATCAGAGCGATCGTAGCCACGAGGGGGTGAAGCCACCCCCCCTGGGCTAAACTACCACTCCCCCTGTCCCTGCAGATCGGGTGAAATGGGAGTTAACCCTTTCACCCGATCTGCAGGGACGCGATCTTTCCATGACGCCGCATAGGCGTCATGGGTCGGAATGGCACCGACTTTCATGACGCCTACGTGGCGTCAAAGGTCGGGAAGGGGTTAATTTTAGGTTCTTAAAGGGGTTGTGCCATGATACAACAAACTGCAGAAACCTTGTAAATAAATATTTTTGTATAGTGACGGAGCCAAATTTTTGAAATCTGACCAGTGTCACTTTATGTGGTAATAACTCTGCAACCCTTCAACAAATCCCAGTGATTTTGAGAATGTTTTTTCGTGACACATTATACTTTATGGTAATGGTAAATTTAGGTCAATATGTTTTGTGTTTATTTATAAAAAATATCAAAAATTTGAGAAAAATGTAAAAAAATTAGCAATTTTCAAACTTTCAATGATTATCCCTTTAGTCCAGATGGTCATACCACAGCAAAACATTAATAAATAACATTTCCCACATGTCGGCTTTACATCAGCACCATTTGTAAAATGTTATTTTATTTTGCTAGCATTTTAGGAGGATTAAAAATGTAGCAGCAATTTTTCATTTTTTTCAAGGAAATGTACAAAATTTATTTTTTTCGGGACTTATCCATGTTAGAAGTGACATTAGGGGTCTCATATATTGGGAAACCCCCAAACATGATACCATTTTAAAAACAGCACCCCCAGACATATTGAAAACTGCAGTCAGGTAGTTTATTAACTCTTCAGGTGCTTTACAGGAATTAATGCAAAGTGGCATGATGGGAATGAAAATGCATTTTTACCACCTAAATGTCTCTAACTTCTGAACAGGTTACTGCAGCAATCAGACTCTAAGTCCGCTATTTGGTCATGAGTTGCCATGGCAAACATCATGACCACAAAATCAAGATCTGAGGGCACCAATTTGGTTAAATAGGAAGCCCCCACACTCTGCTAACCATTTATAATGATGTAGTCACTATTGACAGCAGCATATAAGGGGTTAAACAGAGTTGGACGTTGCAAACACTGATCGCGGCTAATGCAGCAAGTTGTCAGCTATAGTGGACAGCCGACAGCTGCTGGATTGTCACCTGTATGGGGAGGCTATTCTCTTATATCTCAGGTCAGTTAACCCCTTCCCGACCTTTGACGCATGCGCTGCGTCATGAAAGTCGGTGCCATTCCGACCCATGACGCAACATATGCGTCATGGAAAGATCGCGTCCCTGCAGATCGGGTGAAAGGGTTAACTCCCATTTCACCCGATCTGCAGGGACAGGGGGAGTGGTAGTTTAGCCCAGGATGGGGTGGCTTCACCCCCTCGTGGCTACGATCGCTCTGATTGGTTGTTGAAAGTGAAACTGCCAATCAGAGCGATTTGTAATATTTCACCTAAAAAAATGGTGAAATATTACAATCCAGCCATGGCCGATGCTGCAATATCATCGGCCATGGCTGGACACACTAATGTGCACCCACCCCACCCCTCCGATCGCCCCCCCAGCCCCCTGATCTGTGGTCCGCTCCCCTCGGTCCTGTGCTCCGCTCCCCCGTCCTCCTGCCCGCTCCCCCCGTGCTCCAATCACACCCCCCGTGCTCCAATCAAACCCCCCCGCACTCCGATCCGCCCCCCCGCACAGCGATCCCCCCCCGCACAGCGATCCCCCCCCCGCACAGCGATCCCCCCCCCGTGCTCCGATCCACCCGCCCGCACAGCAATCCCCCACTCCGTGCTCCAATCCACCCTCCCGTGTTCCGATCCACCCCCCCGTGCTCCAACGCCCCCCCCCCCGTGCCCTGATCTCCCCCCCCTTATACTTACCTGGCCTCCCGGGGACCGTCCGTCTTCTTTCCTGGGCGCCGCCATCTTCCAAAATGGCGGGCGCATATGCAGTGCGCCCACCGAATCTGCCGGCCGGCAGATTCGTTCCAGAGTGAATTTTGATCACTGAGATAGGTTATATCTCAGTGATCAAAATAAAAAAAAAAGTAAATGACCCCCCCCCCCCCCTTTGTCACCCCCATAGGTAGGGACAATAAAAAAAAATTTTTTTTTTTCCACTAAGGTTGGGGTAAGAACTAGGGGTAGGGTTAGGGGTAGGGGTAGGGGTAGGGTTAGGGGTAGGGTTTCGGTATGTGCACACGTATTCTGGTCCTCTGCGGATTTTTCCGCTGCGGATTTGATAAATCCGCAGTGCTAAACCGCTGCGGATTTATGGCGGATTTACCATGTTTTTTCTGCGCATTTCAATGCGGTTTTACAACAGCGATTTTCTATTTGAGCAGTTGTAAAACCGCTGCGGAATCCGCAGAAAGAAGTGACATGCTGCGGAATGTAAACCGCTGCGTTTCCATGCAGTTTTTCTGCAGCATGTGTACAGCGATTTTTGTTTCCCATAGGTTTGCATTGAACTGTAAACTCATGGGAAACTGCTGCGGATCCGCAGCGTTTTCCGCAGCGTGTGCACATACCTTTAGAATTAGGCTATGTGCACACGGTGCGGATTGGCCGCTGCGGATCCGCAGCAGAGTTCCATCAGGTTTACAGTACCATGTAAACATATGGAAAGCCAAATCCGCTGTGCCCATGGTGCGGAAAATACCGCGCGGGAACGCTGCGTTGTATTTTCCGCAGCATGTCAATTCTTTGTGCGGATTCCGCAGCGTTTTACACCTGTTCCTCAATAGGAATCCGCAGGTGAAATCCGGACAAAAAACACTGGAAATCCGCGGTAAATCCGCAGGTAAAACGCAGTGCCTTTTACCCGCGGATTTTTCAAAAATGGTGCTGAAAAATCTCATACGAATACGCAACGTTGGCACATAGCCTTAGGGCTAGGGTTGGGTTGGAATTAGGGTTGTGGTTAGGGTTAGGGGTGTGTTGGGGTTACGGGTGTGTTGGGGTTAGGGTTGTGATTAGGGTTACGGCTACAGTTGGGATAAGGTTTAGGGGTGTGTTGGAGTTAGAATTGAGGGGTTTCCACTGTTTAGGCACATCAGGGGGTCTCCAAACGCAACATGGCGCCACCATTGATTCCAGCCAATCTTGTATTCAAAAAGTCAAATGGTGCTCCCTCACTTCCGAGCCCCGACGTGTACCCAAACAGTGGTTTACCCCCACATATGGGGTACCAGCATACTCAGGACAAACTGCGCAACAATTACTGGGGTCCAATTTCTCCTGTTACCCTTGAGAAAATAAAAAATTGCTTGCTAAAACATCATTTTTGAGGAAAGAAAAATGATTTTTTATTTTCACGGCTCTGCGTTGTAAACGTCTGTGAAGCACTTGGGGGTTCAAAGTGCTCACCACATATCTAGATAAGTTCCTTGGAGGGTCTAGTTTCCAAAATGGGGTCACTTGTGGGGGGTTTCTACTGTTTAGGCACACCAGGGGCTCTGCAAACGCAACGTGACGTCCGCAGATCATTCCATCAAAGTCTGCATTTCAAAAGTCACTACTTCCCTTCTGAGCCCCGACGTGTGCCCAAACAGTGGTTTACCCCCACACATGGGGTATCAGCGTACTCAGGAGAAACTGGACAACAACTTTTGGGGTCCAATTTCTCCTGTAACCCTTGGGAAAATAAAAAATTCTGGGCTAAAAAATTATTTTTGAGGAAAGAAAACGTATTTATTATTTTCACGGCTCTGTGTTATAAACTTCTGTAAAGCACTTGGGGGTTGAAAGTGCTCACCACATATCTAGATAAGTTCCTTTGGGGGTCTAGTTTCCAAAATGGGGTCACTTGTGTGGGGTTTCTACTGTTTAGGCACACCAGGGGCTCTGCAAACGCAACGTGACGCCCGCAGACCATTCCATCAAAGTCTGCATTTCAAAAGTCACTACTTCCATTCTGAGCCCCTACGTGTGCCCAAACAGTGGTTTACCCCCACACATGGGGTATCAGCGTACTCAGGAGAAACTGGACAACAACTTTTGGGGTCAAATTTCTCCTGTTACCCTTGGGAAAATAAAAAATTGCGGGCTAAAAAATCATTTTTGAGAAAAGAATTTTTTTTTTTTTTCATGGCTCTGCGTTATAAACTTCTGTGAAGCACTTGAGGGTTCAAAGTGCTCACCACACATCTAGATTAGTTCCTTTGGGGGTCTAGTTTCCAAAATGGGGTCATTTGTGGGGGATCTCTAATGTTTAGGCACACAGGGGCTCTCCAAACGCGACATGGTGTCCGCTAATGATTGGAGCTAATTTTCCATTTAAAAAGCCAAATGGCGTGCCTTTCCTTCTGAGCCCTGCCGTGCGCCCAAACAGTGGTTTACCCCCACATATGGGGTATCTGCGTACTCAGGACAAACTGGACAACAACATTTGTGGTCCAATTTCTCCTATTACCTTTGGCAAAATAGGAAATTCCAGGCTAAAAAAATCATTTTTGAGAAAAGAAAAATTATTTTTTATTTTCATGGCCCTGCATTATAAACTTCTGTGAAGCACCTGGGGGTTTAAAGTGCTCAGTATGCATCTAGATAAGTTCCTTGGGGGGTCTAGTTTCCAAAATGGGGTCACTTGTGGGGGAGCTCCATTGCATAGGCACACAGGGGCTCTCCTAATGCGACATGGTGTCCGCTAACAAATGGAGCTAATTTTCCATTCAAAAAGTCAAAAGGCGCGCCTTCCCTTCCGAGCCCTGCCGTGTGCCCAAACAGTAGTTTACCCCCACATATGAGGTATCGGTGTACTCGGGAGAAATTGCTCAACAAATTTTAGGATCCATTTTATCCTATTGCCCATGTGAAAATGAAAAAATTGAGGCGAAAAGAAATTTTTTGTGAAAAAAAAGTACTTTTTCATTTTTACGGATCAATTTGTGAAGCACCTGAGGGTTTAAAGTGCTCACTAGGCATCTAGATAAGTTCCTTGGGGGGTCCAGTTTCCAAAATGGGGTCACTTGTGGGGGAGCTCCAATGTTTAAGCACACAGGGTCTCTCCAAACGCGACATGGTGTCCGCTAACGATGGAAATAATTTTTCATTCAAAAAGTCAAATGGCGCTCCTTCCCTTCCGAGCCTTACCATGTGCCCAAACAGTGGTTTACCCCCACATGTGAGGTATCAATGTGCTCAGGAGAAATTGCCAAACAAATTTTAGGATCCATTTTATCCTGTTGTCCATGTGAAAATGAAAAAATTGAGGCTAAAAGAAATTTTTTTGTGAAAAAAAAGTACTTTTTCATTTTTACGGATCAATTTGTGAAGCAGCTGGGGGTTTAAAGGGCTCACTATGCATCTAGATAAGTTCCTTGGGGCGTCTAGTTTCCAAAATGGGGTCACTTGTGGGGGAGCTCCAATTTTTAGGCACACGGGGGCTCTCCAAACTTGACATGGTGTCCGCTAAAGAGTGCAGCCAATTTTTCATTCAAAAAGTCAAATGGCGCTCCTTCCCTTCCAAGCCCTGCCGTGCGCCCAAACAGTGGTTTACCCCCACATATGAGGTATCAGCGTACTCAGGACAAATTGGACAACAACTTTCGTGGTTCAGTTTCTCCTTTTACCATTGGGAAAATACAAAAATTGTTGCTGAAAAATCATTTTTGTGACTAAAAAGTTAAATGTTCATTTTTTCCTTCCATGTTGCTTCTGCTGCTGTGAAGCACCTGAAGGGTTAATAAACTTCTGGAATGTGGTTTTGTGCACCTTGAGGAGTGCAGTTTTTAGAATGGTGTCACTTTTGGGTATTTTCAGCCATATAGACCCCTCAAACTGACTTCAAATGTGAGGTGGTCCCTAAATAAAATGGTTTTGTAAATTTCGTTGTAAAAATGAGAAATCGCTGGTCAAATTTTAACCCTTATAACTTCCTAGCAAAAAAAAATTTTGTTTCCAAAATTGTGCTGATGTAAAGTAGACGTGTGGGAAATGTTATTTATTAACTATTTTGTGTCACATACCTCTCTGGTTTAACAGAATAAAAATTCAAAATGTGAAAATTGCGAAATTTTCAAAATTTTCGCCAAATTTCCGTTTTTATCACAAATAAACACAGAATTTATTGACCTAAATTTACCACTAACATGAAGCCCAATATGTCACGAAAAAACAATCTCAGAACCGCTGGGATCCATTCAAGCGTTCCTGAGTTATTACCTCATAAAGGGACACTGGTCAGAATTGCAAAAAACGGCAAGGTCCTTAAGGTCAAAATAGGCTGGGTCATGAAGGGGTTAAAAGAAGTATTGGCTGTCGTTAAGGGGTTAAATATGTTAAAAAATGATTCCCCATTTAAAAGATATATCCTTATTAGTGATGAGCGAGCACTAAAATGCTCGGGTGCTCGTTGCTCGGGTCGAGAAATAGAAATACTTGGGCTCGATGCTCGGGACGAGTACCCAATGTAAGTCTATGGGAAACCCAAGTATTTTTACCACGATCCCCCCTGGGGGGCCTTTTAAGGTCTAAAAACGTTTGAAAATGATTTAAACGCTGCTCAAATGACACAGGGACATCATGGGGATCGCCCTTGGAAGCATTTCTGACTCCAAAGTCACAGCTGTAAGCAATGGTGTCAGAATTTCATGCCATTTTTACAGGTGCACCAAAAAACATACAAATCTGAAACCAAAATGGATTTTGCTGGGAAATATGCTATGGTACATCCTCTCCAGGGTAATGACTTGTATATAAGGCAGAATAATTAACCCCAAACAAAAATGTTCCTGCACCACTTGGGCTATGTTTACACGCAGCGTTTTTTATGCGTTTTTCAACTTTAGCATTGCTTTCAACCAATACAAATGCATTCACTGGGAAATGTCATTGTAACATTTAATCCCTTCATCCCGAAGCCTGTTTTCAACTTCCTGACCAGGCCATTTTTTCAATTCTGATCACTGTCACTTTATGAGGTCATAACTCTGAAACACTTCAATGGATCCTGGTGATTCTGAGATTGTTTTCTCGTGACTTATTGTACTTTATGATAGTGGTAAAATTTTGTCGATTTGACTTGCATTTATTTATGAAAAAAACAGAAATTTGGAGGAAATTTTGAAAATTTTGCAATTTTTAAACTTTTAGTTTTTATGTTCTTAAATTAGAGAGTCACATCATACAAAGTAGTTAATAAATAACATTACCCACATGTCTGCTTTACATTAGCACAATTTTGGAAACATTTTTTTGTTAGGAAGTTATAAGGGCTAAAAGTTGACCAGCGATTTCTCATTTTTACAACAAAATTTGCAAAACCATTTTTTTAGGGACCACCTCACACTTGAAGTCACTTTGAGGGGTCTATATGACAGAAAATGCCCAAAAGTGACACCATTCTAAAAACTGAACCCCTCAAGGTATTCAAAACCACATTCAAAACGTTTATTAACCCTTCAGGTGCTTCACAGAAATTTTTGGAATGTTTAAAAAAAATTGAACATTTAACTTTTTTTCACAAAATTTTAACTTCAGATCCAATTTGTTTTATTTTACCAAGAGTAACAGGAGAAATTGGACCACAAAATTTGTTGTACAATTTGTCCTGAGTATGCCGATACCCCATATGTGGGGATAAACCACTGTTTGGGCAAATGGCAGATCTCAGAAGGGAAGGAGCGCCATTTGACTTTTCAATGCAAAATATGCTGGAAGTGAGATCGGACGCCATGTCGCGTTTGGAGAGCCCCTGATGTGCCTAAACAGTGGAAACCCCCCACAAGTGACACCATTTTGGAAAGAAGACCCCCTAATGAACTAGTCTAGATGTGTGGTGAGCACTTTGAACCCCAAGTACTTCACAGAAGTTTATAATGTAGAGCCGTAAAAAAAATCATTTTTTTTTCACAAAAATTATCTTTTCGCCCCAAATTTTTTATTTTCCAAAGGGTGACAGGACAAATTGGACCACAAAAGTTGTAGTGCAATTTGCCCTAAGTACGCTGATACCCCATATATGGGGGTAAACCACTGTTTGGGCGCATGGCAGAGCTCGGAAGGGAAGGAGCTCCATTTGACTTTTCAATGCAAAATTGGCTGGAATTGAGATTGGACACTATGTCGCGTTTGGAGAGCCCCTGATGTGCCTAAACAGTGGAAATCCCCCCACAAGTGACACCATTTTGGAAAGAAGACCCCCTAATGAACTAATCTAGATGTGTGGTGAGCACTTTGAACCCCCAATTGTTTCACTAATGTTTAAAAAGTAGAACCGTGAAAATTTAAAAAAAAAAAAATTTTTTCACAAAATGACTTTTAGCCCGCAATTTTTTATTTTCCCAAGGGTAACAGGAGAAATTGGACCCCAAAAGGTGTTGTCCAATTGGTCCTGAGTACGCTGATACACAATATGTGGGGGAAAACCACCAATTGGGCACATGGCAGAGCTCGGAAGGGAAGGAGCGCTGTTTTGGAATGCAGACTTTGATGGAATGGTCTGCAGGCGTCGGGTTGCATTTGCAGAGCCCCTGATGTACCTAAACAGTAGAAACCCCCCACAAGTGACACCATATTGGAAACTAGACCCCCCAAGGAACTTACCTAGATGTGTTGTGAGAACTTTGAACCCCCAAGTGTTTCACTACAGTTTATAAACATAAGGATGAATGACCTCGGGGAGATCAAAATATCCAACACCGCGGAGACACCATCACGTGTTTCTCAACGCAGTGATCCAGAACACTGCCCCCATCCCTTATGGGAAATATTCAAATGCATGTAGAAAAGCCGCGTAGACACCATCACATGTTTCTCAACGCAAGCAATAAATAGCCAGGTCTTTCACCGGGAAGGAACAACCACGGGAAGGGCAGCATCCAAAAAGGAAAACCACCTATGCTAAAACATGGTATCGATCCACAGACAGCTGTTTTGGGGTATTTGCCCCTCATCAGTGTGGAGTAGGAAACTGGCTATTAGGAGCAGTGCCTGGTAAAAGAACTATAAACATAAGGATGAATGACCTCGGGGAGATCAAAACATCCAACACCGCGGAGACACCATCACGTGTTTCTCAACGCAGTGGTCCAGAACACTGCCCCCATCCCTTATGGGAAATATGCAAATACATGTAGAAAAGCCGCAGAGACACCATCACGTGTTTCTCAACGCAAGCAATAAATAGCCAGGTCTTTCACCGGGAAGGAACAACCACGGGAAGGGCAGCATCCAAAAAGGAATACCACTACAGTTTATAACGCAGAGCCGTGAAAATAGAAAATATTTTTTTTCCCACAACAATGATATTTTAACCCCTAAATTTTTATTTTCCCAAGGGTAGCAGGAGAAATTGGACCCCAAAAGTTGTCCAATTTGTCCTGAGTACGCTGATACCCCATATGTCACAGGAGAGCTCGGATGGGAAGGAGCACTATTTTACTTTTTCAACGCAGAATTGACTGGAATTGAGATCGGACGCCATGTCGCGTTTGGAGAGCCCCTGATGTGCCTGAACAGTGGAAACCCCCCAATTCTAACTGAAACCCTAACCCAAACACACCCCTAACCCTTATCCCAACCATAACCCTAACCACACCCCTGGCCCTAATCCAAACCGTAAATGTAATCCAAACCCTAACTTTAGCCCCAACCCTGACTTTAGCCCTAACCCTAACTTTAGCCCCAACCCTAACTTTAGCCCTAACCCTAATTGGAAAATGGAAATAAATACATTTTTTTAAATTTTATTATTTTTCCCTAACTAAGGGGGTGATGAAGGAGGGTTTGATTTACTTTTATAGCGTTTTTTTGGTGGATTTTTGTGATTGGCAGCCGTCACACACTAAAAGATGCTTTTTATTGCAAAAAAAATAGTTTTTGCATCACCACATTTTGAGAGCTATAATTTATCCATATTTTGGCCCACAGAGTCATATGAGGTCTTGTTTTTTGCGGGACGAGTTGACGTTTTTATTGGTACCATTTTCGGGCACATGACATTTTTTGATCGCTTTTTATTCGATTTTTGGGTGGCAGAATGAACAAATACCAGCAATTCCTGATTTTCTTTTAGGGGGGGCGTTTATACCGTTCCGTGTGTGGTAAAATTAATAAAGCAGCTTTATTCTTCGGGTTAGTACGATTACAGCGATACCTCATTTATATAATTTTTTTATGTTTTGACGCTTTTATACAATAAAAACTTATAAAAATTAATTGTTTTTGCATCGCTTTATTCTGAGAGCTATAACTTTTTTATTTTTCTGCTGATGATGCTGTATGGCGGCTTTTTTTTCTGGGACAAGATGATGTTTTCAGCGGTACCATGATTATTTATATCGGTCTTTTATTCAGTCGCCATGACAGCACAACGGGAGAGAGGGGATCCGCCCTTCAGGGACAGGAAACCTACAGACATAAAAAGGGCGATACCTCTCTCCCACGTCAGTTGGTTTCCTGTCCCTGACAGCGGAACCTCTTCAGACAGGCCTCTCGAAGAGGGTTGAAGAAAGAAGCTCCCACTCCTGACAGACCGGTGCAGGTAGCGGGGGTCCCCTACCTCGGCCTGGTCAGGAGGATGGAAGCACCACACGGCAGGGGGACTGTTTGTGTAGGTGGCAGCAGGAGGAAGCAGCCCTTGGTGGATGGGCTGGCTTCTACGGTGTCCGTATTGTACCTGGTATGTATCATGTCCCCGTGGTGCCGCGTCTGCTGGAGCCTCTGGGGTCTACCCGCCGCTTGCGCTGGTGCCGGCGTCGGCTGGGGGAGTGCAGCCGTCTTTGTCCGGCGCGTATGTTCTCAGCGCCGCGACCGGAGGGGGCGCATCCGGATGACGCGGCGGGCGGCGCGGGTTCATGACGTGGCCGGGCATGTGCGGTGGCGCTTTTTTCCCGGCTGATGGCGGCGCCCGGCGTTTGGGGTGGGATTTGGACCTCGGGGTGTCCGGCACTAGGGGGCACGGCTCGAGCGGTGTACCGGACCCTATCGGTACACAGGAACGATCAGCGGCATCTGGAGTTTTCCCTGCTGACCCCCATCCGGGGGTGGTACCCAGGGGGGAGTATTTAAGCCTTGCATGTGGACCACACCGTGTTCCTGACCGTCTATCCGTTATGGAGTCACCGGAAGGAACACCGCAGCTGAGCAGTAAGCAGCAGCAACCACTTGAGCAGCCTCGGGTTGAAAAGCCTTTGGGAAGCTCCCAGCGACGTTCTAGTGGCAGTAGTCGCGCTGGTGGAGCTAAGGAGACCCGATCATCAAAGTCCTCAGGCCGTAAAGGTTCGTCGGCTACGAAGGACCCCCCGAATACGGTACCGCTCTTTTCTGGCTGGGTAAGCTACGTGAAAGTTCACTGATTGATCATTGTTTCTCTTATTTTCCCTCTCTCCTTACTAGGGGAGGAAGTGTTTAACTAAGGCCAAACATAGGCAGCGTGCCGAATGCGCAGAGCCGCTTCCGGATGGGCACATAAAAAGGTTGTGTAAATCCTGTATTCAACAATTTCTAGAGGAAGAGGCTCCTGATCTGTCCTCTACAATAAGGGAGATGGTTAGACAAGAAGTCAGAAGTTCTGTGAGATCTAGGTCTCGTGTAACGGAATTTGAGGAGTCATCCCCTGTATCAGAAGTATTTCCGGACTCAGGTGAACTGAGCTCAGGGTCCCACCCGTCTTCTTCCTCCTCTAAAGAATGGGAGTCTGGTCGGGCCTGTTTGTCCCTTGATAGAGTTAACCATCTGGTCAAAGTGGTTAACAGTACAATGGGGATAGAGGACACCCAGGCGGAATGCTCCATTCAGGACGTTATGTTTAAGGGTATAGAGCGGAAATCCCAAAGGGCCTTTCCAGTGGTTGACAAAATTAAGACACTAATTTCAAGGGAATGGAAGAAACCCGAGAGGAAGGGGTCACTTCCGCCTTCATTTAATAGAAGATATCCCTTCGAGGAGGAGGCTTCATCCTCATGGGATAAGGTCCCGAAGCTGGACGCGGTGGTCGCCAAAGCGTGCAAGAAAACATCTCTCCCCTTTGAGGATTTGGGTAACCTAAAGGACCCATTAGATAGGAAAGCTGATATCTTCCTTAAAGGAGCCTGGGAGACTTCAGCTGGATCCCTGAGACCGGCTATAGCGGCCACCTGTACAGCTCGGTCCTTGATGGTATGGTTAGGTCACCTTGAAGATCAACTCAAGGATAATGTCCCCAGAACTGAAATATTATCCTCTATGCCTATAATGCAGGATGCTGCAGCTTTCCTTTCGGACGCGTCAGCAGACTCGGTCAGATTGGCTGCCAGGTCCTCAGCGTTATCTAACGCAGCCCGAAGAGCGCTATGGATAAAATGCTGGCCAGGGGATTTACAGGCCAGAACAAAGTTGTGTAGCATTCCCTGTGAAGGAGGTCATTTATTCGGTCCTGTCCTAGATGAGCTTTTGGAGAAAACAGTAGATAATAAAAAACGCTTCCCTTTCCTTGGAAGACCCTTTTACAGACGGGACTACAATAGAGGATGGTCTAACCGCAGGAAGCCTAATAGAGATTCTAACAGGGAATCTACCAGATACGACAGCTACAGAAGAAGGGGTAAAGGATTTATGTTTAATCCTTCACGAGATTTTAAGAAACCACAATAACTGGCGGACCAGGTGGGGGGTAGGCTTTTGGCCTTCTACCCGGCCTGGGTACAGATCACGAACAGTCCATGGATTCTAGGCATTGTGAGAAAGGGCCTAAGGTTCGACTTCCATCATAATCCTCAGGACAAGTTTAAGTTGACACCTGTTCGTTCCTCCTCTACAGAACAGTTGGTGCTGGAGTCAGAGGTCCGAGAACTTCAACAGAAGAAGGTTCTGATCAGAGTCCCTACAGAAGAGGAAGGTAGGGGGTTCTATTCCCCTCTATTCCTGATCAAAAAGCCTGACGGTTCATATCGCACTATTATTAATTTGAAAGGCCTGTACAATTTTTTGTTGGTTCCGTCCTTCAAGATGGAATCGGTTAAAACGGCAATAAAATTACTCTTTAACCATTGTTTCATGGTCGCCTTAGACCTCAAAGATGCCTACTACCATGTTCAAATTCATATAGATCATCAAAAATTTCTTAGGGTGGCGGTTTCACTTGCTGGCACGGTAGAGCATTTTCAGTATCAGGCACTTCCCTTCGGAGTCGCAATCGCACCCCGGGTGTTCACAAAAATCATGGTGGAGGTTATGGCACACCTGCATGAACAAGACATATTAATAATTCCATACCTTGATGATTTACTAATTGTGGGTCATTCAGAATCACATTGCAAGGATCAGCTAGAAAAGGTGATGGGAGCATTGCACAGGCTAGGCTGGATTATCAATCTTAAAAAATCGCGTCTACAGCCCCTAAAATCACAGGAGTTTCTGGGGTTTATTATAGACTCTAGTCGGCAGGAATGTCGCCTGCCGGATGTTAAAATAGCTAAGATTCAACGCCTAGTCACCAGGGCAATCAACGATCCCTTAGTGTCTATAAGAAGTGCAATGTCTCTCTTGGGTTCCCTCACATCTTGTATCCCGGCGGTTCTCTGGGCTCAGTTCCACACCAGAATACTACAATGGGACGTCTTACACAACTCCTGTCGTCTAGGAGCTCACCTCGACAGGAAATTTTCACTTTCTGCAGAAACTACGCATTCACTTGTTTGGTGGACACATACTTCAAATCTACGTAGGGGGGTCCATTGGATAAATCATGTATCTAGAGTATTAACTACAGATGCTAGCCCTAAGGGATGGGGGGCTCATTTAGGGGAGGATTGGGTTCAGGGGCTATGGTCTCAGTCTGAGCAGGACTCATCCTACAATCTGAAAGAGCTATTGGCCGTGGAACACGCCTTGAATAGTTTCCTTATACCCCTAGAGGGTCGACACGTTAGGCTGTTATCGGACAACCGGGTAACCGTGGCCTACATTAATCGTCAAGGAGGTACACGATCCAGTTCATTAATGAAGGTCGCAAATCATATTTTTCAGGTGGCCGAAGAACATCTTCTCTCTCTAATGGCTCTTCATATAAAAGGAAGTCTCAATACCAAAGCCGACTACTAAGCCGCATCAAGCTCAGACAGGGAGAGTGGTCACTGAATCCAGCCATCTTCAAGCAGATCATACAAATATGGGGTTGTCCAGAAATAGACCTTTTTGCCTGCAGAGGGAACAAAAAATTACACCAATTCTGCTCCCTAAATCCGAAAGACAACCCATATGCAGTGGACGCTTTTCTGATATCATGGCACTTCAGTCTCGCATACGCCTTTCCCCCTCTAAACCTAATCCCAATAGTTTTGAGGAAGATTCGGGAGGACAGGGCCCGGGTAATCTTGATAGCCCCATTCTGGCCCAAAAGATCGTGGTTCCCTTGGCTGAGGAAGATGTCTGTCTGTCAACCATGGGTTCTTCCAGAATTGCTAGATCTGCTCTCCCAAGGTCCAATCCTCCATCCACGAGTAGCCATCTTACATCTAGCGGCGTGGAATTTGAGAGGTCCTTACTAAGGGGGAAGGGATTCTCTCAGGATCTAATAAATACACTCCTTAAAAGTAGAAAACCCTCTACATCAAACATCTATGTTAGGGTGTGGAGAAAATTTCTGTCAAGTTCTGCGGCTCAAATTGACCAGGAACCATGTATAAATCAGATTCTTGAATTTTTACAAAAGGGTCTAGACTTGGGCTTGGCCACAAGTACTCTGAGTTCAAGTGTCGGCTCTGGGGGCACTATACTATTTTAACTTAGCCAGCAATCACTGGATATCTAGATTTTTCAGGGCAGTCTCTAGGTCCAGACCAATCATTAAACAAAGTTTAGTTCCATGAGACCTAAATCTTTTACTCTCAGCCTTAACGCAAGCCCCATTCGAGCCTATTGATACCATCCCTGTAAAAATCCTTTCAATCAAAACAGCCCTCTTGGTTGCACTCACATTATTATTATTATTATTATTTATTATTATAGCGCCATTTATTCCATGGCGCTTTACATGTGAGGAGGGGTATACATAATAAAACAAGTACAATAATCTTGAAAAATACAAGTCACAACTGGTACAGGAGGAGAGCGGACCCTGCCCGCGAGGGCTCACAATCTACAAGGGATGGGTGAGGATACAGTAGGTGAGGGTAGAGCTGGCCGTGCAGCGGTTTGGTCAATCGGTGGTTACTGCAGGTTGTAGGCTTGTCGGAAGAGGTGGGTCTTCAGGTTCTTTTTGAAGGTTTCGATGGTAGGCGAGAGTCTGATATGTTGTGGTAGAGCATTCCAGAGTAGGGGGGATGCACGAGAGAAATCTTGTATGCGATTGTGGGAAGAGGAGATAATAGGGGAGTAGAGAAGGAGATCTTGTGAGGATCGGAGGTTGCGTGCAGGAAAGTACCGGGAGACGAGGTCACAGATGTATGGAGGAGACAGGTTGTGGATGGCTTTATATGTCATGGTTAGGCTTTTGTACTGGAGTCTCTGGGTGATGGGGAGCCAGTGCAGGGATTGACAGAGGGGAGAGGCCGGGGAATAGCGGGGGGACAGGTGGATTAGTCGGGCAGCAGAGTTTAGAATAGATTGGAGGGGTGCAAGAGTGTTAGAGGGGAGGCCACAGAGCAGGAGGTTACAGTAGTCAAGGCGGGAGATGATGAGGGCATGGACTAGGGTTTTTGCAGATTCTTGGTTTAGGAATGTGCGGATCCGTGAAATATTTTTGAGTTGGAGGCGGCAGGAAGTGGAAAGGGTTTGGATATGTGGTTTAAAGGAGAGATCAGTGTCAAAGATTACCCCAAGACAGCGGGCTTGTGGGACTGGGGAGAGTGGGCAGCCGTTTACTGTAATGGATAGGTTCATTGGGGAGATCGCGTGAGATGGGGGAAAGATGATGAATTCTGTTTTGTCCATGTTAAGTTTTAACTGTGTTAAGTTTTAACACATCTGCAAGAAGGGTCAGTGATTTGCAGGCACTTTCCAGACATCCACCATACATGTAGTTTAGGGAGGATAGAGTAATCATGAAACCTAATCCCCTTAATCTTCCAAAAGTTGCTTCAAAATTTCATAGACTGCAAAAGGTAGTCCTACCTTCATTTTGCTCTAATACTACTAATGATAAGGAACGTAAATTGCATTCCTTAGATGTAAGAAGATGCCTCCTTAGATATATTTCAGTTTCAGATACTTGGAAAAAAGATAACTCTCTGTTTGTAGCCTATCAGGGAGTGAGGAAGGGTCTTAGAGTATCTAAAAACACTCTAGCCAGATGGATCAGGGAGGCGATCTCTCTCGCTTATACAGCAGGTGGCAACAAAGTTCCAGATGGGATAAAGGCACACTCCACACAGGCCGTAGCATCTTCCTGGGCAGAGAGATCAGGAGTATCGATCGCAGATATATGTAAGGCGGCCACATGGTCTTCTCCATCTACCTTTCTTAGACACTACAGGTTAGATCTGGGTATTTCCTCGGACCTCACGTTTGGGAGAAGGGTACTGGAGGCTGTTGTCCCCCTCTAATCTTCCTTACTTCTCTGAAAGTCTCTTGTTGTGCTGTCATGGCGACTGAATAAATACGTACGCTACTTACCTGGTAGCAGTGTTTTTTCAGGAGCCCATGACAGCACCCTTAATTCCCACCCTATTCTTTTTTTCTTTTCTTTTTTTGGATGATGCAACACTTTTTTGGTTTTCCTCTTCTATGTTCACTCACATAAAATGTACATAATCGTATGCTGCATCTGTGTTACGAACCAAGGGGGTCCTCTCATGCTCTGGAACCAACTGACGTGGGAGAGAGGTATCGCCCTTTTTATGTCTGTAGGTTTCCTGTCCCTGAAGGGCGGATCCCCTCTTTCCCGTTGTGCTGTCATGGGCTCCTGAAAAGACATTGCTACCAGGTAAGTAGAGTACGTATTTTGATCACATTTTATTGCACATTTTATTCGACAGTATGATAAAAGCGTTGTTTTTTGCCTCGTTTTTTATTTACTATTTTTGTGGTGTTCACTGAAACTAGTGGGATAGTTTTATAGAGCCGGTCGTTACGGACGCGGCGATACCAAATATGTGTACTTTTATTGTTTTTTTTTTTCATTTTGGATTTATTTTTAAATATTTATATTTTTTGTTATTTTAGGATTTATTTTTTTTATACATTCCATTTTTTTTCTTTACACTTTATAACATTGTCCCAGGGGGGGCATCACTATATTTCATCAGATCACTGATCTGACACTTGGCATAGCACTGTGTCAGATCAGCGATCTGACAGGCAGTGGAGGCTTTCCGGCGCCTGCTTTGAGCAGGCGCCGGCAAGCCACCTCAGTGAAGGAGCCCCGTGGCCATCTTGGATCAGGGAACTCCTTCCAGAACACCGGAACAACGCGATCATTTTTTTAAAATACCATATTTTTCTGACCATAAGACGCACTTTTTTTCCTCCAAATTTGGGAGGAAAGTGTGGGTGCGTCTTATGGTAGCGATGTAGCATGTGGGGAGGGGGCCAGCAGCGAGTGGGATCGCAATGATATCCCACTTCAGGAGGCAGAAAAATGTCCCCACTGTGGGGAATCAGAGGCTGGGGAAACCATGTGGTCCCGATGATTAAGTGCAGTGAATATTCATTAGCTCCTCCCCACCCACCTATCAGCTGAGCAGTGAGCCTGAGCAGCAAATGAATACTGCACTTAAGCAGCAACACACATGGATTCCTTAGCGCTGATTCCTGCAGCAGCTGGGGAGATCCATGTGTCCGGGGGAGGAGGAGGCAGCAGCAGCAGGGTTCGGGGGAGTGGAGATCGCTTGTACCTTCCTGGGCTGGAGCTGAGTGCTGTGCAGGAGGACCTGTGATGATGTCAGAAGTGGGCGGGCTGGAGCATCACATGGCAGCACAGAGCCCTCCCTCTTCTTGACATCATCACAGGTCCTTCAGACTCCAACACTAGAATCTGCTGGCTTCCATTACCTGTGCTGTGGAAAGGCAACAAGAGGGAGGGCTCTGTGTGCAGTCATGGGATGCTTTTACCTCACCACAGTGTGGCTGGCTGCCACAAATAAGAGGTTAGTCTTTCCAAAACACAATAAAGCACTCTGCCACTCCTTTAGTGAACTATAACTCCCAGCATGTCATAGGATCTGCAGGACATGCTGGGAGTTATAGTTCTCCCATGGGATTTTAAAGCAGCACTCCAGTGTTATTTTGCAGTGCTGGAGTAGTGCTTTCAATATCAGCCCTGCGCCCCCATTCTTATACTCACCCTCCAGCATCTTCATATAGTACTTCACAGACACCACACTGGTCCCGCAGCTTCCAACATAATAACATACTATTATATATAATAACACCACATATAATAGTATGTTATTAAACATTTTACCACCTCTAAAACCTGGGTGCGCCTTAAAGTTCGGTGCGTCTTAGGGTATGTTTCCACGTGCAGGAAACGCTGCGTGTCTGACGCTGAATAGAGCCGCAGCGTCAGACACGCAGCGTCCAGATGTTACAGCATAGTGGAGGGGATTGAATGAAATCCCGTCTCCACCATGCGTGGTAACACGCACGCGGCGGCCCTGCGACTCCGGACATGCTGCGCGTCTTTTCAGATCGCAGCATGTCCGTATATCTAGCACAGGGCCCTATGCGATGGGTGCGATGTTGCCGGATGTGTGCTATGAACACATCCGGCATCATCGCGTCGCAGAAGGGGGCAGGGCTTACCGCAGAGCGGCAAAGCCGCTCCAACGATACCGCCTGCCATCCTGAAAGTGGACACATACCCTTACAGTCCAAAAAATACGGTATACTATGAGCATCATAGAAGCCTTTGCCAAAAATTGGCACAGAAGATATTAAGCATGGTGATCTAGTGGTGGAGAATAAGGAGACAAAGATAAATCACACTGAAATAAAAAAAAAAAAAATGGCTGTGAATCCTCCGATGAAAGTAAATAACAAAAGGGAGGGGCGACCACAGGTTCATATATATATGATGCCAGATTGTGTCCAACGAGATATGTTTGTCCCTAGCAATAGCTCAGAGACAGGGATATAAAAATATATATATATATATAATAGTATTTCAATATTTTCATACTGTAGAGCAGTGTTCCCCAACTCCGGTCCTCAAGAGCCACCAACAGGTCATAGTTTCAGGATTTCCTTAGTATTGCACAGGTGATGGAAAGCTTGCCTGTCCAGGTGATGCAATTATCACCTGGGCAATACTAAGGAAATCCTGAAAACAAGACCTGTTGGTGGCTCTTGAGGACTGGAGTTGGGGAACACTGCTGTAGAGGTATACATTGGGTTATAAAAGGATGGTGCAGATATTAAAACTGGAATATATGAGAATAAATGGGAAAAATCTCATTTTGATGACCGTTCCCCCTGGGGGAGTTTATTTTGGTTTCTAATTAGTAACGGGCATCAGAAAAACACCCTTGCACAAAAATTGAGTGACTTTTTCATCATGGAATACGTTCACCCTGGTGTCATACTGGTTGTGGATGATGAGGATAAGGAGAAGGATAACATCAAACCGACAAAATCGGGAAATGGATACCCATGTGTGGTAGGGGAGAGGTGCATGACCATACACCTCCACAAAAAAAACCCACAATGTATTAGAGGTTATATTTCGCTGTTTTCACTTGGTGGTGTACAGAAATCTTGCCCAATCCAGCCCTTGTTCATTTTTATAAGAGTCAGCCTGTCAGCATTTTCAGCTTATCTGTTATAATTCCACCAGCGGTACTAAAAACTTGCTCTGACAGAACGCTAGCAGCAGGCCAGGACCTCCAAGGCCAGTTCATGCCACGTGTCCAGCTTGGATACCCAATAATTAAAAGCCACAGAGGAATCATGTAGGACATTTGTACGATCTGCAAGGCACTCCCTCAGCATCTTCCCAAACATTGAACTTCTTGTGACAGCACCCCTTGCCTCTGTGTTGGCACGATGGGAGGGTCTGAGATAACTGCCCCAGAACTTTACCATTGTTCCCCTGCCTGAGCTGGATTGTACTTTTGTCACTCTCGCTTGGACTCCTTGGTTGTACAACAAACTGACGTCTGCTGCCAGCATTCTCACATGGGAATATTCTAAGTAATTCCGCTACAAGGGCCCTCTGGTACTGCAACATTTTAGTACACCTCTCTGCCTCTGGCAGAAGAGATTGAAAGCTCTCCTTGTCGCGTGGGTCTAGAAGTGTCACCAACCAGTAAAGAGTCACCAAAAATTTTTATAATGCGAGGGTCACGTGAAACGCAGCACAACATAAAGTCAGCCATGCGTGCCAGACTGCTAACAGGCAAGACTTCCGTGTCCTCACCAACAGGGCGACTGACCATGCTGTCCTTATCCTCCTCCTCCCTGTCTTCAGGCCATCCCCGCTAAACAGACTGTATGACAGTTGTGCTTATAGTACCGTCTATAGCGCATAAAAGTAGCTCTTGTTCTTTCTCCTCCTCTACATCCTCATTGCCTACCAATCCACGTTGGGAAGACATGAGGCTGGGCTGAGTGTAATCCCCCTGTGTGTTTCCTTGCTCCATGTCCTCGTGCTCTGCCTGCAATGCATCCTCTTTAATTATGAGAAGAGAGGTTTTCAGAATGCTGAGAAGCAGGATGGTGATGCTAATAATGGCGTCATCACAGCTCACCATCTTGGTACAGTTCTCAATGTTTTGTAGGATGGTACATATGTCTGACATCCATGTCCACTCCTGAGGTCTTATGTGTGGAGTCTGAACTGAATATCAATGGCCTTGTTGATGTTAGTAGTCAAAAACTGCCCTCTTCTACTCACAAATCCTTTCCAACATATGCAGTGTAGAGTTCCAACGCATAGGGACATCACACACCAGTCGGTGAGCCGGAAGCTGCAAAGGCTGTTGAAGCAATAGCTGACTTTCTAAAATGGGCAGACAGATGGCGTATTTCACTACAACATCCGGCAGCTCCGGGAAGATTTTCTGAAATCGTTGAACCACGAGGTTAAGAATATGGGCCAGGCAAGGTACATGTGTGAGCTCACCTTGAAATCAGAGCCGCAACCAGGTTCCGGCCATTGTCACACATGACCATGCCTGGCTGTAGGTTCAGCGGTGTCATCCAAATATCTGACTGCTCTTTCAGCGCTGTCCACAACTCTTCTACATTGTGCTTTTTGTCACCTATGCAGATTAGCTTCAGCACAGCCTGTTGCTGCTTGGCTGAAGCAGTGCTTCAGTAATTCCAGCTTCTGACTGATGTGTTGATTTCAGAGATGGACGCTGAAGGGGAGGAGGTGGTGCAGGAGCTGTAGACTGTGGGGGCAACCCTGATTGACATAGGGCCCGCAGACCTTGGCGTGTGGAGGATGTGTTCTATCCCAAGTTCCAACTGGGTCCCGGCTTCCACTATGTTAACCCAGTGTGCCGTCAGGGAGATGTACCGTCCCTGCCCAGAAGCACTTGTCCACGTGTCTGTGGTTAGGTAGACTTTCCCAGTAACAGCATTGTGGAGGGCACAGGTAATGTGGGACACATGCTGATGTAATGCCGGTACAGCACACCGGTAGAAATAGTGGCGAATGGGAACACCTTGGGACGGCCGCCGCCATCAGGTTGCTGAAAGGCAACATTTCGAGCGCAAGCAGAAGAGAAATGTTAGAATTTAGTACTGTGGCCTTTGGGGCATTGGCTGGGTATTTCCACTTGTGTTCCAATGACAGGGTATAGACAACTGAAGGCTGTGCGGGGTCAAGGACTTGGACGGGCTTGATGATGGTGCTGCTTGATTGTGGGCAACAACAGGTAGAGGGCTAGAGGCATCTTCACATGCACGGTGGACTGGGGATTGGCTTCTGCGCAAAACAGTGGAAGAAGCAGTGGTGTCACCTGCAGACAGTGTTCCTGGAGCCTAAGGTTCGGCCCTCAAAGTCGGGGGCTTTGCTGCCATGTGCCTGATCATGCTGTTGGTGGTCAAGCTGGTAGTTTTGCTACCCCTGCTGATGCGGGCATGGCAGGTGCTGCAAATGGCCTGTTTGGGGTTATCGGCAGAGTCTTGAAAAAATAACCAGACTCTGGAAGATCTAACAGTTGAAATGGCAACTTCCCTCATGTTGGTGTTACGGGGAACAGATCCACACCTTCTGTCTGTGGCCACCACAGTGCTTCTTCCTGCCTGTTGGGGTGATATGCCTCCTTCCCCATGTGTGCTGCTGTCCTCGCTCTACATGTCCTCCTGCCAGGTTGGGTCAGTCACTATGTCATCCACCACCTCATCTTCCACATCCACACGCTGCTCCTCCTGACTTTCTGGCAATTGTGTCTCATCATCGTCCACCTCTTGTGACACTTTCCCACCATCGCCTTCCTTCGTGTGACCGTGGCTGGTCAAAGCTTTGGGCATTGCTACATGCGATCTCATCTGGCCCCACTTAAAGTTGACCGGCCGAGAGTCCGGAATTTTTAAAGGGAAAACTGAACAGCTCTTCAGAGTGTCCAAGTGTGGGATCAGTTGTCTCAGGGCACTCAGCTTGGTGGGAGGAAGGAGGATCAGGGTGAGGAATATCCGGTCCACACTCACGGTTACTCAGACTTGACCGAGTGGAAGACATAGTGGTGGCGGCTAAATGACTGGAAGCATTATCCGCTATCCAACCAACCACCGTTTCACACTGCTCTGGCTTCAATAGTGGTGTGCTGCAATCCCCAAGAAACTGGGACAGGAAGGTCAAGCGAGAAGTTGTGGGTCTTTGTTGTGTCCCACTATCAGCTTGGCCACGGCCTCGCCCTGTGCATGCATCATCAGCATCACGTCCACTTGCCTTGCCCATTTGAAATGGACTACTGAACTATTTCAAAAGCTCAACACAAATGTATTTATTTGGAGAAAAATTATATCTGATCAGTATGCTTTCAAAGCTACAATTTTTCCACCACAGATACAACAGGCCACAGCCACAGATAACCTATATAATTATTTTTTCTGTTGTATGTGAAATTTTGAAAGAAAAAAAAAAGGGTAGAACAAGGGTAGCACACAGAACTATGCTACGTATGCCTGTGAGACTACGATTTTTCCACCACAGATACACCAAGCCTCAGCCTGACATAAAAGACTATACATTTTTGGGGGGATTTGGTGATTTAAAAAAATAAAAAAGAACAAGGCTAGCACACAGAACTATGCTACGTATGACTGCAAAACTGATTTTTCCACCAAAGATACACCAGGCCGCAGCCACAGATAAGACTGTATAATTTTTTTTCTCTTGTATGTGAAATTAGGCAAAAAGTTAAAAATGAGTACAACAAGGATAGCAGACAGAACTATGAAACTTATGCTTGCGAAGCTACAATTTTTCCACCACAGATACACCACCCGTCAACCTCAGATAACAGACTGATCTAAATGTGGCCTTGATTTTTTTGGGCACAACTAAATTGTGTCAATGAGTTGGCTATGACACAGAAAAAAAAAAGATTTTTTGGTGCACTCACATCTGGTACCTGGGTCAAAAAAAAATGGTAGATTTGCACATTCTTCGATTACAATGACCTGGCTGTAGTAGGCAGCTTGACCAAGCAAATAAATGTTGAAATAAGGGGGCTTTGGAATTGCTTTACAATAAAAGGAGCAGGTATAAGGTGAAGAAAAAAAAAGCCACAGAAAACTGCAGCTAGGTATATATTACATAAGCAGCAGCAGACAGTAATGGAGCTTTTGGAGGTATGCAGTGAGAGCTATGTACTCACATACAGTGCCTGCAGGCCTTGCACTGATGTGGATATGTGCACATAGACTCCCCTGCCTTCCTAGCGCTGCAATCTCTGGACCCCCGAATTAGCCCTAAGAAGGACTGTTGGTTTCTCAGGAGTTGTGGACTGAACAGTTGCAGACCTACATCAACTCTTAAAAGCACAATTCTGACCCTATCTCAGCAGCAGCCCTCCCTACACTCACTAAGTCCGGAGCAGAATACGGCGAGCAGGGCGGCGTCAGGTCTCTTATAGACCTGATGATGCTGTGTGGCCAGCCAATCATTGTAATGCCACAACAAAGATGACTGCAGCATTACAGTGCATGGCTGACAATCCCTGCACTGTCATTGGCACTCTAAAGAGTGCCAGAATTGCAGGGTGGAGACCCGAGCTGCCACCGAATACAACCCCTGGCAAAAATTATGGAATCACTGGCCTTTGAGGACGTTCATTCAGTTGTTTAATTTTGTAGAAAAAAAAAAGCAGATCACAGACATGACACAAAACTAAAGTAATTTCAAATGGCAACTTTCTGGCTTTAAGAAACACTAAAAGAAATCAAGAACAAAAAGTGTGGTAGTCAGTAATGGTTACTTTTTTTAACCAAGCATAGGGAAAAAATTATGAAATCACTCAATTCAGAAGAAAAAAATATGGAATCATGAAACACAAACAAAAAAACACTTCAAAACATCACTAGTATTTTATTGCACCACCTCTGGCTTTTATAACAGCGTGCAGTCTCTGAGGCATGGACTTAATGAGGGTCAAACAGTACTCTTCATCAATCTGGCTCCAACTTTCTCTGATTGCTGTTGCCAGATCAGCTTTGCAGGTTGGAGCCTTGTCATGGACCATTTTCTTCAACTTCCACCAAAGATTTTCAATTGGATTGAGATTCGGACTATTTGCAGGCCATGACATTGACCTTATGTGTCTTTTTTCAAGGAATGTTTTCACAATTTTTGCTCTATGGCAGTTTTTTGGAAATTTGTGTTCATTAGCCTTCTAACTCAGCACTCCGCCTCTTAGCTACAGGCGTTTTTAATCCAGACACGACCCTACCCCTCCACAGAGATATAGATTTTAGTCTGATAGGATTCACAGGTTCCCATACAGATGAAGACTTTATTCTAAGTGAGGATTGGCATTGTTAGGTCCTGGTAAATGAGAAATGCCTTATCGTGGCTACCAGTTACACATGAATTGGCCAATTTACGCGCTAAACCTTCTCAGTTTTTTTTATTTCTAGTGCAGAAATGCAATTCAATATTCATATTTCATGTTTGCAAGCTTTGGCGCTGCAAAGTGCTGTCTTATTTATTTGTGATCTATTAGTATACCCGTTTCTTTTTCACACATGCTGTTGCTTAGCTCTATTCCTCCCATTCTGTAGATATAATTTGCATTTTTCTTGCTCAGATGTAGAATCTTGCATTAAATACCATTCTAATTGTTCAAGGTTATCTAGATCCTTCTGAATCCTTTCTCTGTCTTCTCTAGTCTTAGCCATCCCTCCTAGCTTTGCATCGTCTGCAAATTTGATTAGTTTACCTTCAGTTCCCTTATCTAGATCATTTATAAAAATGTTGAACAACACTGAGGCCAGGACAGAGCCTTGTGGTACCCCACTTGAAACCCTCTTCCAACTGGATGTGCAACCATTTACGAGGGGCCTTCATTAAAGATTTCCCCTGACCCACTTCCTGTCGACAGAGAGCAATGAAACTTGGCACAGTTATTAGTCCTCCTCTACATAGGTGCCACCTATGGACATACACTTCTCACATCTCTTTAAGCATCTGTAAACACCTTGCTTGTAGAAGTCGACATGTTGCTCTAAAATACATGTTGTGACTTTGGAAATCAGAGCCTCCTTGTCTAGAAAATGCTTGCCCTTGAAAAATGACTTCATTGTTGGAAAGAGGTGGATTGTGCGAGGTTGGGTTAATAATGGGGATGCGTTAGAATTTCAAAGCGACAGGAACATACTTCCATTTCGGCAACATGTGAGTTGTGAATTGGTGCGTTGTCTTGCAGAAGGCAGACACCTTTAGTTAGCATGCCACTTATCTTGGTTTTGATGGCCTCCTGCAATTTCCTCAGCAATGAAGCATAGTATGATGCTCATCCTGGTGATCATGCTACCATTTGGTAGGAAATCTGTCAATACTATTCCATGCTGGTCCCAAAATACTGTGAGCAAGACCTTGCCGGCCGAGGGTTGGGCATGTGCCTTATTTGGAGGTGGTGAGTAATTATGCTTCCATTGCATTCACTGGACTTTAGTCTCAGGATCATAGTGAGGGACCCAGCTTTGATCCTGTGTGAACAGTCTGTTGAAAAAGTCCTGCACATCGTCAATAGAGCCTGAGACCATTCAACTTGTTGATGCTTTTGGAAAGTTGTGAGCAGCCGGGGAACCTAGCAAGCGGATACCTTATGCCTGTGAAGATGGTCTTGGATGATTTTTTTCCACGGACCCCACACTAATCTTGACATTTTGCTAGGTGGCAAATGGTTACGCTGCGATTTTCAAAATGGCGACCTCCACTTGCTGGATGGTGTGTTCATCAATAGCAAAGTGAGGTCATCCTGAAATTGGAGCTGTTTGCACCGAAGTCCAACTACATTTGAATTGACGATGCCAGCTCTTGAGTACATCACATGATGGGGAATCATCACCTGTCTCCTTTGTTATGCGGCCTTTCAAGTAAAGGAACTTGATGACTCCTCTGTATTCCACTGGGTCCATTATCAAACCTTACACCACTTCAGTGCCTGTAAAATCAAGACCATTATCAGTTCTGAGTTCTGAGACTTATATCATCACATGTGTGCAGTTTCAGCATCCTGTGATAAATAGAAGTGGGTCAGTGGAAATCTTAAGGAACGCCCCTCGTATTACCACTCTTTGAGTACGATCACGGAGCCAGTGTTGAATCCACCTAACCGTAACCTTGTCAATCTCATACTTGGTCATTTTTTCAATAAGGGGCGGCACAGTGGCAAAGTGGTTAGCACTGCAGCTTTGCAGCGCTGGAGTCCTGGGTTCAAACCCCACCAAGGACAACATCTGAAAAGAGTTTGTATGTTCTCTCCGTGTTTGCGTGGGTTTCCTCCGGGCACTCCGGTTTCCTCCCACATTCCAAAGACATACTGATAGGGAATTTAGATTGTGAGCCCCATCGGGGACAGTGATGATAATGTGTGCAAAAATGTAAAGCGCTGCGGAATATGTTAGCGCTATATAAAAATAAAGATTATTAATAAGGATAGTATGAGATACTTTATGAAATGCTTTCCTGAAGTAGAATGCAAACAACGAAACTGGGAAATAAAAAAGAAAGCACAATAGGGTCTTCACTGGTAACAAAAAGGTATAAAGGAAAATGATCCAGTCACCTTTTATAGTTGCTACAGAGCAAGATGTAAGTGGTATGAAATGCATAGCTGCTTCAAGGACATCGGTCACTAGAAGGACCAAATAGTGCGAAACGATTGGGAGGGAGATGTCACTCCTGTGCTGCAGCTGATGAATCCACAGTGGTTTCCAACGGATAAAAATTTATTAATAAAACAGGTTTACAGGGTCAACGCATTTTGAGGTTGCGCAGGACCTCTTCATCAGGACCTAAACCTGGTATGACTGTCAGGAATGGTTGTACTTTTATACTGTATTCTTTTAGAAAAAATGGACAAACCGGGTACATGACCATGTCAAAGTTCAGCAGTGTCAAGGGACAAATGTTATTTGTAGATCTAAAATAACATTTAATAAAATATCAATGATAAAATGTATAATAACAAAGTTAAAAGCATTGAAATAAATACATTGTAAATATATATGTGTCTGTATAACGGGGGGGATACGATCTCCAAAAACAGCACATAAGGGCTGTAGAGCCTGAATCATGACATGGACCATTGTGCTATTGCAGTGTTGCTCTTTTTTTGACCAGAGAAGCAAACAGGAAACTGCTGCATCGTTACCTATACATCTAATTCTATATTAGAAAATATCTAGTAAAGCTGACATTGTGAAGGAAAATGTATGAGTAAAGGAAAGAATGACCTTCCATGTGTGCCACAAAGGAGGGAAGAAAAGAAAACAAGGAATATACTGGGATATATCTGGGATGTGAGTTGAAAAAAGGAGCTTCATTATAAGACGTAGAGAATGTAGAAATAGTGTTGCATCTGAAGCATTGTGGTTCTACATCGGGAACAGTGAATTTTACAACACCGGTTATCCTTGATAGAGGTGTGGGTGAGTGCTTAAACAAGAACCCAAAGGGAGGGAGAGTGAGGGAAGAAAATGCTTTTGGAATTTTGTTCAGTGGAATCGAGGACACCTGAAGAAGAGATATACGTTATCTACTGCATTTTCCTGATCGACCCAGTCAGTGATTCCATCATAGAAGTAAATAAGATTAGTCTGACATGACTTGTTTGCTACAAACCCATGCTGGCTTTGGTTTATTACTGTATTCTAATCCAATTACTTACATGCTGTTTAATAATTTGTTAAAAGATCTTTCCTGGTATAGAAGTAAGGCTCATTGGCTTGTAATTTCCTGGCTCCATCTTCTTTCCTTTTTTTTGACCATTCTTCTGTGACCTCCTGTTCTCCAAGATTTTTAAAAGATTCTGGCTAGTGGTTCTGCAATATCCTCTAACTCTTTCAGTACCCTAGGATATCCAAGAAGTATGTTCAATATAAAAGGAAAGACGCAGCACCACTTTACCCTCAAAACCAATGTACCCACAGCCGTATGCCGCTGCTATGCCATATATGCCGAAGAAACAGACCATCGGATGCACTGAATCCAGCGATATAACAATAGTCCAGGTAAGAAAAAATGAAAGTGCACTCACCGATTCTGAAAAACAACGATCCTTTATTACAACATGTGCAGGGTACAGCAGGGAGAACGTGGACAGAAGTGTTATGACCTGGTGGTAAGGACAACAATGAACCTGATGGTTAAGAGCACCCGGAAAGACCTGATAGCCACAAAAACACAGAACAAGCTCTGGGAAGTGGGAACTCTGCTGACCGCAATCCCTAAGCCTATCACACACACTAAAAATAGCCGTGGATTGCTCCTAACGCTCCCTATGCAACTCGTCACAGCCTCAGAAACTAGCTAGCCCTAAAGAGGAAAAATAAGCCTACCTTGCCTCAGAGAAATTCCCCAAAGGAACAGGCAGCCCCCACATATATTGACTGTGAGCAAGATGAAATCACAAACACAGAGATGAAAATAGATTTAGCAAAGAGAGGCCCGACTTACTGAACAGACAGAGGATAGGAAAGGTCACTTTGCGGTCAGCACAAAAACCTACAAAAGCCACGCAGAGAGTGCAGGGAAAAAAACCCGCACCAACTCACGGTGCGGGGGGCGCCCCTCTGCGTCCCAGAGCTTCCAGCAAGCAAGGCAATATTTAACAATAGCAAGCTGGACAGAAAAAATAGCAAACAAGCAAAAAAGCAAAGAGGAACTTAGCTTCTGCTGGAGTAACAGGTAACCAGTACGATCCAGGAGCAAACTAGAGCCATAGTACAACATTGACAGCTAGCATCTAGCAATGATCCAAGTGGAGTTAAATAGAGTAGCCAGCTAACGAATTAAGCTCGTCACCTGTGGAAGGAAACTCAGAAACACCCACAGCCACCAGAGAAAGTCCATGGACAGAACCAGCCGAAGTACCATTCCTGACCACAGGAGGGAGCTCAACAACAGAATTCACAACACAGAAGAGGATGATGGCCGCGCTTGATTAGGACCCGTTGAAGCACGAAACGGCCATTGTCTTCTTCTGTCCACGTTCTCCCTGCTGTACCCTGCACATGTTGTAATAAAGGATCGTTGTTTTTCAGGACCGGTGAGTGCACTTTCATTTTTTCTTACCTGGACTATTGAAGTAGTATTGTTTCTTCTTGTGGGAATTGACATGCTAAGCATGCTGAGATGAGATTTAAAGCCGCAATGCTCCTCTGGGAAATATGCTAATTATGCAAATTGTCACTTCTGAGAGGAAGAGAAGTAGAAATCTAGTGTCACCTGTTGGAAGTAGCAATCATACAAGTCAATATCGACCCTTTAATGAGCCTTGTCACATGACTTAGGATAATAGCCACACCAGGATCTGAATTTGCAGACACTGTGTTTCGGGGTACTGCCCCTCGTCAGTACAAAGTGGAGATCTGGCTTGGTTGTGTGAGAGGCGTCCCACCGATATCCAAGAAGTATAATTTCTCCTTGCGGGGATTGACATGCTAAGATGTTCACCTGTATGCTCCTGTTCAATCTCCTTGGTCCATGTCATCCACTGGAAGGATGGATGAGCAGATGACCTGCACTCCCAGGTCCTTGACTTTCTGGCTTAGGTTTTCAAAGTCTCTGCATATAGTTTTCAGGTCCTTTTTTGTTGTCATTTTGTTCTTACGTTTATTAGTACACATGTGTAGTCATCTGAAGAGTTTTGATACCCTATTAGACACATCTTTGATTTGGGCACCTGGAAGACAGCACACTTCTCTTGCAGTAATGGATTAGGACTAGGGTTAGGATTTACTGTTATGATTATGACTATGATTAAGACTAGGGTTAGGATTAGTACTAGAGTTAGGATTAGTACTAGGGTTAGGATTAAAATACTTGGGATACGATTTAGAATTAGGATTAGGACAATGATTAAGGTTAGGATTAGGACCCTAGGATTAGGACTAAGGTTAGGATTTAACTTTATGATTAGGACTATGTTTAAGAGTAAGGTTATGGTTAGGATTAGAGAAAGGATTGAAACCCGCATACACCATGTCAACCAAGCCCACTAATATCCAACAGGCTAATGTGTATGGGGTCTCCTGACTCTCCCATACAAGATATGAAGCCCAGTCAGAGGCTGTCATTTCAGCTATGTATTGTAATACTGTTGGAATTGCAGTATATAGTATTAGCGGACAGGCAGCGATTCATAGGTTCAAGTCCCGCAAGGGGACTAAACAATAAAGTAAGAAAATATTTGGTGTGCCATTTCTGGGGCGGCTGAGGGCTGATGTTCTTAGCCTAGCAGGAGGGCCAATTTCCCTTGCATCTTCCCTGGCTATTAATATCAGTCCACTGATGTCTGTTTAGCCTTTACTGGTTTAAAATTACATGGGGACCCTATGTCATTTTTTTCTGGAGTCCAGAAAAGGCTAACCAAACAACTCTGAGCTGATATTAATAGCTTGGGAACCTTTAGGGATATTGCCCTTCTTCCGAGAATATTAACATAAACTCACAGCCACTGGCTTTCCCTCTGCTGCTTATGGAAATCACGGGGGACCCCACACTTGTTTTTTTCCTTATTAACAAGTACAGTAAAATACACACCAAAGGTAACCTTAGTTCACAGCTGTGGACTGATATTAATATCCAGGGAAATTGGCCCTCCTCCCAGTCTAAGAATATCTGCTCTCAGCCACCCAGAAATGGCGCACCAAGAAGATGCGTCAAATTTGGCACTTAGCCTCACTTTTCTCCCTTACCCTACCCTGTGGCAGTGGCATGTGGGGTAATATTTGAGGGGTTTATGTCGCCTTTTTATTGTCAGGTGACATTAAGCCTAGGGATTAGTAATGGAGAGGCGTCTGTAACGTGCCTCCATTACTAACCCCATAGTAAGTTTGAAAATAAACAGCATGAGTAAAATCCTTTGAAATAAAAATCAACACCCTGTTTTACCCATTTATTTAAAAATAAAACCATTCTACTCGCCTTATGCCTATTCCATTTAAGCCCTTGTAAAAAGACAGAAACTAACCAATAGACTCACCTTATGCAATCTATTGAAGCCCGTGACCCCTGTAAAAAAAATAAATAATAATAAACAGCCATATCCCTCACCTGTCCAAAGTGACAATTAGCAATACTGTCCCACGCAGTAATCCATCTCTCCAATATCTGGTTTACAATCTGAATGGTGCCATGATGCGACCATCCAGGTTGGAAAAAGGACACAATGAGATGAGGTAATCGCCGGTCACTGAATGTGCATTCCCACTGGCACTTAACTGGGCCAGGATGATGAACTGCAGTGCAGTAAATGATATCACCACGAGCACCATGAGAAAATTCTAGGAATTCTGAGCCTGGGAACGCCCCTTTAGTGACCGGCTGGGCCTCTACGACGTCACTGTTCGTCAATGAAGCGATCGCAGCACCTCATTTTGTCGTAGTTTTCAGCCTGGACAGTCACATAACAATGGTACCGTTTAGGTTGTAAACCATGGATCGATTATGGCATGGGTCAGTATTGCTAATCTTCACATCGGACAGGTGAGTGATATGGGTATTTATTTTTTTTACAGGGGACAAGGACTTCAATGGAATAGGCATAAGGTGAGTATATCTGCCTTTTATTTCAAATAAAGGAGTCTGTGGCTTTCTTTTAATTAAAGGACTCTATTCTGGTTGTGTCTTTTTTACATTTTAACTATGGAGTTAGTAATGGGGCATCTTATACGCCACTCCATTAATGATCTGTGCACTTGATGTCAGTGGCCATAAAACAGCTGATACCTCCCAACCAATACTGCACTTCCTCCTGCACCAGGGCAAGTGGGAAGAGCCAGGCACAGCATTAGAATTGGTAGGGGGAAGTGGCAGAGGTGAACGTTTTTTTTATTGTGGGCCCATTATACTGAATGGAGCATTATGTGGGGCCCATTATACTGTATGGAGCAGTATATTTGACCATTATACGATATAGAGCACTATGTGGGGCTCTTTATACTGTATGAAGTACTATGTGGGTCTATTATACTGTATGGAGTACTATGTTGGGCCATTATACTGTATGGAACATTATGTCTGGCCATTATACAGTATGCAATGCAGGGCCCCATTTGTTATGAAGGCAATCCAGTAACACAGTGTGCAGTAATCAGAGCACATACAGTGATCTGACAATAACCCAAAAACAATAGAACGAGCTCTGAGACGTGGAATCTCTGTAGACCGCAATACCTGAACCTATCCTAAACACAACTAAAGGCAGCTGTGGATTGCGCCTGACACTACCTATGCAACTCGGCACAGCCTGAGGAACTGACTAGCCTGAAGATAGAAATACAAGCCTGACTTGCCTCAGAGAAATACCCCAAAGGAAAAGGCAGCCCCCCACATATAATGACTGTTAGCAAGATGAAAAGACAAAACGTAGGGATGAAATAGATTCAGCAAAGTGAGGCCCAATATTCTAGATAGAGCGAGGATAGCAAAGAGAACTTTGCAGTCTACAAAAAACCACGCAAAGGGGGCAAAAAGACCCACCGTGCCGAACTAACGGCACGGCGGTACACCCTTTGCGTCTCAGAGCTTCCAGCAAAAACGAATAGACAAGCTGGACAGAAAAAACAGCAACAAAAGCAAAGAAGCACTTATCTAAGCAGAGCAGCAGGCCACAGGAAAGATCCAGAAGCTCAGATCCAACACTGGAACATTGACAAGGAGCAAGGAAGACAGAATCAGGTGGAGTTAAATAACAAGGCAGCCAACGAGCTCACCAGAACACCTGAGGGAGGAAGCCCAGAAGCTGCAGTACCACTTGTGACCACAGGAGTGAATTCAGCCACAGAATTCACAACACCCATTATACTGTATGGAGGACTATATGGGGCCCAATATACTGTATGGAGCACATTTTGTAGCCATTACACTGTATGGAACACTATGTGGGGCCATTTTACTGCACGGGGGATGTTTTATGGTATTACACTATATGGAGGGCTGTGTGGGGATTACAGTTGGAGAATAATACTGTCATGGGCTCAACATTCTTTGTTGGAAGGTTGAGGGGGTACTGTAGGGTCATCATTTTGTGCATATGGAGTGTCTGCTGTGTGATTCCTAGAAGTATGTCCTAGAAGTGTGAAGATTACCTTAGAATTAAAACCAGAAGGATGTATACAGACTGTGCCCTGCTATCTGCCACCATCGCATTCTAACCAGCATGTCTATTCTTCCTACAGGTATGTTCATGCACCAAGCTCTCCAGCCTGCTCTCCTGCTGTCTGTCTATGAAGTGCACATAGTACATCACCCAACTTTCCACACAGACTTTCCTCTGCTCCTAGCATTCTCATGGTATGTTCATGCACCCAGCTCTCCAGCCTGCTCTCCTGCCTTGTCTGTCTATGAAGTGCACATAGTACATCACCCAACTTTCCACACAGACTTTCCTCTGCTCCTAGCATTCACATGGTATGCCTTTCAGCTAACCCCAGCTTACCCTGTGTTATTTATGACCTTGTTTACTCTGGCTTGATTGTATGCATCTGGTCCACTCTTAATTCTCTGACCAAGATTAGCAGAGGCCACTCTTCTCTGCTTCACACCTGAATACACTTAGTTGTACATATATTGCATAGTCCAAGTCAGCAATAACTTTAGTCTGCTGTGTGATTCCTATAAGTGTGTCCTAGAAGTGTGAAGATTAATTTAGAATTAAAACCAGAATTGAACCAGAAGGGAACTGAAGGTAACTTGACACAGTCACTGTAAACAATGTTTCTGTTTGTTTTCACTTTCACCCCTATAATTCTTCACTTTCTGCAAACTCCCCTAATCCCTACTCCTAGTAAAGAACTGTAAATCTCCTCTTCAATCCTCTACATCCATCTCACCTCCTCCTCAGAACTGTTCCTTAACATACAATCCTCCGTCTCCAAGCACAGACAGCCACCTCATGCCTTCTCCTGCTCCCACCTGCTAACACTTTCTCTGCTCCTTCTCACTGCTGGTGATCTCTCCAAATTCTGGTCCTCCTCACCACAACCCCACAGTCATTTCTATCTCCCATACATGCTCTATCACAAATTTCCGTAACCTCTCTAACCTTATACCCATTTGCCCAGCCCCCACTTCCCCAGTCCCACTAACAGGAGCTCTGTGAAGCGCTCGCTCTGTCTGTAACAAGCTTTCCTACATCCACGATCTTTTTGTTACTACCAAACTTTCCTTCCTCGCCATCACCGAAACCTGGCTCATCCCTTCTGACACAACCTCTTCTGCTGCACTTTCGTATGGTGGCTTCCACCTTTCTCAAACACCCCGCCCCAGCAGCAAGCATTGCGGAGGAGTTGGTTTTCTGTCAGATAACTGCTCCTTCACCCCAATCCCACTGCCACCCTCTGTTACCCTCCCTTCTTTTGAGGTGCCCTCTGTGCACATCTATACCCCCACCAACCTCCAACTGGCTTTCATTTACCGCCCCCCAGGGCCAGCCACCACCTTCTTTGACCATTTCACCACCTGGCTACTTCATTTCCTTTCTGCAAACGTCACCACTTTCATCATGGGCGGCTTCAACATCCCCATTGACACTTCCCTCTCAGCTGCCACTAAACTTCTATCCCTCACTTCCTCCTTTGGCCTCACTCAATGGTCTTCTGCAGCCACTCACAAAGATGGTCACACATTGGACCTCATCTTCACCCGCCTCTGCTCCCTATCTAACCTCTCTAACTCACCTCTTCCTCTTTCTGACCACAATCTACTCACGTTCTCTTCCCTCTCCACTCCTTGTCTACAATCCCCACCCCACAAACTTGCACACCCTCGCAGAAATCTTAAACACCTTGATCTACATTCACTCTCTGAATCCCTCCTCCCTCTCACAGACATAAGTTCCCTACACAATGCAAATGACGCTGCCGCTCTATATAACACCACAATAGCTGGAGCTTTGGAATCTCTTGACCCTCTCACACATACCAAAGCTTGCAAAATCAACAGACAGCCCTGGCACACCATCCTGACCAAAGAACTGAGGCGAGCTTCCAGGGCTGCAGAGCGGAGATGGAAAAGATCTCACTCCAACGAGCACTTTATTGCATTCAAACAGTCCTTCACTACTTTCAAGACCACACTTGCCACAGCTAAACAAACCTACTTCTCATTTCTCATATCCTCCCTGTCTCACAACCCTAAACAGTTATTCAACACCTTCAACTCTCTCCTCCGTTCCCCAGCACCTCCCCCCTCCCCACTCATCTCAGCTGAAGACTTTGCCTCATTTTTCAAGCAGAAGATTGAGAACATCAGAAACAGTTTAAGTCGACAACCCCCAGAGCCCTTCCTCCCAACTACCCAGCCCTCCACCTCCAAACCCTACTTCTCCACTATTACAGAAGACCAACTCTCCACTCTACTCTCAAGATCGCATCTCAACACCTGTGCACTTGACCCGATCCCTTCTCACTTCATCCCAAACCTCGCCACAGTCTTCATCCCAACTCTAACCCATCTCTTCAACCTATCACTAAGGCTACGTTCACACTAGCGTTGTGCGCCGCTGCGTCGGCGACGCAATGCACGCAAAAACGCGGCAAAATGCTTGCAAAAACGCTGCGTTTTGCGACGCATGCGTCGTTTTTTTGCCGAAAATCGGACGCAAGAAAAATGCAACTTGTTGCGTTTTCTTGGTCCGACGCTTGCGGCAAAAAAGACGCATGCGTCGCACAACGCAACAAACAAAAACACATGCGTCCCCCATGTTAAACAGGGGCGCATGACACGTGCGTCGCCGCTGCGTCGCCCGACGCTAACCCGACGCACACTCGCATAACGCTAGTGTGAACGTTACCTAATAACTGGTGCTTTCCCCTCAAGCTTTAAACATGCCTCAATCACACCTATCCTCAAAAAGCTCTCTCTTGACTAGTGTTGAGCATTCCGATACCGCAAGTATCGGGTATCGGCCGATACTTGCGGTATCGGAATTCCGATACCGAGATCCGATACTTTTGTGGTATCGGGTATCGGTATCGGATACATAGAGATGTGTAAAATAAAGAATTAAAATAAAAAATATTGATATATTTACCTCTCCGGCGGCCCCTGGACTCAGCGCGGGTAACCGGCAGGCTTCGTTGTTCAAAATCAGCGCTTTTAGGACCTGAGAATCACGTCCCGGCTTCTGATTGGTCGCGGGCCGCCCATGTGACCGCCACGTGACCAATCACAAGCCGCGACGTCACCGCAAGCTATTAACGCGCTCATTTTTAAAAATGAGCGCGTTAATGGCTTTCAAAGACGTAGCGGCTTGTGATTGGTCGCGGCCACGCGACCAATCACAAGCCGCAACGTCACCGCAAGCTATTAACGCGCTCATTTTTAAAAATGAGCGCGTTAATGGCTTTCAAAGACGTAGCGGCTTGTGATTGGTCGCGGCCACGCGACCAATCACAAGCCGCGACGTCACCGCACGCTATTAACGCGCTCATTTTTAAAAATGAGTGCGTTAATGGCTTTCAAAGACGTAGCGGCTTGTGATTGGTCGCGGCCACGCGACCAATCACAAGCCGCGACGTCACCGCAAGCTATTAACGCGCTCATTTTTAAAAATGAGCGCGGTAATGACTTTTAAAGACGTAGCGGCTTGTGATTGGTCGCGGCCACGCGACCAATCACAAGCCGCTACGTCTTTGAAAGTCATTAACGCGCTCATTTTTAAAAATGAGCGCGTTAATAGCTTGCGGTGACGTCGCGGCTTGTGATTGGTCGCGTGGCGGTCACATGGGCGGCCCGCGACCAATCAGAAGCCGGGACGTGATTGTCAGGTCCTAAAAGCCCTGATTTTGAACAACGAAGCCTGCCGGTTACCCGCGCTGAGTTCAGGGGCCGCCGGAGAGGTAAATATATCAATATTTTTTATTTTAATTCTTTATTTTACACATCCCTATGGATCCCAGGGCCTGAAGGAGAGTTTCCTCTCCTTCAGACCCTGGGAACCATGAGAATACCTTCCGATACTTGATGTCCCATTGACTTGTATTGGTATCGGATATCGGTATCGGCGATATCCGATATTTTTCGGGTATCGGCCGATACTATCCGATACCGATACTTTCAAGTATCGGACGGTATCGCTCAACACTACTCACCACACGTCCATCTTGAACTGTCCTCCCTTCTTTCTTCCTGCTCCCTTTTCGACCACTTACAATCAGGCTTCCGGTCAAACCACTCCACTGAAACTGCCCTAACTAAGGTCACCAATGACTTATTAACCGCCAAGAGCAAGCGACACTTCTCTATCCTCCTCCTCCTGGACCTGTCCTCTGCCTTTGACACAGTGGACCATTCCCTATTAGTACAGACCCTCTCATCCCTTGGCATCACAGACTTGAGCCCTATCCTGGATCTCATCATACCTAACTGACCGAACATTCAGCGTCTCCCATTCACACACCACCTCCTCACCTCGCCCCCTATCTGTCGGAGTCCCGCAAGGTTCAGTTTTAGGGCCCCTGCTCTTCTCAATTTACACTTTGGCCTGGGACAGCTGATAGAATCTCACGGCTTTCAGCATTATCTCTATGCTGATGACACACAGATATCTGGACCAGATATCACTACCCTACTAACCAGAATCTATCCGCTGTTTCATCCTTCTTATCCGCTAGATTTCTAAAACTTAACATGGACAAAACAGAATTCATTGTCTTTCCCCCATCTCACGTGACCCCCCAACGAACCTATCCATTACAGTAAATGGCTGCCCACTCTCCCCAGTCCCATAAGCTCGCTATCTCGGGGTAATACTTGACACTGATCTCTCCTTCAAACCGCATATCCAAGCCCTTTCCACTTTCTGCCGCCTTTAACTCAAAAATATTTCACGGATCCGTACATTCCTAAACCAAGAATCTGCAAAAACTCTAGTCCATGCCCTCATCATCTCCCACCTCAACTACTGTAACCTCCTGCTCTGTGGCCTCCCCTCGAACACTCTCGCACCCCTCCAATCTATTCTAAACTCAGCTGCCCGACTAATCCACCTGTCCCCCCACTATTCCCCGGCCTCTCCCCTCTGTCAATCCCTTCACTGGCTCCCCATTACCCAGAGACTCCAGTACAAAAGCCTAACCATGACATACAAAACCATCCACATCCTGTCTCCTCCATACATCTGTGACCTCGTCTCCGGTACTTTCCTGCACGCAACCTCCGATCCTCACAAGATCTCCTTCTCTACTCCCCTCTTATCTCCTCTTCCCACAATCGCATACAAGATTTCTCTCGCACATCACCCCTACTCTGGAACTCTCTACCACAACATATCAGACTCTCACCTACCATCAAAACCTTCAAAAAGAACCTGAAGACCTACCTTTTCCGGCATGCCTACAACCTGCAGTAATCACCGATCGACCAAACAACTGCACGACCAGCTCTATCCTTACCTACCTCCCGGGCAGGGCCTCTCTCCTCCTGTACCAGTTGTGACTTGTATTGTTCAAGATTATTGTACCTGTTTTTATTATGTATACCCCTCCTCACATGTAAAGCACCATGGAATAAATGGCGCTATAATAATAAATAATAATAATATGGAGGGTACTGTTGGAATTTACTGTGGGGGTGTCATACTGTGTTTGTGGGCACTTTTGTTTGAATCATGCCTTATTATCTGTATTATTCAAGGTTTTTTATCCTTTATTACATATTTAAATTAGCCCATTGTGCCATATGCTTTTATAGCTCTTACATAACATATATTATTCCAATATTTTATTCTAAGATCTATTAATTATAATATACTTTGTTTGTGGTACAACCCCGTTGTTTTCTTACATTTGAAAATTTCATATCGTAAGGAAAAACTTCCTCAATTGTAGACATTTTTTAAAATAAATATCAAGGCCCGTGACTTTGCCCAAGTTTTTAATTTTCGCCCTCTGTGTATTTGAATTTGACATCCTTGTTATAGAGATATTAATTTCTGTTATTCCCCTCTCCTGGCCTTCAATTTGATCATCATGGACATTATAATATTGTTAATATTATGGACATGATAGCTTTTAATTCAGGACATTTGTGGTACATTTTGACTTTATGACATGAATACATAGATATATTGATTGATAACCTGTACTTTCCTAATTTATATGTCCTCCATAATAACCTTCATTAATTGGTTAATCTTTACTCACCACTTATTAATTGTGTTAACTTTCACTCTGTTCTTTGGCTCTTGATAAAGGAGATAGGGTGTTTTAGGGACAAATTAACGTCAGTCCATGGTGAGCTGAGTCACCTTATCTTCTACACCAGGATGCCAACCTCCACGGTTAAGTAGGGGTACCACAGGGATAAATTATGGACTATAGAGCCCATTACCCCAATCCTATGATCCTATTCATTTTTATGTTTTTTTTTTTTCTAGCTTTGATAAACTTGAACAGGCAGAAGGGATAATCAAAATATGGTATAAAAATACACTAGTGCCCAAAGTAGCAGATTGAAAGTAGCGGAAAATAGAGAAGAGGAGCGCACACAATACAAATTAATATCTGTGAAATGCTCTGTATAAAATGAATTGCACAATTAAAATGAACTTGGACAGTAAAATTAGTCTGAGTCGAGGTCATTAGTTGGGGCCTCGGTCCTGCCCGACCCTTATTCACATTCACATTATTCTTGATATGGTAAGGTTGTAATACTAGAGGTTAGGATCATCCCGAATAGGGTTGCCTTGATGCGGTGGGATGGCTTTTACTTTTTTTTTTTAATCAAAATCACATTAAGTACCCCATGTTATTTATAGGCACTATTGCTATTTATTTATTTACTGCAGGGCTTTTGCTTATTTTATTTTTCTCTTACGTTTTGTTTTTAAAGTGGCCAGTGTGAAGATGTGTGAACACATTTCACGCATACCAACTTCTCTTTGGTTTTTTTTTCTCCAACTAAGTTGCGATCACAGATCACATTTTTGGCTATTCCCATCTTTGGCAAGCTCCATTGTTATTCCTGTGTTGTACTATTATTATTATTATTTACACTTTTTATTGTCATAAAAAACAGTTAATTTTTTGGGATGTTATGATAAAGATTGCTGTGCTATTAAATTTAAATTATAGTTTTAGATTTTTCGAAATTCTTTGTGGTGGCAAATGCTCTATTTGTCTCATACCTATTAGGGGTTTTGTTGTTGGTATGCGGAAGGGCTTTATAAAAAGTAAAAAAAAATAGAACTCTTACCCATAAAAGCTCAGACAGTCATTTCACTGCACGAAACATGGTCAGACTTGATGCTATGCACAAAAAAATTGTTTTCATTTGTGTTCATTTTCTTCTTTTAATTTCCTCCCATGTCTTCCATTTGTCAATGATTTGGAGTCCTAATTTTTGTTTAAATCCTTTTGATAACAATACTTGCATCCATGCACAGAGATCATTCAACCTTTGGTATTTCGTGGTAATTGAAAACAAGCAACTGGAAAGTTTCAGAGAAAAATACTGTATGTGTTTGGGTGGAGAAATGTAATTTCTTAAATTTAAAATAAACATTCTGTTCAGCTTAAATTAAACTTGAAATGTTAGGATTTTTCCTATAAAACTCTGCCGGGAAACTGTAAAGTACAAAAAAGCAGTAAAAGATTTTTCAGGAAGGTGTGGGAGTTATGTTTTAAATTCTATTATTACAGACCCTCTCATCCCTTGGCATCACAGACTTGGCCCTATCCTGGATCTCGTCATACCTAACAGACCGGACATTCAGCGTCTCCCACTCACACACCACCTCCTCACCTCGCCCCCTATCGGAGCCCCCCAAAAGGTTCAGTCCTAGGGCCCCTGCTCTTCTCCATTTACACCTTTGGCCTGGGACGGCTCATAGAATCTCATGGCTTTCAGTATCCTCTTTATGCTGATGACACACAGATCTACCTCTCTGGACCAGATATCACCTCCCTACTAACCAGAATCCCTCAATATCTGTCCACTATTTCATCCTTCCTCTCCGCTAGATTTCTGAAACTTAACATGGACAAAACAAAATTCATCATCTTTCCCCCATCTCACACGACCCCCCAAACGAACCTATCCATTACAGTAAATGGCTGCCCACTCTCCCCAGTCCCACAAGCTCGCTGCCTCGGGGTAATACTTGATGCTGATCTCTCCTTCAAACCACATATCCAAGCCCTTTCCACTTCCTGCCGACTTCAACTCAAAAATATTTCACAAAGCTGTTCATTCCTCAACCAAGAATCTGCAAAAACCCTAGTCCATGCCCACATCATCTCTCGCCTTGACTACTGCAACCTCCTGCTCTGTGGCCTTCCCTCGAACACTCTTGCACCCCTCCAATCTATTCTAAACTCTGCTGCCCGACTAATTCACCTGTCCCCCCGCTATTCCCCAGCTTCTCCCCTCTGTCAATCCCTTCACTGGCTCCCCATTGCCCAGAGACTCCAGTACAAAACCCTAACCATGACGTACAAAGCCATCCACAACCTGTCTCCTCCATACATCTGTGACCTCGTCTTCTGGTACTTACCTACATGCAACCTCCGATCCTCACAAGACCTCCTTCTCTACTCCCCTCTTATCTCCTCTTCCTACAATCGTATACAAGATTTCTCTTGCGTATCACCCCTACTCTGGAACCCTCTACCACAACACATCAAACTCTCGCCTACCATTGAAACCTCCAAAAAGAGCCTGAAGACCTACCTCTTCCGACAAGCCTATAACCTGCAGTAACCACTGATCGACCAAACCACTGCATGACCAGCTCTACCCTCACCTACTGTATTCTCACCCATCCGTTGCAGATTGTGAGTCTTCGCGGGCAGGGTCCTCTCTCCTCCTGGAACAGTTATGACTTGTATTGTTTAAGATTATTGTACTTGTTTTTATTATGTATACCCCTCCTTACATGTAAAGCGCCATGGAATAAGTGGCGCTATAACAATAGATAATAATAATAATATATAAACTACAATGGATATGGAAATATAACCCAATAAAACTGATCATTACATGTGAACAATACTGTAAAATGTTAAAATACAAGATATTACCAACCTACCACTGTAGCAACCACCATATGTTAAAGTCTGTAGACAATAGTACACTATTTTTATGTGTACTTACTTGTTAAATACAAAATTAGGCAACTTTTTAAATCAGAAATATTTGGACAGTGACCAAATCTCTGTGATTTAGGCTCTGGGGGTTCAAGGTGCTCAGTCCACATCTAGTTAAGTTCCCTGAGGGGTCTACTTGTGGGGGGTTTCAATAGTTTAGGCACATCAGGGGCTCTTCAAACGCGACATGGCTAATTATTGCAACAATTTTTTAATTCAAAACATCAAATGGCACTCCTTCCCTTCCAAGCCCTGCTGTGCGCCCAAACAGTAGTTGTATAAAAAAAAAAGTGAGCAGGCACTTTTTTGGCATTAGCGCTTATCGAATTGTAATACAGTATATCTGAATTTGCTGGGGCCTGTTACTTTCATAAAATTCGACTTCAATGAATTCACATTGAATCCGTTTGATCATGTCTTTCTAGAATGTGAAACAGTGAGAGACAAGTCCATTAGAATGGTATGAAATTTGTGTATGTTTTCAGAGCACCAACCTATTTATTCTAGTATTGATGGACCTATGCACGCTACCTCAGTTTCATGGCTGTCCTCTATCCTCTTATGCAGTTTAATAGTTCAGTACAATGGTAAATTAACCCCTTTCTGACATGGGACGTACTATCCCATCGAGGTGGGGTGGGCCCCCATGACCACGGACGGGATAGTACGTCCAGCGCGATCGGCGGCGCTCACGGGGGGGAGCGCCGCCGATCGCGGCCGGGTGTCAGCTGTTTATCGCAGCTGACATCCGGCACTATGTGCCAGGAGCGGTCACGGACCGCCCCCGGCACATTAACCCCTGGCACACCGCGATCAAAGATGATCGCGATGTGCCGGCGGTATAGGGAAGCTTCCCGCAGGGAGGGGGCTCCCTGCGGGCTTCCCTGAGCCCCCCGCACCAACGCGATGTGATCGCGTTGCTGCGAGGGTCTCACCTCCCTCCCTGCTTCCTCCAGCCCCGGATCCAAGATGGCCGCGGATCCGGGTCCTGCAGGGAGGGAGGTGGCTTCACAGAGCCTGCTTAGAGCAGGCACTGTGAAGGCTGCAGCGCTGCATGTCAGATCAGTGATCTGACAGAGTGCTATGCACACTGTCAGATCACTGATCTGTGATGTCCCCCCCTGGGACAATGTAAAAAAGTTAAAAAAAAAAATTCAAAATGTGTAAAAAAAAAAAAAAAATATTCCTAAATAATGAAAAAAAAAAAAATATTATTCCCCTAAATACATTTCTTTATCTAAATAAAAAAAAAAAAAACAATAAAAGTACACATATTTAGTATCGCCGCGTCCGTAACGACCCGACCTATAAAACTGGCACACTAGTTAACCCCTTCAGTAAACACCGTAAGAAAAAAAAAAAAACGAGGCAAAAGACAACGCTTTATTATCATACCGCCGAACAAAAAGTGGAATAACACGCGATCAAAAAGACAGATATAAATAACCATGATACCGCTGAAAGCATCATCTTGTCCCGCAAAAAACGAGCCGCAATACAGCATCATCAGCAAAAAAAAAAAAAAGTTATAGTCCTGAGAATAAAGCGATGCAAAAATAATTATTTTTTCTATAAAATAGTTTTTATCGTATAAAAGCGCCAAAACATAAAAAAATGATATAAATGAGGTGTCGCTGTAATCGTACTGACCCGAAGAATAAAGCTGCTTTATCAATTTTACCAAACGCGGAACGGTATAAACGCCTCCCCCAAAAGAAATTCATGAATAGCTGGTTTTTGGTCATTCTACCTCGCAAAAATCGGAATAAAAAGCGATCAAAAAATGTAACGTGCCCGAAAATGTTACCAATAAAAACGTCAACTCGTCCCGCAAAAAACAAGACCTCACATGACTCTGTGAACCAAAATATGGAAAAATTATAGCTCTCAAAATGTGATAACGCAAAAAATATTTTTTGCAATAAAAAGCGTCTTTCAGTGTGTGACGGCTGCCAATCATAAAAATCCGCTAAAAAACCCGCTATAAAAGTAAATCAAACCCCCCTTCATCACCCCCTTAGTTAGGGAAAAATTAACAAAATGTATTTATTTCCATTTTTCCATTAGGGTTAGGGCTAGGGTTAGGGCTAGGGTTAGGGTTAGGGCTAGGGTTAGGGCTATGGTTAGGGCTAGGGTTAGGGTTAGGGCTAGGGTTAGGGCTATGGTTAGGGCTAGGGTTAAGGCTACAGTTAGGGTTGGGGCTAAAGTTAGGGTTAGGGCTATGGTTAGGGCTAGGGTTAGGGCTACAGTTTGGGTTGGGGCTAAAGTTAGGGTTGGGGCTAGGGTTAAGGCTACAGTTAGGGTTGGGGCTAAAGTTACGGTTAGGGTTTAGATTACATTTACAGTTGGGAATAGGGTTGGGATTAGGGTTAGGTGTGTGTCAGGGTTAGAGGTGTGGTTAGGGTTACTGTTGGGATTAGGGTTAGGGGTGTGTTTGGATTAGGGTTTCAGTTATAATTGGGGGGTTTCCACTGTTTAGGCACATCAGGGGCTCTCCAAATGCAACATGGCGTCCGATCTCAATTCCAGCCAATTCTGCATTGAAAAAGTAAAACAGTGCTCCTTCCCTTCCGAGCTCTCCCGTGTGCCCAAACAGGGGTTTACCCCAACATATGGGGTATCAGCGTACTCAGGACAAATAGGACAACAACTTTTGGGGTCCAATTTCTCCTGTTACCCTTGGGAAAATACAAAACTGGGGGCTAAAAAATAATTTTTGTGGGAAAAAAAAGATTTTTTATTTTCACGGCTCTGCGTTATAAACTGTAGTGAAACACTTGGCGGTTCAAAGTTCTCACAACACATCTAGATAAGTTCCATGGGGGTCTAGTTTCCAATATGGGGTCACTTGTGGAGGATTTCTACTGTTTAGGTACATTAGGGGTTCTGCAAACGCAATGTGACGCCTGCAGACCATTCCATCTAAGTCTGCATTCCAAATGGCACTCCTTCCCTTCCGAGCCCTCCCATGCGCCCAAACGGTGGTTCCCCCCAACATATGGGGTATCAGCGTACTCAGGACAAATTGGACAACATCTTTTGGGGTCAAATTTCTCCTCTTACCCTCGGGAAAATACAAAACTGGGGGCTAAAAAATAATTTTTGGGGGAAAGATTTTTTTTTTCAATTTTCACGGCTCTGCGTTACAAACTGTAGTGAAACACTTGGGGGTTCAAAGCTCTCACAACACATCTAGATGAGTTCCTTAGGGGGTCTAGTTTCCAAAATGGTGTCACTTGTGGGGGGTTTCTTCTGTTTCGGTACATTAGGGGCTCTGCAAATGCAATGTGACACCTGCAGACCATTCCATCTAAGCCTGCATTCCAAATGGAGCTCCTTCCCTTCCGAGCCCTCCCATGCGCCCAAACAGTGGTTCCCCCCACATATGGGGTATCAGTGCACTCAGAACAAATTGGGCAACAAATTTTGGGGTCCACTTTCTCCTGTTACCCTCGGGAAAATACAAAACTGGGGGCTAAAAAAATAATTTTTGTGGGAAAAATTTTTTGTTTTATTTTTACGGCTCTGCATTATAAACTTCTGTGAAGCACTTGGTGGGTCAAAGTGCTCACCACACATCTAGATAAGTTCCTTAGGGGGTCTACTTTCCAAAATGGTGTCACTTGTGGGGGGTTTCAATGTTTAGGCACATCAGTGGCTCTCCAAACGCAACATGGCGTCCCATCTCAATTCCTGTCAATTTTGCATTGAAAAGTCAAACGGCGCTCCTTCCCTTCCGAGCTCTCCCATCCGCCCAAACAGTGGTTTACCCCCACATATGGGGTATCAGCGTACTCAGGACAAATTGTACAACAACTTTTGGGGTCCAATTTCTTCTCTTACCCTTGGGAAAATAAAAAATTGGGGGCGGAAAGTTAATTTTTGTGAAAAAATATGATTTTTTATTTTTACGGTTCTACATTATAAACTTCTGTGAAGCACTTGGTGGGTCAAAGTGCTCACCACACATCTAGATAAGTTCCTTAAGGGGTCTACTTTCCAAAATGGTGTCACTTGTGGGGGGTTTCAATGTTTAGGCACATCAGGGGCTCTCCAAACGAAACATGGCGTCCCATCTCAATTCCAGTCAAGTTTGCATTGAAAAGTCAAATGGCGCTCCTTCGCTTCCGAGCTGTGCCATGCGCCCAAACAGTGGTTTACCCCCACATGTGGGGCATTGTCGTGCTCAGGACAAATTGTACAACAATGTTTGGGGTCTATTTTCTCCTGTTACCCTTGGTAAAATTAAACAAATTGGAGCTGAATTAAATTTTTTGTGAAAAAAAGTTAAATGTTCATTTTTATTTAAACATTCAAAAAATTCCTGTGAAGCACCAGAAGGGTTAATAAACTTCTTGAATATGGTTTTGAGCACCTTGAGGGGTGTAGTTTTTAGAATGGTGTCACACTTGGGTATTTTCTATTATATAGACCCCTCAAAATGACTTCAAATGAGATGTGGTCCCTAAAATAAAATGGTGTTGTAGAAATGAGAAATTGCTGGTCAACTTTTAACCCTTATAACTCCCTAACAAAAAAAAATTTTGGTTCCAAAATTGTGCTGATGTAAAGTAGACATGTGGGAAATGTTACTTATTAAGTATTTTGTGTGACATATCTCTGTGATTTAATTGCATAAAAATTCAAAGTTGGAAAATTGCGAAATTTTCAAAATTTTTGCCATATTTCCGTTTTTTTCACAAATAAATGCAGGTAATATCAAAGAAATTTTACCATTGTCATGAAGTACAATATGTCACGAGAAAACAGTGTCAGAATCACTGGGATCCGTTGAAGCGTTCCAGAGTTATAACCTCACAAAGGGACAGTGGTCAGAATTGTAAATATTGGCCCGGTCATTAACGTGCCAACCACCCTTGGGGGTAAAGGGGTTAATACCTGTGCCATGCTGGCCATTCATAAAGTAACAGTGAGTGAGCTAGACACACAGCAAAACATCAAGTTCTATTAACCTAATACAGGGCACCCCTTACATTGACATCTATGTGATATCCTTGAATCCATGTTCAATAACTGTTTTGAGTGTGTTAAGAATAAAGTATAGTCCATTATGAGAAATTAGATCAAGTGAGATAAAGACTGATATTTTTCCGTACTTAACACCTGTCATGACTGGGAAATTTTCTTTCATGTTTTACTCCCCCTCTTCCTCTTCAATATGGCCATGTGAGGGCTTGTTTTTTGCTGGACGACTTGTACTTTTGAATTACACCATTGGGTGAATTTGCAAAAACAGTGAAATTCGACACTTGTTTTTTTTTGTTTTTTTTTACGATGTTCACTAAATGCTAAAGCTGACCTGCCTTTATGATTCTGCAGGTCATTATGAGTTCATAGATCCCAAAGATGTATAGGTTCTTTTTTATTTAAGTAGTGAAAAAAAATCCAAAGTTTTGTTTAAAAAAATAGCCATTTTCCGAGACCTGTAGCGTCTCCATTTTTCGTGATCTTGGATTGGGTGAAGGCTTATTTTTTCCTTGCTAAGATGACATTTTTATTGATACCATTTTGGTGTAGATATGATGTTTTGATCGCCTGTAATTGCATTTTAATGCAATGTTGCGGGTACAAAAACACGTAATTCTGGCGTTTTTAACATTTTTTCCTCCATTTACCGATTGGATTAATTATTTTTGTATATTGATAGATCGGCTGATTCTGAACTTGGCAATACCAAATATGTGTATTTTTTGTTTTCGTTCTTCGAATGGGCGGTAATTTAAACTTTTATATTTTTATTTAATTATGTTACTGGTGGTAACACAAAAGCTCTGGGAAAGTGAAATTGCTCCTTGCCCCCAAAAGAAATCCAGTGAATTCTGCACTCCTAAATTCAAATGCGCTCTTCCCTTCTGAGCCCAACTGTGTGTCTAAACCACAGCTGAGATCCACATGCTTGTCGGTGCTGTATCGAAGAGAGCCTGCTTAATTTATGGGGTGTGTGTCTCCAGTAGCACAAGCTGGACATAATGTATGAGCACTACAACGTTCTGGGAACCCCGTTGTACTGGGCACTACAGTGGCAGATTTGCAATTATGACTCAGCAACATCCATTGATGCTTGTTTCTGGAGGAAAATCTTAGAGTTAAAATCACAGAGGGGTGTAATTTCCAAAATGGGGTCACTTGAGGGGGTATTCTGCTCTTCTGACACTTGGGAGCTCTGTATATGAATTCCACAAACTATTCTATGATAATCTGTGCTCCAAGAGACAAATAGCACTTCTTCAGAACTGTACAGCACATGAAGTATTGCCACTTTCAACAGAAATTGTGACACATTTTGGTGCTATTTTTACCCCTTTACCAGTGTGAACATGTAAATTCTGGGGCCAAAATATAAATTTTTTTTTAGTAAAAATGTAATTTTTTAATCACCACCAAATGGCATAATATTCTGTGATCACTTCACCCTTAGATGAATTTATTAAGATGTGTAGTTTATAAAAAGAAGTCACTTATATGGGCGAGTTCTGCTGTTCTGGCACCTCAGGTGCTCTGCCAATGTGACATGACACCTGCAAACCATTCCAACAAAATCTGCACTATAATATGGCGCTTCTTCCCTTCAGAGTCTCCCCCTTTGCCTAAAAATACGTTCCCAATTATATCTAGGGTATTGGCGTACTCAGGAGAAATTTCCCAACAAACTATGGAGTCCATTTTTTCCTATTTCCCTTGTGAAAATGCTAAATTTGAGGCTAAAGCAACATTTTTGTGGTAAAAAAATTTTGTTTTTTATTTTCACCACTCAAGATTATAAAATTCTGTGAAGCACCTGCGAGTTCAAGGTGCTCACCACAGCTCTAGATAAATTTCTTGAGAGGTGTAGTTTCCAAAATGGGGTCACATGTGGGGCGTTTCTACTGTTTAGGCATCTCAGATCTTTAAATTTACCATGGGCTAATGACATTTTTAAGGACAGATATTTTAAAAATGTTTAAAAGAGAACAAAGTGGTATCACTACTCCCTGACATAGACATGAAATACAGTGGCCTCATATTCCCTGTGCCTACATGATGCCATACAATGCTCAAACAGTCTAATACTTTGTCTGTAGGTTGTACAAATGCATTTGTGAAGAAAAAAAAGTCATAATTACATAGTAAATGACTTGTAAGGAAAAAGTCTACACTAAAGATTCCCATCTGTGAATACCAAGCATTTCTTCATAATTTACTGTAATTCATTAACCTTACTACGTTATTTTTCAAACTGTGCACTGGAAAGCCAGACTACACGCAGACAAAAAGTACCTAGAGTCCCCAGCGACAGAGTGCACTCTCATTGCAGAGCAGTCACCATCTAATTCACCATTGCTCCTGCACCAACAATAGACTTTCTTTCGCTGAATGGGGGAGATATCCTGCCCTCTGTTAGCAATAGATGATAACGTTAGCAATTTATTAACATTATAGTCTTTAACATACATGAGGATTACAAGATCAAAAAAGTCATTCCAGCTGTCAGATCAGAGAAAGGGGCTTCAAGACAGCACCCAAAATCTATGACTGCACATCTTTCGCCACCTACTATTTGTTCTTAAGGCATAACTACAATGGCCTAAACATTTTGCACAATTGTTTTTCTTTTTTTTGGTAGATTATTTAAAAGATCTTTCAGATTTCCAAACTAGGACCACAAATTAATTAAGTTTAAAATAAATAGATTGTGAGCCCTCGCGGGCAGGGTCCTCTCTCCTCCTGTACCAGTCATGACTTGTCTTGCTTAAGATTATTTTACTTGTTTTTTATTATGTATACCCCTCCTCACATGTAAAGCACCATGGAATAAATGGCACTATAATAATAATAAATAATAATAATAGTAATAATAATAATGTGCTCAGTTAGATTACACGCTCCTAGGTTGTGCCTAAACAATATTATTTAAATGGGCTATCCCACCAACAACAACGTTATCACCTGTCACCTATCCCCATCCGGATTCTTGTTTTTGTCAGTATTGCCAGTGGATATGAGCATAGCCTGCAATACCAGAAGTAGAACTACTGTACCATTGAAGCAGGTAACTTTTATGAAGCTGCTGAACACTCGACAAGACATACATACCATAGAGAGAGACCTCGGGGCAGTTATGGTGCACTTGGTAATAGAAGGCCAAGTCATGGTTGGTGCTATTTTTTTTGCTTTGAAAAGAAGCTGTGCTTTTATGAGTGTGGGGAGATTTGGAGTGGGGATAGGGGGATTTAATGTGAGTAGGGATAGGGGGATTTAATGTGTGGTGAGATTTGGAGTAGGGATAGGGGGATTTAACGTGTGTGTGGAGATTTGGAGTGGGGATGGGGGGATTTAATGTGAGTAGGGATAGGGGGATTTAACGTGTGTGGTGAGATTTGGAGTGGGGATGGAGGGATTTAATGTGTGTGTAGATTTGGAGTGGGGATGGGGGATTTAATGTGTGGGGAGATTTGGAGTGTGGATGGGGGATATAATGTGTGGTGAGATTTGGAGTGGGGATGGGGGGATTTAATGTGTGTGAAGATTTGGAGTGGGGATGGGGGATATATTGCTAAACTGATTGCTAAACGGCGTAGCGAGAAAAAAATTCGAGATGCCAGAATTACGTTTTTTAGGTCGCCGTGACATTGCATTAAAATGCAATAACGGGCGATCAAAAGAACGTATCTGCACCAAAATGCTATCATTAAAAACATCATCTCGGCACGCAAAAAATAAGCCCTCAACCGACCCCAGTTCACGAAAAATGGAGACGCTACGAGTATCAGAAAATGGCGCAATTTTTTTTTTTTTTTTTTTAGCAAAGTTTGGAATTTTTTTTTTACCACTTAGATAAAAAATAACCGAGTCATGTTAGGTGTCTATGAACTCATACTGACCTGGAGAATCATAATGGCAGGTCATTTTAAGCATTTAGTGAACCTAGCAAAAATGCCAAACAAAAAACAAGTGTGGGATTGCACTTTTTTTGCAATTTCACCGCACTTGGAATTTTTTTCCCGTTTTCTAGTACATGACATGCTAAAACCAATGATGTCGTTCAAAAGTACAACTCGTCCCGCAAAAAATAAGCCCTCACATGGCCAAATTGACGGAAAAATAAAAAAGTTATGGCTCTGGGAAGGAGGGGAGTGAAAAACGAACACGGAAAAACGAAAAAATCCCAAGGTCATGAAGGGGTTAATGTGCAGGGTGACACTGTATTTTTTTTTTCTTCATCTGGCGTAGTGTAGAGGTTGGGGAAAAATTTGTGAATGTGCTCTAGATCAGGGGCGTCAAACTGCATTCCTCGAGGGCTGCAACCAGGTCATGTTTTCAAGATTTCCTTGTACTGCACAGGTGATAATTTAATCACCTACACACATAATTATTGCAGCACCTTGTGCAATGCTAAGGAAATCTTGAAAACTCACATGGTTTGCGGCCCTCGAGGAAAGCAGTTTGACACCCCTGCTCTAGATAACTCTTATTTTCTGTAGAGACGAGTACTGGCTGGAAGAAGTGATGGCGGTCTCTGCTGAATGAAGATGAAGGACTTCAACTAGAGACGTCACTGGTGAGTCAGTTTGTTACCTGTACACGGACACTATACACTGTATACGTTATACAGATCTCCTGTGTATAATGTCAAAGGCAATCCCTATATTACATGTACACTTACACTATACACTATGTACTATATACAGTGACTTGCGAAAGTATTCGGCCCCCTGGAACTTTTCAACCTTTTCCCACATATGCTTCAAACATAAAGATATCAAATGTAAATTTTTGGAGAAGAATCAACAACAAGTGGAAAACAATTGTGAAGTTGAACGAAATTTATTGGTTATTTTAAATTTTTGTGGAAATTCAAAAACTAAAAAGTGGAGCATGCAATATTTACTTTCAGTGCAGCAAACTCACTCCAGAAGTTTATTGTGGATCTCTGAATGATCCAATGTTGTCCTAAATGCCTAATGATGATAAATATAATCCACCTGTGTGTAATCAAGTCTCTGTATAAATGCACCTGCTCTGTGGTACTCTCAGGGTTCTGTTTGAAGCACAGAGAGCATCATGAAGACCAAGGAACATAACAGGCAGGTCCATGATACTGTTGTGGAGGAGTTTAAAGCTGGATTTGGATACAAAATGATTTCCAAAACTTTACACATCCCAAGGAGCAAGTGCAAGTGATCATATTGAAATGGAAGGAGTATCATACCACTGCAAATCTACCAAGACCCGGCCGTCCCTCTAAACTTTCATCTCTAACAAGGAGAAGACTGATCAGACATGCAGCCAAGAGGCCCATGATCACTCTGGATGAACTAAAGAGATCTACAGCTGAGGTGGGACAGTCTGTCCATAGGACAACAATCAGTCATACACTGCACAAATCTGGCCTTTATAGAAGAGTGGCAAGAAGAAATCCATTTCTCAAAGATATCCATAAAAAGTGTTGTTTAAAGTTTTTGCAACAAGCCACCTGGGAGACACCCCAAACATGTGTAAGAAGGTGCTCTGGTCAGATGAAACCAAAATCAAACTTTTTGGCAACAATGCCAAACGATATGTTTGGCGTAAAGGCAACACAGCTCATCACCCTGAACACACCATCCCCACTGTCAAACATGGTGGTGGCAGCATCATGGGTTGGGACTGCTTTTCTTCAGTAGGGACAGGGAAGATGGTTAAAATTGATGGGAAGATGGATGGAGCGAAATATAGGATCATTCTTGAAGAAAACCTGTTGGTGTCTGCAAAAGACCTGAGACTGGGACAGAAATTTGTCTTCCAACAAGACAATGATCCCAAACATAAAGCAAGATCTACAATGGAATGGTTCACAAATAAACGTATCCAGGTGTTAGAATGGCCAAGTCAAAGTCCAGACCTCAATCCAATCGAGAATCTGTGGAAAGAGCTGAAAACTGCTGTTCACAAACGATCTCCATCAAACCTCACTGAGCTCGAGCTGTTTGCCAAGGAAGAATGGGCAAGAAGTTCAGTCTCTCGATGTACAAAACTGATAGAGACATACCCCAAGCAACTTGCAGCTGTAATCGCAGCAATAGGTGGCGCAGCAAAGTATTACGTTCAAGGTGGCTGAATACTTTTGCAATGCACTGTATCTGCCCAGGGAGCAGAATAAAGTACCGCAATTCTCCTCCTCCCATGCAGCCTCATAAAGAACAAGACATTGCTACCATAACATCATCAGATAGTAGAGGGAATAAGTGGTTTTACTCCACAGGCCCAAATGAGCCTTTGTTCTTGGACTTGTCCACCAGGCCTTTGACATTGAACCCCCTTCATTGTCCCCAAATCTCTCCATTGACTCCTCATTTTGGTAATAAGTCTTCATCTACTGTAACAACCTGACTGTTTATTAAGTAAAGAGGTTGTCAAGTTTCGACTTCATATTTGCCGAAAATAAAAGTGACGCTGCATGCAATGCGATGAACACCTTGGCATTACCCGGCACACCCCGATAAGAGTCATCAGTAAATTAGTGCAGTGCAAAAAAATGTTGATATTCATCCTTCTCTCCCCTGACATCATCTGATGGGAGAAAGTCTGGAGCCCCCCAGACACATGAGGTGGTCGGATGTTCCTTCTAAAATCAGTAGGTTATTATTATTATTATTTATATAGCACCATTAATTCCATGGTGCTGTACAGGAGAAGGGGTTACATCAAAATACAAATCACTTATAGTAAACAAAACTAGCAATGACAGACTGGTACAGAGAGGAGAGGACCCTGCCCTTGCGGGCTTACATTCTACAGGTTCAGTCGACCTATCTAATATGTATGTATGTATGTAGGTGTTTAGCTTGCAGAGCGTATGTTGTGCATTTGTCTGTAAGAGCAGAGTATCCATTGTACTAGATTGTGAGCTCCTATGAGCAGGTTGCATGTCTTTCTTTCCAGGGTCGGCTCTCCTGAGCTTATAATTACGTACAGCCGGGGCGGACATACCATGGCTGCAACCTGTGCAGTCGCACAGGGACCAAGATGTAAAGGGGCCACAACCACCTCCTAAACAGGTGAACTGTGCATTATGATGAGCGATTGGACTGTAAAGGGCCCATACACTGTTCTGGCCCAGGGGTCTCATCTGTATGTGTCCGTCCCTGACGAACAGATGTACAGCAATACGCAGCAGGACAGACGAGATCCAGGGAGATATCCGATCGCCAGAACTGGGGTTAGGAAGGATTTTTTTCCCCCGTGAGGGAGTTTCTTCATCTTCCTCTGGATCTTTGGGTCCAGTGGCTCTCATCAGGTCCACAATCTCTGCAGCATGTTCTGTGGTCTCCATCGGACCAGACCTGAGAGTCACTGTGACCTTTAAGTTATTAAAGGGCCAGTAATATTTTACTGTCCCAATTAAGAAACAAATAATATATTGTGTCTCATTCACCAAGACCGGCAACAGTAAGTAAAGCATATACTTGCAGGGATTTGTGCCAAATTTTGCACCTATTTATTAGAATACGATAGATACATTAGAATAGGATAGATATACAATTGCTGTTAAAGGGAATCTGTCAGTAGATTTTTACTATGTAATCTGAGAACAGCATGATGTAGGGGCAGAGAACCTGATTCCAGTGATGTATCACTTACTGGACTGCTTGGTGCAGTTTTGATAGAATCCCTGCTTTCTCTATGGTGAATGCAGTAGTGTTCAGAATGGTAAGCCCTGTGTAAACTCACCCACAATCCTGTTTGGCATCTTTCTGTGTACAAACTGGAAATCAAAGTTGAGGGTGGAATTACACAGATTAGCGTGACTGGCTTGCACTTAAGACCTAGTCCGGAAGAGATAATCTCCTGCTGATAAAACACTGATTGTATTGAAACTACAACACGCAGCCTAATAAGTGACACATCCCTGGAATCAGGATCTCTTGCTCTACATCTTGCTGCTCTCCGATTAAATAGCAAAAACTTGCTGACAGATTCCCTTTGATCACGTACATGTTCTTTTTGGTATATCCCAGAGCAATGTCAACCATGCGTCTCACCAACTCTGCAGACGTGAGCGGTGTTGGACAACCACTTTACTGTATATATAGTCAACATATTCGGACTTAGATAAAAATTGCCGAACAAACAGATCCAGAATACAATTAAAACATCAGATACTTTATTAATAGAATATTATAAAAAACATAAATGTATAGAACAATACAAAAAAGTGCAAGAGAGCCCTATCTAGGGGGGGACTCTAGGTTATAATATGTAATACATACTATTAAAGACCTGTGTCAGAGACAAGTATACCCCAATATTCAATGATAAGTAGTGTTGAGCATTCCGATACCGCAAGTATCGGGTATCGGCCGATACTTGCGGTATCGGAATTCCGATACCGAGATCTGATACTTTTGTGGTATCGGATACATAGAGATGTGTAAAATAAAGAATTAAAATAAAAAATATTGATATATTTACCTCTCCGGCGGCCCCTGGACTCAGCGCGGGTAACCGGCAGGCTTCGTTGTTCAAAATCAGCGCTTTTAGGACCTGAGAATCACGTCCCGGCTTCTGATTGGTCGCGGGCCGCCCATGTGACCGCCACGCGACCAATCACAAGCCGCAACGTCACCGCAAGCTATTAGCGCGCTCATTTTTAAAAATGAGCGCGTTAATGGCTTTCAAAGACGTAGCGGCTTGTGATTGGTCGCGTGGCCGCGACCAATCACAAGCCGCGACGTCACCGCAAGCTATTAACGCGCTCATTTTTAAAAATGAGCGCGTTAATGACTTTCAAAGACGTAGCGGCTTGTGATTGGTCGCGGCCGCGACCAATCACAAGCCGCGACGTCACCGCAAGCTATTAACGCGCTCATTTTTAAAAATGAGCGCGTTAATGACTTTCAAAGACGTAGCGGCTTGTGATTGGTCGCGTGGCCACGACCAATCACAAGCCGCGACGTCACCGCAAGCTATTAAAAATGAGCGCGTTAATGACTTTCAAAGACGTCACATGCGACCAATCACAAGCCGCTACGTCTTTGAAAGTCATTAACGCGCTCATTTTTAAAAATGAGCGCGTTAATAGCTTGCGGTGACGTCTCCGGCTTGTGATTGGTCGCGGCCACGCGACCAATCACAAGCCGCTACGTCTTTGAAAGCCATTAACGCGCTCATTTTTAAAAATGAGCGCGCTAATAGCTTGCGGTGACGTCGCGGCTTGTGATTGGTCGCGTGGCGGTCACATGGGCGGCCCGCGACCAATCAGAAGCCGGGACGTGATTCTCAGGTCCTAAAAGCGCTGATTTTGAACAAAGAAGCCTGCCGGTTACCCGCGCTGAGTTCAGGGGCCGCCGGAGAGGTAAATATATCAATATTTTTTATTTTAATTCTTTATTTTACACATCCCTATGGATCCCAGGGCCTGAAGGAGAGTTTCCTCTCCTTCAGACCCTGGGAACCATGAGAATACCTTCCGATACTTGATGTCCCATTGACTTGTATTGGTATCGGATATCGGTATCGGCGATATCCGATATTTTTCGGGTATCGGCCGATACTATCCGATACCGATACTTTCAAGTATTGGACAGTATCGCTCAACACTAATGATAAGACATGAGAAAGTGGGCAAGAAACATATCTGTGCTATCTGGCTCAATAGAAGCTGCCTAAGTGTGCAGTAGTATAGGGAATAAATAATACATATTACCAGAAGCAGAGACGATGGTTGCAACAAACCAACCACAGCTATATAGGCTATAGGCATTATAGGCTATATATATATATATAGCCTATAATGCCTATAGCCTATATAGCCTATAATGCTGCCTGCTGACAGGTCACTGATCCCTCACTGACCTGCCCCCTAGTTTGCATAATGAATACCTAAGATACTGAATTAAAAAAAACACTTCTGCAGGCAAGTGCTGGCTGTGGCACCTGCACTGCAGCATAATCGCATGTGCACTTTGCACCAAAATGGCGCCACCCACGCCTGCGCAGTAGCAGCTCTAGGAGATCGCTGACAGCTGCTATTGTGCATGCGTGGGCGGCACCATCTTGTTGGAGGACATTTTGTTTTCTTCTCCAGCAAGATGGTGCTGCCGACGCCTGCACAACAGCAGCTATCTGATCTCTATACAAACTGATAGCTGCTACTGGGCAGGCGCGGCAGGCGCCATTTTCAAAATTATTATTTTTTCTTCTTTACCTCGCTCAAGTAAATCTGCAAAAGGGAATATATGCAAAATACACATGCAATTATGCTGCAGCGCCGGTGCCACGGCCGGCACCTGCCTGCAGAAGATTTCTTTTTATTCAGTATCTTAGGTATTCATTATCCAAACTAGAGGGCAGGTCAGTGAGGGATCAGTGACCTGTCAGCAGGCTGTATTATGAATATTTAATCAGAGCACCACATACCCCAGCCCCGCCTTAGGACACGAGCATCTTATTAACAAGAAACTAAAAATAAAGATTAAGAAGCAGCAACAAGACGGATTTCATTAACCAAGGTATAATTTTATTCAGTGTAACGGCGCTCAACTCACACTGTGTGTAGGTTACTATGCACAATCCTGCTGACAGGTTCCCTTTAAGGACCCACAACAAGTGTGCGAAATTGCAAAAATCTTTATGCATATGGGGCGCCCGCTGGGACCGTGGGGTACTCGGTACCGGGTCCGGTGGTTCTTAAAGGGGTGGTCACAGCAGCAGTGACCCGGTCCGTGGCCCTGGGCATCCAATTAAAGGGGTTTTAAAGTGGGAAAATAAAGTCTAAAGAGTCATGTTAGTGACTCCACCTGTGGTACTCGGCCATGGATGGCTGACGCTGCTTAAAGAGGTCCTCTGGGGATGATGGTATTGCAGCAGAGGTGGTATAGTTCCCCATAGGCAGAAATTGGTCCCCAGGGCTCCCGGTGCAGTTGGTAGATATGATAGATGGTGAAGTGCAGGAAAGAATTAGAGGACACAAGGTTGCAGTCTCTTTACCTTTTACTGATGCAGTTCAGGGTCAGGTTACAGGTGGTCTTTGGAATCCGGGCAGCCTGGAAGCGATTCGGAATCCCCCTAGCTGGGTGGGGTTGGAAGCCTTCTTACTGTGCTGTGTTCTAAGTTCCTTGCTGTCTGAGACTTCACACAAGGTCCTCTCTTTCTCTCTGTCCCTTTTAGGTGGACACTACCCGCATGGCAGGCAACTCAAGCTTTTTTACAGGGGTCACTCTCGTGGTGACTCTGGGCTCTATATGTTGCTGTGCCTTCAGGTGTAATGGTGGCCAGGAGACTTGGAATCTCCTGCCCGCCGGTTTCTGATGTGGGGCATACAGTTACCCCCACAAACTCGGAATTCTGGCTTCTGCGCTTGATCCTGGAGTGAGCCCAATCGCAGCTCCACTCCAGTTTCTCTCCTCCGTTGCTCCTTCTCACCTCACTGTCTCTTACAATCTGTCTGACTCTCCTGTCAGGAGCTACAGAGCCGCATGTCTGCTCATCTCCAGCTCTCCTCACAGACTCTCCACTACTGACTGACTAACTCCTCCTCCAGCCAGAATATATATAGGAAAGCTACCCTGAAATCGGGTCTAGAGCTCCCCCTTCTGGCTTGTAGTCAGGACAGTGTTGTATGTACATGTTACCTGTTAAGGGGATCCTTGTCGCTTCCAGGCATGACATCACCTCCCCGGTGAGGAAGGCAATACAACTGTAACAACCGGCTTCCTGGGGTGTTACATATACATCAACAGCGCAATCTGTATATATGTAAATGAGAACAAATAACAAAAAGGCTGTATAAGTGCAGTGATCACTGAATAGTAAGCTTTGGGGTAGGTAACTAGGCTGCAAAGAGGTGATTTATAAAAGCTGACGTATGGAGATCAACCTAATTTGCCCACCCTGCCATCACAGCATATGTGCCAATTGTTAGAATCTGTTTTGTTTTTTGACCAACCGCCATCTTGTTGTGGTTTTCTGGCTGCTGGTCTTTTTCCCCTGGTGCTGGGTTGTCTTAGGTCAGGTGATTGTTTCACCCTTTATTACCCAGCACCTGCCTCCCATTCCTTGCTGGGCAACAGTGTTAATCCGCTTGAGTTCTGGCTTGGTGCTTTGATAGCTTTCTGTGTTTGATTTTGTGCAGGTCTGGGATCTCTGGTTCTGCTATCTTTACTTTCTGTTTTCAGTTGGTTTCTGCAGCCGTCTCTGTGTTTCTATTAGGTGGTGACCTGATTTTATACCCAGTCCTTAGATCTCTCAGGGACCTCCCTCCCCCATCTATAAGTCTTTGCTGAGATTAACCTAGGATCGTCAGTGGGTCTATTCTCAAGGAATGGGTCGCCCACTCCATCGTAGGGTATCAGCCTAGTCTTATTGCAGGGTCAGTTTTCCCCCTTCTATCCCAGTTCTGTGTTGCAGTTCCGTAACACCAATATGTATCCAGTTCCTCTTTAAAAAACTCAAAGCATAGTGAAAAACACTGTACACTAACGAAGTAGGTAATTACCCTATTCACCACTACGCAGTACAGCAAAGTGCTTAGTTGCATCCACTTGAAAGAAGATCTGCACTCGGCGGGTATATGGAGGTCCTTGGTGAAATAACGAAGCAAGTAGAGCAGTAATGTAGCGAACTGGCAGCCAGTCCTAATCTTCACGCGTTTCAGAAAACTCCTTGGTCAGAGGAGACTGGTAACATACTATACCTAGTGGCTTTTGTGTCTCTGTCCTTTCAAAGATCAGCTAGATTATGGTTAAATAACAAGTACAACCCCTGGCAAAAATTATGTAATCACCAGCCTTGGAGGATGTTCATTCAGTTAATTTTGTAGAAAAAAAGCAGATCACAGACATGACACAAATCTAAAGTCATTTCAAATGGCAACTTTCTGGCTTTAAGAAACACTAAAAGAAATCAAGAAAAAAAATGTGGTAGTCAGTAATGGTTACTTTTTTAACCAAGCATAGGGAAAAAATTATGGAGTCACTCAATTATGAGGGAAAAACTTATGGAATCACCCTGTAAATTTTCATTCCCAAAACTAATACCTGCATCAAATTAGATCTGATTGTTAGTCTGCATCTAAAAAGGAGCGATCACACCTTGGAGAGCTGTTGCAACAAGTGAACTGACATGAATCATGGCTCCAACACGAGAGATGTCAATTGAAACAAAGGAGAGGATTATCAAACTCTTAAAAGAGGGTAAATCATCACGCAATGTTGCAAAAGATGTTGGCTGTTCACAGTCAACTGTGTCTAAAATCTGGACCAAATACAAACAACATGGGAAGGTTGTTAAAGGCAAACATACTGGTAGACCAAGGAAGACATCAAAGCGTCATGACCGGAAACTTCAAGCAATATGTTTCCAAAACAGGAAATGCACAACAAAACAAATGAGGGATGAATGGGTGGAAACTAGAGTCAACATCTGTGACCGAACTGTAAGAAACCGCCTAAAGGAATTGGGATTTACATACAAAAAGGCTGAATGAAAGCCATCATTAACGCCTAAACAGAAAAAAAACAAGGTTACAATGGGCTAAGGAAAAGCAATCGTGGACTGTGGATGACTGGATGAAAGTCATATTCAGTGATGAATCGCGAATCTGCATTGGGCAAGGTGATGATGCTGGAACTTTTGTTTGGTGCCGTTCCAATGAGATTTATAAAGATGACTGCCTGAAGAGAACAAGGAAATTTCCACAGTCATTGATGATATGGACTGCATGTCAGGTAAAGGCACTAGGGAGATGGCTGTCATTACATCTTCAATAAATACACACGTTTATGTTGATATTTCGGACACTTTTCGTATCCCATCAATTGAAAGGATGTTTCGGGAAGATGAAATCATTTTTCAAGATGATAATGCATCCTGCCATAGAGCAAAAACTGTAAAAACATTCATTGAAAAAAAGACACATAAGGTCAATGTAATGGCCTGCAAATAGTCCGGATCTCAATCCAATTGAAAATCTTTGGTGGAAGTTGAAGAAAATGGTCCATGACAAGGCTCCAACCTGCAAAGCTGATCTGGCAACAGCAATCAGAGAAAGTTGGAGCCAGATTGATGAAGAGTACGGTTTGAGACTCATTAAGTCCATGCCTCAGAGACTGCAAGATGTTATAAAAGCCAGAGGTGGTGCAACAAAATACTAGTGATGTGTTGGAGTGTTTTTTGTTTGTTTTGCATGATTCCATAATTTTTTCCTTCATAATTGAGTGACTCCATATTTTTTCTCCTATGCTTGGTTAAATTTAAAGTAACCATTACTGACTACCACATTTTTTGTTCTTGATTTATTTTAGTGTTTCTTAAAGCCAGAAAGTTGCCATTAGAAATGACTTTACTTTTGTGCCATGTCTGTGATCTGCTTTTTTTAACAAAATTGAGCAACTGAATGAACATCCTCCAAGGCCGGTGATTACATAATTTTTGCCAGGGGTTGTATATAATGGCAAAATAAAATGTACATAAACATATACAAGCATAATTTATTAGGAAAAGGAACTCAAAATTAAATGCAAATAAGATATATTTAAATATACTGTATATATAAAATATGCAAACTATGGATATGCAAATTATGCAAATACTGCCTGCATTTCAGAAGATGCATATATAGATGTATACACAAATTAAAAAATATTCATTACAAAACCGCAATCTGCATATGCTGCCCGATAGAGGGAAAAGAGACATGTTAAATATATATATATATGTACAGTATATATATATATATATATACATATATATATATATATATACACACTGCTCTGGCAAAAATTTAGAGACCACTACAAAATGTTCAGTTTGTCTGATTTTTCTCTTTATAAGTATATTCTTTAGTAAGATGTAAATTATTTTTTTAGTCTATATTCTTCTGACGACATGTCTCAGAATTTCCAAGCAATAAATTTTATATTTTTTTTCTGACAAAGAAAAATGGTCAAAATTAAAAAACAGTGCTTTCAGACCTCAAATAATGCAAAGAAAACAAGTTCATAATAATTTAGAAACAACAATACTAATGTTTTAACTCAGGAAGAGTTCAGAAATCAATATTTTGTGGAATAACCATGATTTTTAATCACATCTTTCATGCATCTTGGCATGCTTGTCACCAGTCTTTCACACTGCTTCTGGTGCAAAAATGTAAGCAGCTCTTAATAATAATAATAATAATAATAATAATAATAATAATAATAATAATAATAATCTTTATTTATATAGCGCCAACATATTCTGCAGCGCTTTACAGTTTAACAGCTTCAAACACAACAGTCATAAGTAACAATGTTAACAATACAATAATTAAAACAACTCAAGACGACCCTGCTCGTGAGAGCTTACAATCTACAATGAGGTGGGGGAGATACAAAGTACAGGTGTGTATTTACAATAATGTATTTACAATGATGGTCCAGCCATCTTCAGGGAGTGGGGGATAGATGGAAGTAGTGAATGAGCTACACACAAACAAAGTAACTGATTAGGGAACATGATAGGCCGCTCTGAACAAATGTGTTTTGAGGGAGCGCCTAAAACTATGCAAATTGTGGATGGCCCTAATTTCTTGGGGTAGAGCATTCCAGAGGATTGGTGCAGCACGGGAGAAGTCTTGTAGTCGGGAGAGGGAGGTACGGATTAGTGCAGAGGTTAGTCGAAAGTCATTTGCAGAGGGAAGAGGTCGGTTAGGCCGATAGACAGAAATGAGGGAGGAGATGTAAGGGGGTGCTGCACTGTGAAGAGCTTTGTGTGTGAGAGTAAGTACTTTGAATTCTATCCTGTAATGAATGGGCAGCCAGTTTAATGACTGGCGAAGAGCGGATGCATCTGAGTAACGATTAGCTAGATAGACGACCCTGGCTGCTGCATTGAGGATTGACTGGAGAGGGGAAAGTCAGATGAGGGGGAGGCCAATTAATAGAGCATTGCAGTAGTCCAGGCGGGAGTGTATCAGGGCGACAGTGAGGATTTTTGTTATTTCTATGGTGAGAAAAGGGCAGATTCTAGAGATGTTCTTTAGGTGTAAGCGGCACGAGCGGGCAAGAGATTGTATATGGGATGTGAAGGAGAGATCGGAGTCAAACATAACACCCAGACAGCGCGCCTGCTGCCGGGGTGTTATTATGGTGCCACCCACGGAGCGGGAGATGTCAGGTTTAGGGAGGTTAGTAAATGGTGGGAGCAGAAGAAGTTCAGTTTTGGAGAGGCTGAGTTTCAGATAGAGAGCAGACATGATGTCAGAGACTGCGGACAGACAGTCACTGGTGTTCTGTAGTACAGCAGGAGTAAGGTCAGGGGATGACGTGTATAGTTGTGTGTCATCAGCATAAAGATGGTACTGAAAGCCAAATCAGCTGATGGTCTGTCCAATTGGGGCTGTGTAGAGGGAGAAGAGAAGGGGGCCAAGGACTGAGCCCTGAGGTACCCCGACAGTGAGAGGAAGAGAAGATGAAGTGGAGCCAGAGAACAGAACACTGAAGGAACGGTCAGAAAGATAGGAAGAGAACCAGGAGAGAGCAGTGTCCTTAATGCCAAGTGACTGGAGCCTAGAGAGTAAGAGAGGGTGGTCAACAGTGTCGAAAGCTGCAGGAAGATGGAGAAGAATGAGCAGAGAGTGGTCACCGTTACATTTTGCTGTCAGGAGGTCGTTAGTCACTTTGATGAGTGCAGTTTCTGTCGAGTGTAGGGGGCGGAAGCCGGACTGTGAGGGGTCTAGGAGGGAGTGAATGGAGAGGTAACTGGTAAGGCGGGAGTAGACTAGGCGCTCCAAGAGTTTAGAGATGAAGGGGAGATTGGAGACCGGTCTGTAGTTGTTTGTGCAGGATGGGTCGAGGGTGGGTTTCTTTAGTGACGGAGTAATGATAGAGTGTTTGAAGGAGGACGGGAAAATGCCTTCTTTGTTTGATGGCTTGTGATTATCCATCTTCCGCTTGATTACATTCCAGAGGTTTTCAATGGGGTTCAGGTCTGGAGATTGGACTGCCCATGACAGGGTTTTGATGTTGTGGTCTCTTAATTTTTGCCAGAGCTGTATATATATATATATATATACATGTCTGAAATTTTGTAGATATCCCTCAGAGGAACATAGACCTGTATGTTATATTTTATGCTTTCATCCTCCAAAGATTATGCAAGGAAACAAATTCCACACATACACAAGTAACACACAAATTGCCATATCCCTCAGCTCTGCACTCCACTGTCCAGAGGAGCCAAACTCAGAGAAAGCCCAGTGGGTCAAGTCAAGAAATGAATTCAGAGACTAAAGGACCAGAGTAGGGTTGAGCGAAACGGGTCGGCCACTTTCAGAAGTCGCCGACTTTTGGCAAAGTCGGGTTTCATGAAACCCGACCCGACCCCTGTGTGGGGTCGGCCATGAAGTCGGCGATCTTCTGAATCTGGAATCGGAATTCCGATACCGATTCCCGATATGTTTAAGATATCGGGAATTGGTATCGGAATTCAGATTTAAGTGTAAAATAAAGAATAAAAATAAAAAATATCGCTATACTTACCCTCTGACGCGCCCTGGTACTAACCGGGAACCTTCCTTCCTTCGAATCAGCGCTTTCAGGACCTTGCGGTGACGTCGCGGCTTGTGATTGGCCGCGCGACCGCCCATGTGACCGCCGCACGACCAATCAGAAGCCGTGACGTCACCGCGACGTCACCGAAGGTCCTGGAAGCACTGATTCTTAGGAAGGAAGGCTGCCGGAAAGAAGCAGGGCGCGTCTGAGGGTGAGTATATACCTAATAGGAATATACTCACCCTCAGACGCGCCCTGCTTCTTTCCGGCAGCCTTCCTTCCTAAGAATCAGCGCTTCCAGGACCTTCGGTGACGTCGCGGGGACGTCACGGCTTCTGATTGGTCGCGCGGCGGTCACATGGGCGGTCGCGCGGCCAATCACAAGCCGCGACGTCACCGCGACGTCACCGCAAGGTCCTGAAAGCGCCGATTCGAAGGAAGGAAGGTTCCCGGTTAGTACCAGGGCGCGTCGGAGGGTAAGTATAGCGATATTTTTATTTTTATTCTTTATTTTACACTTAAATATCGATCCCAGGGCCTGAAGGAGAGTTTCCGCTCCTTCAGACCCTGGGAACCATTGGAAACCCAATGCACTGCATTGGGTTTCGAGTTTCGGCCGACCCCGACCCCGACTTTTTTATAGGATCGGCCGATTTCACTCGACCCGACTTTTGAAAAAGTCGGGTTTCGTGAAACCCGACCTGATCCTATAAAAGTAAAGGTCGCTCAACCCTAGACCAGAGTACAAGGGCAAAAAGGCAACAAGTTCTGTGTCATGGCTGAGGCCACTACATGTAAGAACATTCCAGTTAAAAATCCGTTTGGATTCCGCCCTTGACAACCGTGCCACAAAATTGCCACCCCTCCAATTCTTACCGATATTCTCCAGACCCAGGAACCTAGCTCCCTTAAAAGAACAGTGTTTTTATTAAGAAAATGTCGGGAGAGGCGGTGGCCATTAAAACCCCTTTTGATGTTGCACACATGTTCTCTTATCTGCTCTTGAGCCTTTTTATTGTATGGCCTACATATATTTTTTTCCAAACAGGCAAATTATGGTGTAAATAATGCCTTTAAAATGGCAAGTAATAAGGACCCTAATTTGAAAAGTCTCCATCCCTGTGTAGTTGTTTATCTCATTGCAAGTTTTCTGTGGGTGTTAGAGACATGTTTACTGCCATAGCAAAAACCACAGTTAAAAAAACAGCATTAGAAAATTTGCCCTAGTTGTAGTGTCCAAGCCAAGGTGATTACAAATAAGAGATTCCCCTTTTTGACTGCCACCATATGTTTTGTTTTTTAATTACAGGGGACCCCCATGCCTTTTTTTCAATTTTTTTTATTTATTAACTAGAACAGTAATGTCACATCATAGTAGCTGTATTTGTAAACCAAAACCAGGAGTGGGTGAGACATACAGAAGTGGTGACGTGCTTCTATTTTACTTTTCCTCTGATTGTTTGCCTCCTCGTTTTGACTTACAAATACTGATGTGCAGGGCCGGACTGGCCATCAGGCTCTTCTGGCAAATGCCAGAAGGGCCGGTGCCAGGCATGGGCTGCTACCGCTATCAGCGGCGCCAGGGCCGACTCCCCCCACCGCTGACTCACCACCTCTGCCCCAGCACGCATTCAACTATACCGGTGTCTATGACGCCGGTACAGTTAATTGCAATGATGAAGGAGAGAGCGTCCGTTGTCGCTCCCTCTCCCATCATTCCCCGCTCTGCCTCGCGCTGACACTGTGGGTGCGCGATGACGTCATATCATCATGCACCTGCTGTGTGGCCGGGCAGACTGCAGCTGCTGAGACCGGAGCCGAGAGCAGTGCGGGGCACGAGGAGAGGTGAGAAGAGTGAGTTTTTTTTTATCAGTGAGTGATAACGGGATTGGGGGGGCTGTATTAAATTCTATGGGGGCTGTGCTGTATTACATTCTATGGGGGCTGTGCTGTATTACATTCTAGGGCTGGCTGCATTACATTCAATGGGGGCTGGCTGCATTACCTTCTATGGGGCTGGCTGCATTACATTCTATGGGGGCTGTGCTGCATTACATTCTATTGGGGGGCTGTGCTGCATTACATTCTATGGGGGGCTGTGCTGCATTACATTCTATGGGGGGCTGTGCTGAATTACATTCTATGGGGGGCTGTGCTGTATTACATTCTATGGGGGCTGTCTGCATTACATTCTATGGGGGCTGTGCTGCATTACATTCTATGGGGGCTGTCTGCATGACATTCTATGGGGGGCTGTGCTGCATTACATTCTATGGGGGGCTGTGCTGTAGTACATTCTATGGGGGCTTTGCTGCATTACATTCTATGGGGGCTGTGCTGCATTATATTCTATGGGGGCTGGCTGCATTACATTCTATGGGGGCTGTCTGCATTACATTCTATGGGGGGCTGTGCTGCATTACATTCTATGGGGGGCTATGCTGTATTACATTCTATGGGGGCTTTGCTGCATTACATTCTATGGGGGCTGTGCTGCATTATATTCTATGGAGGCTGGCTGCATTACATTCTATGGGGGCTGTCTGCATTACATTCTATGGGGGCTGTGCTGCATTACATTCTATGGGGGCTGACTGCATTACATTCTATGGGGCTGACTGCATTACATTCTGTGGGGGCTGTGCTGTATTACATTCTATGGGGCTGTGCTGTATTACATTCTATGGGCGCTGTGCTGCATTACATTCTATGAGGGCTGGCTGCATTACATTCTATGGGGGCTGTGCTGTCTTACATTCTATTGGGGGGCTTTATTACATTCTATGGGGGCTGGCTGCATTACATTCTATGGGGGCTGTGCTGTATTACATTATATGGGGGCTGTGCTGTATTACATTCTATGGGGGTTGGGCTGTATTACATTCTATGGGGCTGTGCTGTATTACATTCTATGGGGGAGCTGTATTACATTCTATGGGGCTACATTATATTGCATGGGGGTTGTATTATATTCTGTGGGGAGGTGGGCTGTATTACATTCTATGGGGGGCTGTATTATATTCTATGGGGGGCTGTATTACGTTCTATGGGGGGCTGTATTACATTCTCTGGGGGCTACATTATATTCTATGGGGGGCTGTATTATATTCTATGAGGGGTGATTGCATCATACTCTATGAGGGGGCTACATTATACTATATGAGGAGGGCTGCATTGTATTCTATGGAGGGGCAACATTATATTCTATGGGGGGCTGCATTATGCTCTATGAGGGGCTACCATATATACGCAGGGGCTGCATTATACTATATGAGGTGGCAGCCTTATATTGTCTGGGGGTTACATTATACTCAGGGGGCTACAATATATTCTGTGGGGTGGCTGCATTATACTCTGAAGTGGCATAATTATACTATATGTGGGCTGCATTATACTGTATCGAGGACTATGGGGAATGCATTATACTATATGAAGAACTATGGGGTGCATTATACTATGGGAAGTGAATTGTACTACATGGATGACAATGGCGGTGCATTATACCATATGGAGCACTATGAGGAGTGTATTATACTATTTGGAGGACTGTGGCAGTACATTATAATATATGGAGGACTGAGCAGTGTATTTTAATATATGGAGGACTATGAGGAGTGTATTATACTATATGGAGGACTGAGGAGTGTATTATACTATATGGAGGACTGAGAAGTATATTATACTATATGGAGAACTGAGGAGTATATTATACTATATGGAGGACTGAGGTGCACATTATAATATATAGAGGACTATGGTGTGTATTATACTAACCAAGCAAAATGCTGCCTATTCATCGAGTGATTGGATTGTTTATGTGGGAACAGAAATCCTTTTTCTCAGCAGCACATCCCCGGTGTAAACTGTAGTTGTGCTGCTGATAACATGATATTGTATGGGGACAGATTGATCTAATTGTGATTGTTCTGTCCCCATCGTGCTTTCTCAGTTGGTGTAAAGAGGCCGGGAAACAAGTGAACGACTTCAGTATTGTCGATCACACTCGTTTAGTGGCCTGAGATCAGTGCATGTAAATACAGCAGTAATGCTTCGCAGGGAGACCAGGCAAGGATGATGACAGTTGTAGTCAGCACCCGACGCCTGGGAATAGCGCTAACTACTGCTTTTCCCAGCCGCCAGAGCATTTATTTCTGATATGTGTAATGATTTTTAGGGTTGATGTCAGCTGTGTAATGTCAGCTGCTATCAATCCCTGGTGTAAGTAATGTAGAGGTGTCTATCAGACACCCCCACTACTAGCCCAGACCTGGCGAGACCCAGTGACTCTGAAGAGTGGTGACGGTAGTAACAATACCGCTCTTCACAGTCACTGAGCTCAGCACAAGACCCGGAATATCTGAAGAGTGGTGACGTTACTGATGTCACCGCTCTTCAGAGTCACCGGATCTCGTGCTGCGCAGTGGAACCAAAAGTGGCTGTAGGCAAAGTTTATGGAGCATCAGAATGAGGTTCCATAGCCTTTGGTCGTCTCATCCCTTCATTATCTACGAGATCCAGTTATGTAGGTAAAGTAGCGGCTTTTCTTGGTAATGCAACTAAAAGCAATAAATAGGACTGAGCTGTAATGCTGGATACAGCTATAGTTATATGTTATATATTCATGTTACACTCCCCTCACTTCTTGTAACCTACAAGTGTACAAAGATATTATACAGTCACCATGTGACAAGTGGGCCTGTGTAACTTCAAATGCCAGGGCTGAATTTTAGTCCCAGTCCGGCCCTGCTGATGTGACTAAACACTGAATACATGTGAATGTGGCCTAATAAAGTTTGGTTAATTCACTAAAAACACTTAAAAAAAACTTCAAGGAAAACAGGCCATTGTGACATTTGTAGCTTTTTTCACTTGTAAAATGCAGCTTTTGGCTGTGTTCAGGTGTGCTGCTATCATGAGGCAAGTTGAATACTTTGCCTCAAGCGGCGGAGCATCCTTAAAGGCAGGGGGCAGCAGAGCGGCAGTCAGAACACCTGGTGCTGACTCTCCCTGTAATCCCTGCTCTGACACTTGCTGACAGTGCAATATCACAACAAATTAACGTGCGGCGTGCCCGGCAAATGACTGTTACTTACCCGGGCTGAGGTGCAGAGGCGGTGCCCAGTCTCCTGACATGCTGGGACACACACATTGCTGGTAGTCGGACTAGTCGCAGAGCAGTAACCGGCAGTAGGTAACTGTAAAAACATCATCAGCCCCCCCACCGGCCCCACATGCTGCTGCTGCACAGCTCTGTCACGGTTCACAGCTTCCCTCCATCAGACTGTCAGAAGTAGATAAGCTATGTGAACCAGCTGGGGTTTTCAGATCTGAAAGCAGTAAGTGGGATATAGCAGAGTTGGTGTGTGTTACCCTATGTGGATGAGCTGAGGTTGTCAGATATGGTCCTACTAAGACTTATTTGTACTGATTTTACTACGTGGGGGGGGGGGGGGGCGCCGTTTTGCAGTTCACCTCAGGCAGCAGAGAGGCTAGATTCACCCCTGGCTGTGTTCATGTGCAGAATTTTTCCAGTGTTTTTTCTGCAAATTAGAAGTTGCAGTTCACAGCACAAGCAAAAACGATGAGATTTCAGAAATCTCCTGCACGCGCTTGTTTTTTCTCCCGACTGAATTTCAGAACTGCAGCGTTTTTTAAATCTTCAGCATGTCAATTCTTTCAGCATTTTTTTGACCCATAGAAAGCAATAAAATAGAGAAAAAAAGCTGTAGATATCGCAACTGCGTTTTTCGCTGTTTATGATGAATAACACTAACTTTATTAAACATGTACTGTAGACAATGGGCACATGTAATCTGCACCCAAAAAATGCTGTAAAAACATTACACAACAAAAACTCTGAAAAACGGGCATTTTGAAAGCAGAATTTTTGCTGACAAGAGTGTGACAAGCTGCAAAAAAAAAAAAAATACTGCAAAAACGCTGATTTATGTGCCAGTGGTTTATGTAACACGAGTCTTGTGTGAGATTCCATTTAGTAGCGTTTTATATATAAAATACATTTTTGCATGTATATATATATATGCACACATATATAAATATTAAACTAAAATGGTATATACTGATAATACGCATCTGTACTATACAGTTGTGGCCAAAAGTATTGACACCCCTGCAATTCTGTCAGATAATACTCAGTTTCTTCCTGAAAATGATTGCAAACACAAATTCTTTTGTATTATTATCTTCAGTTAATTTGTCTTAAATGAAAAAACACAAAAGAGAATGAAGAAAAAAGCAAAACATTGATCATTTCACACAAAACTCCAAAAATGGGCCAGACAAAAGTATTGGCACCCTCAGCCTAATACTTGGTTGCACAACCTTTAGCCAAAATAACTGCGACCAACCGCTTCCGGTAACCATCAATGAGTTTCTTGCAATGCTCTGCTGGAATTTTAGAAATTTAGGCACCAGGGTGCCTTCTCCAAACTGCCATTTTTAGATCTCTCCACAGGTATTCTATGGGATTCAGGTCTGGACTCATTGCTGGCCACCTTAGAAGTCTCCAGTGCTTTCTCTCAAACCATTTTCTAGTGCTTTTTGAAGTGTGTTTTGGGTCATTGTCCTGCTGGAAGACCCATGACCTCTGAGGGACAACATCACCGGATGGGAGGAGTCGGGTCACATGATCAGTGACCTCAGTGTATTCAGGACTCTTCAGGACTCTGCTGTGCTGGTTGTCATGGTGCTGGAAGAGGGTAAGCTTATGCGAGGGGTCAGGAGGGGTTTACAGTGTGGATGTAGCAGAGCCGTGTGTGTACGGAGCGGAGCCGTGTGTGTACGAGGTGTGCGGAGCTGAGCCGCGTGTGTGCGAGGTGTGCGGAGCTGAGCCGCGAGTACGAGGTGTACAGAGCGGAGCCGCGTGTGTGCGAGGTGTACGGAGCGGAGCCGTCTGTGTGTACGAGGTGTGCGGAGCTGAGCCGCATGTGTGCAAAGTGTGTGGAGCTGAGCCCCGTGTGTGCGAGTTGTGCGGAGCTGAGCCCCATGTGTGCAAAGTGTGTGGAGCTGAGCCCCGTGTGTGCGAGGTGTGCGGAGCTGAGCCGCGTGTGTGCGAGGTGTACGGAGCGGAGCCGTCTGTGTGTACGAGGTGTGCGGAGCTGAGCCGCATGTGTGCAAAGTGTGTGGAGCTGAGCCCCGTGTGTGCGAGGTGTGCGGAGCTGAGCCGCGTGTGTGCGAGGTGTGCGGAGCTGAGCCTCGTGTGTGTGATGTGTGCAAAGCTGAGCCACGTGTGTGCGATGTGTGCGGAGCTGAGCCGTGTGTGTGCGAGGTGTGCGAAGCTGAGCCTCGTGTGTACGAGGTGTGCGGAGCTGAGCCGTGTGTGTACGGAGTGTATGAAGCAGACCCGTGTATGTGTACGAGCCGTGTGTGTACGGGGTGTATGGGGGGCGCCATTTTGCAGTTCGCCTCAGGCAGCAGAGAGGCTAGGTTCACCCCTGCTGGGACTCATGTTAGAGAGGAAGAATTCCCTTGGGGGGATGACTAACACGAATCCAGAATTGGATTCCCCCCTCCCCAAGGTCCCACCACAGCTCTCCATTTAAAAGAGGGGGGTGTATGTAACACCATGCAGCATCATCAATTCATCTTACCTCCTGATGATCCTTAAATTGGTGAAACGCGTTGAGGTCTAAGCTGTATAAATTTGATAAGTACCCTTTCATGTTTTCCAATTAATCTACTGGAATGTTTTCACAACCAAATCTATTCTCTGTTATACTGTATTGACTCATTGTGAAATCAGGTCAATATTATCATTGATCAGCACCTAGAAATGCATTTATGTGTGAGGCTCTGGTTTATCCCTTAGGTGTCTTCCTGGTGTCTCTTTTTAGTTTAATAATTTTGAATGCTACATCTCTATAACTATTTATGCATGCTGCGCAAGTTCATTGTATTGGTTCTTTGGTGCAGCGGTATTGAGAGTACCTATTATTTCCTAATGGGACAAGAATAAAATCATCCCAGGGACAGCCGCCGAGGAGCGGGGGCGCCATATCTGCTGCAAAGTAGGATGCCAACCTCTGCTGTTGAGGCAGGTGTCCAGATTATAGGAGATAGTTTAGTATTATCGTAGGGGTCTTTTGTGATTAATCTTTATATTTATCTTGGTATATCATTGGAGTGTGCCTAGATTGACTATTTCCAGCATTACTTTTGGGTAGATTGTATTGGTAGGGCAATTATTGCTGCTACATCCGGGTGTTCTGCCCTGCTATGTGGTGTCTAGCTCTATTGACTATGAAGCATTAGGGTATGTGCACACGTCAGGATTTTTTCCTGACAAAATCCTGACATTTCTGCCAGAAATCCGCGTTTTTTTTCGCGCGGATTTCTCGCAGAAATTGCGCGGATTTTGCGCGGATTTTTTGCGGATTTTTTGCGGATTTTTTTTTTTCCGGAATGTCTTTTTTGATAGGAAATCCGCAAAAAATCCGCAAAAAGAAAGCATGTCCGTTTATTTTGCGGAATGCGTTTTTTTTGCGGAAAAAAACGCTAACATATGCACAAAAAATGCGGAATGCATTCTAAAAAATAGGATGCATAATGTTAGCGTTTTTTTACCGGATTTATAGCGTTTTATAGCGAAATTCCGCAAAAAAAAACCGCTAAAAATCCTGACATGTGCACATACCCTTATTGTGTATCTGATATCACTTATATATAGGGCTTTCCAGGGCATAGAGGGACAGCCGCCGAGGAGCAGGGGCGCCTAACAGAATTTTAACATTAGAGTATTGTTAAGTTTGTGAACCCAGGGCTGCCACTAGAAATTTCGGGGCCCCATACTGGCAAAATTTTCGGGGCCCCCTTGAGACTCCGCCCAGGCTCCACCCCAGCCCCGCCTCCAGGCTCCACCCCACGAACTGTCCACAGTCCCACCGCTCTCTCTTGGAAAATCTCCACTTCTCACCTATCACACATTGACAGTTCCCATCACCAGATCACACATATAGCCGGCAGCTTTTGTTTTGGCCAAAAGATTTTTTAAGCCGCCACCATAACACGGTAGACACTTTTGGCCGGGCCCTACTCTACTGTAACCTACTAAATATTTGTTAAAATATGCAATACAATTTAGGTATATTTTTATTTATTTTTCAATTTTTAAAATGACCTATAATACTACATACAAGGAACAATTACCACAGCACTATGACCAGATGACATATTACCACCACAGTGATCGAATAATATCACATACAAGGAACAAATACCGCTACACCATGACCAGACCGCATATAACCAACAATGACTGAATACTACAATACTGATCAGTAATAAAAAAAAAAAACCACAATACTATCACCATCAGTGCCATTATGCACAGGAGATCTGTAATTAGTAAGCAGTGTCTGTGTACAGGTAATACAGTGATCACTGGTGACATTACACACAGGAGCTCTGTATATAATATATAGGTAATACAGTGATCACTGGTGACATTGTACACAGGACCTCTGTATATAGTATACAGTGTATAGTGTCAGTGTATAGGTAACACTGACTCACCAGTGACGTCTCTAGGTGAAGTCCTTCATCTTTCATCCAGCACAGACCGCCATCACTTCATCCAGCCAGGACTCGTCTCTGCAGGAAATAAAACAGTTATCTCGAGTTCCGCTTGTAGAACACATTACGTAATTTTCCCAACTTCTACATTACACCACATGAAGAAGGCAACATAGTATCACTCTACACAGTAACAGGACCGCCCCCCCATTTAAAACAGTATACTCAAAAAATAAAATAAATACATCACTGCAATAATAATATCCCTTAATTAGCCCCTATGGTAATATTCGCCATCCTAGCCCCCATGTGTCTCATTCCAGGCTCCAGCCATATGTTCTCCCATCCTGCCCTCATGAGTATCCATTCTGCCCCATATGATCTCCCCATCCTGCCCCATCTGTCTCCATCGTATCCATCCTGCCCCATCTGTCTCCATTCTGCCCCATCTGTTTCCAATCCTGCCCCATTTATGTCCAGCACTCTGCCCCATCTGTGTACAGCACTCTGCCCAGCACTCTGCCCCATCTCTGTCCAGCACTCTGCCCCATCTCTGTCCAGCACTCTGCCCCATCTCTGTCCAGCACTCTGCCCCATCTCTGTCCAGCACTCTGCCCCATCTCTGTCCAGCACTCTGCCCCATCTCTGTCCAGCACTCTGCCCCATCTCTGTCCAGCACTCTGCCCCGTGTCCAGCTTTCTGCCCCCCATGTGTCCAGCTTTCTGCCCCCCCCGTGTCCAGCTTTCTGCCCCCTCTGTGTCCAGCTTTACTGCCCCCTCTGTGTCCAGCCTTCTGCCCCCCGTGTCCAGCTTTACTGCCCCCCTGTGTCCAGCGGCCTTCTGCCCCCTCTGTGTCCAGCCTTCTGCCCCCCCTGTGTCCAGCTTTACTGCCCCCCTGTGTCCAGCCTTCTGCCCCCCCTGTGTCCAGCTTTACTGCCCCACTGTGTCCAGCGGCCTTCTTTCCCCCTGTGTCCAGCTTTACTGCCCCCTCTGTGTCCAGCCTTCTGCCCCCCGTGTCCAGCTTTACTGCCCCCCTGTGTCCAGCTTTACTGCCCCCCTGTGTCCTGCGGCCTTCTGCCCCCGTGTCCAGCTTTACTGCCCCCTCTGTGTCCAGCTTTACTGCCCCCTGTGTCCAGCCTTCTGCCCCCTGTGTCCAGCTTTACTGCCCCCCTGTGTCCAGCGGCCTTCTGCCCCCCCTGTGTCCAGCTTTACTGCCCCCCTGTGTCCAGCGGCCTTCTGCCCCCCCTGTGTCCAGCTTTACTGCCCCCCTGTGTCCAGCGGCCTTCTGCCCCCTCTGTGTCCAGCTTTACTGCCCCCCTGTGTCCAGCGGCCTTCTGCCCCTTCTGTGTCCAGCTTCACTGCCCCCCTGTGTCCAGCGGCCTTCTGCCCCCCCTGTGTCCAGCGGCCTTCTGCCCCCCCTGTGTCCAGCGGCCTTCTGCCCAAACCCCCCCCCCGATCGCCGCTCTCAATAAAAATAAAAAAAAGTTCTACTTACCTGCCGCGCTCCTCTCTCCACGCAGCTGCACCGTGCACTCGCCGGCGACTGACAATGACGTCAGACGCCGGCGACCTGCACGCTGCGGCTGGCGGCTGTTAACTATTGACGTGCGGGCGCGGGCCCGCACGTCAATAGCGTACAGCTGTAGCGCCGGCCGCCGCTAAGGGCCCGGTTCAGCCTGCGGCTTCCGGTAGGGGCCCGGTGAGCAGGTAAGAGGGGGCCCGATGCGGGCCCCCTCTGCTCACCGGGCCCCTTACGCCAGTCACGGCTGTAGTGCCCTGATGGCGGCCCTGTGTGAACCACGGCAGGGGCCGCCTCTTGCACCCATCTTATTACACCCTTGTCCTTGTCAGTGGGAAGCTGAGGGAGCCTGCCAGATGGCGGAGCTCAGGCCATAGTGTATGCAGACTGAAAACAGGAGCAGAGAGCGGGAAGATGTCCTGGCCGGCAGGAGAAGCTCAGGAAGTGTGCACGTATGGACACTGGAGGGAAGATACGGGGTAGTGCACTTTGGTCTGGGGCCACGGCCCCGAATTAAAGTTTCTAGCGATGCCCCTGGCAGTATGCCACTGAATGGGGGGCCTTGATGGAATAGGGCTCCTAGGTGTTTTACTAGGTTGCCTGCCCCTAATGCTGGCCCTGTCCATAGAATCTACTATATAATTGTCTACGGGTCACTTCCGTCTGTCTGTCTTTCTGTCTGTCTTTCTGTCTATATGTCACGGATATTCATTGGTCGCGGCCTCTGTCTGTTGTGGAAATCCAAGTCGCTGATTGGTCGTGGCAAAACGCCCACGACTATTGCCACGACCAATCAGCGACGGGCACAGTCTGGCGGCAATATGGCCGCTCCTTCCTCCCCGCAGTCAGTGCCCGCTCCATACTCCCCTCCAGTCAGCCCTCACACAGGGTTAATGGCAGCGTTAATGGACCGCGTTATGCCGCGGTGTAACGCTCTCCATTAACGCAGCTATTAACCCTGTGTGACCAACTTTTTACTATTGATGCTGCATATGCAGCATCAATAGTAAAAAAAATCTAATGTTACATATGTGGCTGGGCAATATACTACGTGACTGGCCAATATACTACATCACTGGGCAGTATACTCTGTGTCTGTGCTGTACACTACGTGGCTCTGTGCTGTATACTATGACACTGTGCAATATACTACATCGCTGTGCAATATACTACGTGGCTGGGCAATATACTACGTGGACATGCATATTCTAGAATACCCGATGCGTTAGAATCGGGCCACAATCTAGTATGCTATAAATGTCTAACAAATGCCGTTTTCACTTTTGTACTCCACACGTTTCTTCAAAATTGGTGTTCCCTATCCTGCTTTTAATTCTTTTTCCGTAATTCTCATGGAAATCAATGAAGACTACCACGAATATGCACGACCATCTCTCTATTCATTGGAAATTGGAGTGCATCTATCAGACAGCGATGACATATCCTGTGTGCAGGTAATAACTATTTATGGTGGAAATACTCTTTTATTAGACTGTTTAATGTTTAAAGGGGTTTTCGAGGAGTCGAAAAATTCTTAACCTGAAAAGTTTTTGTGTTGAAAATTATTTCAATGCATTTTGTCTTGCTTTAATGCTTGTTTTTTCTGGTCCCATTATCCTGGGCGCATGCCACTCGTTTGCTTTCAGGTTTGTGGCCATGCTATTGAGGCCATTGACATATTCCCATTTGGTTTGCACATTCCTACTCTTCCCTATAGACCTCTCTCTACCTTTGGTGAGTAGGGTTGAGCGAAACGGATCGTTCATTTTCAAAAGTCGCCGACTTTTGGCACAGTCGGGATTCACGAAACTCGACCCGACCCCTGTGTGGGGTCGGCCATGCGGTACGCGACTTTCGCGCCAAAGTCGCGTTTCAATGACGCTGAAAGCGCCATTTCTCAGCCAATGAAGGTGGACGCAGAGTGTGGGCAGCGTGATGACATAGGTCCTGGTCCCCACCATCTTAGAGAAGGGCATTGCAGTGATTGGCTTGCTGTCTGCGGCGTCACAGGGGCTATAAAGAGGCGTTCCCGCCGACCGCCATCTTACTGCTGCTGATCTGAGCTTAGGGAGAGGTTGCTGCCGCTTCGTCAGAAGCAGGGATAGTGTTAGGCAGGGTCCATTAACCCCCAAACCGCTTGTGCTGTAGCGATTTCCACTGTCCAACACCACCTTTTGTTTGCAGGGACAGTGGAAGCAACATTTTTTTCCTCAGCGCTGTAGCTCATTGGGCTGCCCTAGAAGGCTCCCTGATAGCTGCATTGCTGTGTGTACGCCGCTGTGCAAACCAACTGCTTTTTTCAAAGCACAAATCCTGTTGTTCCTTCCTTTCTGCACAGCTATCTTGTTTGTTTGTCCACACTTTTGATTTAATTTGTGCAGCAGTCCACTCCTTCTTATTGCTGCCTGCCATACCTGGCTGAGATTACTACAGGGAGATAGTAATTGTAGGACAGTCCCTTTTTTTTTTTTTTTTTTAATTCTCCCTAAAAAAATAAGTTGTGGGAGATTAAGATTGGCATTTCTGCTAGAGTGCCATCCCTGAGTGTGCCATCTCTCTCAAATATTGGGCCACAGAAAGCCTAGTGTCTGATTTTGGTTTTAAAATTCTCCCTGAAAAAAAAAAATAAACAGTGGGAGATTAATATTGGCCTTTGTGCTTGTGTGCGCCAGTCCTGGGTGCCATCTCTCAAATATTGGGCCACAGAAAGCCTAGTGTCTGTTTTTTTTTTTTTTAACCCCTTAGTGACAGAGCCAATTTGGTACTTAATGACCGAGCCAATTTTTACAATTCTGACCACTGTCACTTTATGAGGTTATAACTCTGGAACGCTTCAACGGATCCCGCTGATTCTGAGATTGTTTTTTCATAACATATTGTACTTCATGTTAGTGGTAACATTTCTTCGATATTACTTGCGATTATTTATGAAAAAAATGGAAATATAGCAAAAAAAATTTAAATTTGCAATTTTCAAACTTTGTATTTTTATGCCCTTAAATCAGAGAGATATGTCACGAAAAATAGCTAATAAATAACATTTCCCACATGTCTACTTTACATCAGCACAATTTTGGAAACAAAATTTTTTTTGTTAGGGAGTTATAAGGGTTAAAAGTTGACCAGCAATTTCTAATTTTTACAACACCATTTTTTTTTAGGGACCACATCACATTTGAAGTCATTTTGAGGGGTCTATATGATAGAAAATAACGAAGTGTGACACCATTCTAAAAACTACACCCCTCAAGGTTCTCAAAACCACATTCAAGAAGTTTATTAACCCTTTACGTGCTTCACAGGAACTGAAACAATGTGGAAGGAAAAAATGAACATTTAACTTTTTTTTGCAATCATCTTAATTCAGAACCATTTTTTTTATTTTCACATGTGTAAAAACAGAAATGTAACCATAAATTTTGTTATGCAACTTCTCCTGAATATGCCAATACCCCATATGTGGGGGTAAACCACTTTTTAGGCGCACCGCAGAACTTGGAAGTGAAGGAGCGCCGTTTGACTTTTTCAATGCAGAATTGGCTGGAATTGAGATCGGACGCCATGTCACGTTTAGAGAGCCCCTGATGTACCTAAACAGTGGAAACTCCCCAAAAGTGACCCCATTTTGGAAACTAGACCCCTTAAGGAACTTATCTAGATGTGTGGTGAGCACTTTGAACCCCCAAGTGCTTCACGGAAGTTTATAACGTAGAGCCGTGAAAATACAAAATCGCTTTTGTTTACACAAAAATGATCTTTTCGCCCACAAATTCTTATTTTCACAAGGGTAACAGGAGAAATTAGACCAAAAACGTTGTTGTGCGATTTCTCCTGAGTACGTCGATACCCCATATGTGAGGGTAAACCACTGTTTGGGTGCACCGCAGAGCTTGGAAGTGAAGGAGCGCCGTTTTACTTTTTCAATGTAGAATTGTCTGGAATTGAGATCGGACGCCATGTTGCGTTTGCAGAGCCCCTGGTGTGCCTAAACAGTAGAAACCCCCCACAAGTGACACCATTTTGGAAACTAGACCCCTTAAGGAACTTATCTAGATGTGTGGTGAGCACTTTGAACCCCCATGTGCTTCACAGAAGTTTATAACGTAGAGCCGTGAAAATAAAAAATCGTATTTTTTCTACAAAATGATCTTTTTGCCCCCAAATTTTTATTTTCACAAGGGTAACAGGAGAAATTAGACCACAAAAGTTGTTGTGCAATTTCTCCTGAGTACGTCGATACCCAATATGGGGGGGTAAACCACTGTTTGGGCGCACCGCAGAGCTTGGAAGAGAAGGAGTGCCGTTTTACTTTTTCAATGTAAAATTGGATGGAATTGAGATTGGACGCCATGGCGCGTTTGGAGAGCCCCTGATGTGCCTAAACAGTGGAAACCCCCCACCAGTGACACCATTTTGGAAACTAGACCCCTTAAGGAACTTAACTAAAAGTGTGGTGAGCACTTTGAACCCCCATGTGCTTCACAGACGTTTATAACGTAGAGCCGTGAAAAAATAAAATCACATTTTTTTCTACAAAAATGATCTTTTTGCCCCCAAATTTCTATTTTCACAAGGGTAACAGGAGAAATTAGACCACAAAAGTTGTTGTGCGATTTCTTCTGAGTACGTCGATACCCAATATGTGGGGGTAAACCACTGTTTGGGCGCACCGCAGAGCTTGGAAGAGAAGGAGTGCCATTTTACTTTTTCAATGTAGAATTGTCTGGAATTGAGATCGGACGCCATGTCGCGTTTGGAGAGCCCCTGATGTGCCTAAACAGTAGAAATCCCCCACAAGTGACCCCATTTTGGAAACTATACCCCCCATGGAACTTATCTAGATGTGTGGTGAGAGCTTTGAATGCCCAAGTATTTCACAGAAGTTTAGAATGCAGAGTCGTGAAAATAAAAAATATTTTTTTTCCACAATAAAGATATTGTAGCCCCCAAGTTTTTATTTTCACAAGGGTAACAGGAGAAATTGGACCACTAATGCTGTTGCTCAATTTATCCTGAGTACGCTGATACCCCATATGTGGGGGTAAACCACTGTTTGGGCGCACGGCAGAGCTCGGAAGGGAAGGAGCGCCGTTTTGGAATGCAGACTTAGATAGAATGGCCTTTGGGCGTTATGTTGCGTTTGCAGAGCCCCTGATGTACCTAAACAGTAGTAACGCCCCACAAGTGACCCCGTTTTGGAAACTAGACCCCCCAAGGAACTTATATAGATGTGTGGTGAGAACTTTGAATGCCCAAGTGCTTCACAGAAGTTTATAATGCAGAGTCATAAAAATAAAAAATATTTTTTTTCCACAAAAAAGATTTTGTAGCCCCCCAAGTTTTTATTTTCACAAGGGTAACAGGAGAAATTGGACCCCAGAAGTTGTTGTGCAATTTATCCCGAGTACGCTGATGCCCCATATGTGGGGGTAACCCACTGTTTGGACGTACGGCAGAGCTCAGAATGGAGGGAGCACCATTTGACTTTTTGAGCGCAAAATTGGCTGTCGTGTTTGGAGACCCCCTGATGTACCTAAACAGTGGAAACCCCCCAATTCTAGCTCCAACCCTAACCCCAACACACCCCTAACCCTAATCCGAACCTGATCCATAATCCTAATCACTAACCCTAACGATAATCACAACCCTTACGCCAAAACAACCCTAATGTCAACCCTAACCATAACCCTAATCAAAACCCTAAATCCAACCCTAATCCCAATACATCCCTAATCACAACCCTAACCTTAACCCTAATCCCAAACCTAACCCTAATCCCAAACCTAACCCTAATCCCAAGCGTAACCCTAATGCCAACCCTAACCCTAATACTAACCCTAATCCAAACCCTAACCCTAATCCCAACTCTAACCCTAACTTTAGCCCCAACCCTAACCCTAGCCCTAAGGCTACTTTCACACTTGCGTCGTTTGGCATCCGTCGCAATCCGTCGTTTTGGACAAGAAACAGATCCTGCAAATGTGCCCGCAGGATGCGTTTTTTGCCCATAGACTTGTATTGCCGACGGATCGTGACGGATGGCCACACGTCGCGTCCGTCGTGCACTGGATCAGTGTTTTGGCGGACCGTCAGCACAAAAAAAGTTCAATGTAACGTTTTTTTGTACGTCGCATCCGCCATTTCTGACCGCGCATGCGTGGCCGTAACTCCGCCCCTCCTCCCCAGGACATAGATTGGGCAGCGGATGCGTTGAAAAACTACATCAGCTGCCCACGTTGTGCACAATTTTCACAACGTGCGTCGGTATGTCGGGCCGATGCATTGCGATGGCCCTGTACTGACGTAAGTGTGAAAGAAGCCTAACCCTAAATTTAGCCCCAACCCTAACCCTAAATTTAGCCCTAACCCTAGCCCTAATCCTAGCCCTAGCCCTAATCCTAACCCTAGCCCTAACTCTAGCCCTAACCCTAGCCCTAATACTAGCCCTAACCCTAACCCTAGCCCTAACCCTAACCCTAGCCCTAACCCTAGCCCTAACCCTAGCCCTAACCCTAGCCCTAACCCTAGCCCTAACCCTAACCCTAGCCCTAACCCTAGCCCTAACCCTAGCCCTAACCCTAACCCTAGCCCTAACCCTAGCCCTAACCCTAACCCTACCCCTAACCCCAACCCTAACCCTACCCCTAACCCTAGCCTTAACCCTAACCCTAATTTTAGCCCCAACTGCTCTTCTCCTGCCGGCCAGCAGATAGAGACAAATGGCGGGCGCACTGCGCATGCGCCCACCATTTTCTTTTCCCCAGAAGACGCCGGCGGCCAGGAGGAGCAGCAGGAGGACCCAGGGACACCGGTAAGTATAATAGGGTCCCCAAATCCCCCTATTTCTCTGTCCTGTGATGTGCGATCACATCAGAGAACAAAGAATTACACTTTGCATTTTTTTTTTTTTGCGGTCGTCGGTAAACAGTTAATTACCGGCGATCGCAAAACAGGGGTCGGTAAAACCGACCCCGATCATGCTCTTTGGGGTCTCGGCTACCCCCGGTAGCCGAGACCCCAAAGATTCTCCCGGGGCCGGCCGGCGGGCGCACTGCGCATGCGCCCGCCATTTTGAAGATGGCGGCGCCCACCGGGAGCCACGAGGAGCACCGGGGGAGATAGGTGAGTATCGGGGGGCTATCTGGGACCCCCTTTCTCTGTCCTCTGATGTGCGATCACATCGGAGGACAGAGAAATTAAAAAGAAATCGCGGTTTTTTTGTTTTTTTTGCGATCGCCGGTAAACGGTTAATTACCGGCGATAGCAAAAGCGGGGTGGGTAAAAAAAAACCCCCCGAATCATGTTCTCTGGGGTCTCGGCTACCCCCAGCAGCCAAGACCCCGGAGAAAATCCGACTCTGGGGGGCGCTATTTACTTTTTCCACAGCGCCGTTAATTAACGGCGCTGTGGTTTAAGTACCCTTAGCGGCCGCCGTTAAAAGGCGTATTGGCGGTCGCTAAGGGGTTAAAATTCTCCCTGAAAAAAACAAATAAACAGTGGGAGATTAATATTGGCCTTTGTGCTTGTGTGCGCCAGTCCTGGGTGCCATCTCTCAAATATTGGGCCACAGAAAGCCTAGTGTCTGATTTTGGTTTTAAAATTCTCCCTGAAAAAAAAAATAAACAGAGGGAGATTAATATTGGCCTTTGTGCTTGTGTGCGCCAGTCCTGGGTGCCATCTCTCAAATATTGGGCCACAGAAAGCCTAGTGTCTGATTTTGGTTTTAAAATTCTCCCTGAAAAAATAAAAAAAACAGTGGGAGATTAATATTGGCCTTTCTGCTTGTGTGCCAGTCCTTACTGTGTCATCTCTCTCAAATAGTGGGCCATAGAAAGCCTTTTTTTTTTTTTTTAATTTGGTTTCTAAATTCTCCCTGAAAAAATAAAAAAAAACAGTGGGAGACTAATATTGGCCTTTGTGCTTGTGTGCACCAGTCCTGGGTGCCATCTCTCAAATATTGGGCCACAGAAAGCCTAGTGTCTGATTTTGGTTTTAAAATTCTCCCTGAAAAAAAAAAAATAAACAGTGGGAGATTAATATTGGCCTTTGTGCTTGTGTGCGCCAGTCCTGGGTGCCATCTCTCAAATATTGGGCCACAGAAAGCCTAGTGTCTGTTTTTTTAATTTTTTTTATTTTGGTTTTAAAATTCTCCCTGAAAAAAACAAATAAACAGTGGGAGATTAATATTGGCCTTTGTGCTTGTGTGCGCCAGTCCTGGGTGCCATCTCTCAAATATTGGGCCACAGAAAGCCTAGTGTCTGATTTTGGTTGTAAAATTCTCCCTGAAAAAAAACAAATAAACAGTGGGAGATTAATATTGGCCTTTGTGCTTGTGTGCGCCAGTCCTGGGTGCCATCTCGCAAATATTGGGCCACAGAAAGCCTAGTGTCTGATTTTGGTTTTAAAATTCTCCCTGAAAAGAAAAAAACAGTGGGAGATTAATATTGGCCTTTCTGCTTGTGTGCCAGTCCTGAGTGTGCCATCTCTCTCAAATAGTGGGCAATAGAAAGCCTTTTTTTTTTTTTACATTTGGTTTCTAAATTCTCCCTGAAAAAAAAAAAACAGTGGGAGATTAATATTGGCCTTTCTGCTTGTGTGCCAGTCCTGAGTGTGCCATCTCTCTCAAATAGTGGGCCATAGAAAGCCTAGTGTTTTTTATTTTAAAATTTGGTTTCTAAATTCTCCCTGAAAAAAAAAAAAAAACTGTGGGAGATTAATATTGGCCTTTCTGCTTGTGTGCCAGTCCTGAGTGTGCCATCTCTCTCAAATAGTGGGCCATAGAAAGCCTAGTGTTTATTTTTTATTGGGTTTATAAATTCTCCCTGACAAAAAAAAACAGTGGGAGATTAATATTGGCCTTTGTGCTTCTGTGCCAGTCGTGTGTGCCATCTCTCTGAATTAGTGGGCCACAGAAAGCCTAGTGCCTGTTTTTGGTTATTAAATTCTCCCTGAAAAAAAAAGAAACAGTGGGAGATTAATATTGACATTTGTGCTTGAGTGACAGTCCTGCGTGTGTGGCATCTCTCTCATTTGGTGCCAAAGAAAACAGAGTGTGTAACATCGTGCCTGATTTTCCTTGCGGTCTCACCCACCTATAAAGGGATATCTAAATCATACAGAAGTTAGAGTTCACCTTGTAAGTTGTTTGACAGTAACAAATACCGTTACTTTGGTGACGTTTTTAAAACAATGAGGAAGTCTGGTGGAAGAGGTCGTGGCCGTGGGCGTTCATTGCCAGCTGGTAATGATGGTAGTGGTAGTGGAGCATCAGGTGGCCGTGGGAAAAACAATATAGCACCTAAGTCTCGAGCTGTGGAGCCAGGTTCGTCGTCTGGCTACACAAGGCCTCGAACGCTCCCTTTTCTGGGAGTAGGAAAACCGCTTTTAAAGCCGGAGAAGCAAGAGCAAGTTTTGGCTTACCTTGCTGACTCAGCCTCTAGCTCTTTTGTCTCCTCTTCTGAAACTGGTAAATGTAAAAGCAGCGCGTCGTTAGTGGATGTTCACGGTCAGGGACAGGGACAAGTCGCTTCCTTGTCCTCTTCAGCAAAAACAACAACAGAGAAGGATGCAGCAGGCGAAACAACGGGTTACTCCATGGAGCTCTTTACACATACCGTCCCTGGCTTAGAAAGTGAAACAGTTAACAGGCCATGCCCATTACAAGTTGAATCTGACATGGAGTGCACTGATGCTCAGCCACAGCCAGACTACTATGCTGGTCCTTTGACTCAGACCACAACATTGCCCTCGCAGGGTACTGATCCAGAATCAGACCCTGATGAGACTATGTTGCCCCGTCACGAACGCTATACCACCGACTTACACGGTGACACAGACGAAGTTGCACACGAGATAGAAGAGGAGGTTATAGATGACCCAGTTGTTGACCCCGATTGGCAGCCATTGGGGGAACAGGGTGCAGGCGGCAGTAGTTCTGAAGCGGAGGAGGAGGGGCCGCAGCAGGCATCAACATCGCAACAGGTTCCATCTGCCGGGCCCGTATCTGGCCCAAAACGCGTGGCAAAGCCAAAACCTGTTGGAGCACAGCGTGGCCATCCAGTTAAAGCTCAGTCTGCAATGCCTGAAAAGGGATCCGATGCTAGAAAGAGTGCAGTCTGGCATTTTTTTAAACAACATCCAATTGATCAGCGTAAAGTCATCTGTCAAAAATGTTCAACTACCTTAAGCAGAGGTCAGAATCTGAAAAGTCTAAATACAAGTTGCATGCATAGACATTTAACTACCATGCATTTGCAAGCCTGGACTAACTACCAAACGTCCCTTAAGGTTGTAGCACCCTCGGCCAATGAAGCTAGTCAGCAACGCTACATCCCTTCCGTCACTGTAAGGCCACCATTTTCCGCACCACCTGCAGTATCTGTGCAGGTTTCTTTGCCAGGCCAAAGCAGTCAGGGTCAGGGAATCACCAGTTTCGTAGTAGGAAACACTGCATCTAGGGCACCGGCGGCAACAATACAGTCTCCAACCGTCTCTCAGTCTGCCATGTCCACCGGCACCCCCGCTAGTTCCACGATCTCCAGCTCTCCAGTCCAGCTCACCCTACATGAGACTCTGGTTAGAAAAAGGAAGTACTTAGCCTCGCATCCGCGTACACAGGGTTTCAACACCCACATAGCTAGACTAATCTCGTTAGAGATGATGCCCTACCGGTTAGTTGAAAGCGAAGCTTTCAAAGCCCTGATGGACTACGCTGTACCACGCTACAAGCTACCCAGTCGACACTTCTTTTCGAGAAAATCCATCCCAGCCCTCCACCAGCATGTTAAAGAGCGCATCGTCCATGCACTCAGGCAATCTGTGAGTACAAAGGTGCACCTGACAACAGATGCATGGACCAGTAGGCATGGGCAGAGACGCTACGTGTCCATCACGGCACACTGGGTGAATGTGGTGGATGCAGGGTCCACAGAGGACAGCAATTTTGGGACAGTTCTGCCTAGCCCACGGTCTAGGAAACAGTTGGCTGTAGCCGTTTGCACCCCCTCCTCCTCCTCCTCGTCCTCCTGCAGAAGCGAGAGCTCGTCCACAGACCACAGTCGCCCAACCACTCCATCCGCAGCTGCCACTGTTGCACACCAGTTGTCCCATTATGGGGCAGCTACTGGCAAGCGTCAGCAGGCTGTATTGGCTATGAAGTGTTTGGGCGACAACAGACACACCGCGGAAGTTCTGTCCGAGTTCTTGCAGAAAGAAACGCAGTCGTGGCTGGGCACTGTAGATCTTGAGGCAGGCAAGGTAGTGAGTGATAACGGAAGGAATTTCATGGCTGCCATCTCCCTTTCCCAACTGAAACACATTCCTTGCCTGGCTCACACCTTAAACCTGGTGGTGCAGTGCTTCCTGAAAAGTTATCCGGGGTTATCCGACCTGCTCCTCAAAGTGCGCGGACTTTGCTCGCATATCCGCCGTTCGCCCGTACACTCCAGCCGTATGCAGACCTATCAGCGGTCTTTGAACCTTCCCCAGCATCGCCTAATCATAGACGTTGCAACAAGGTGGAACTCAACACTGCACATGCTTCAGAGACTGTGCGAACAGAGGCGTGCTGTTATGTATTTGTGGGAGGATACACATACACGGGCAGGCAGTAGGATGGCAGACATGGAGTTGTCAGGTGTGCAGTGGTCGAAGATACAAGACATGTGTCAAGTCCTTCAGTGTTTTGAGGAATGCACACAGCTGGTTAGTGCAGACAACGCCATAATAAGCATGAGCATCCCCCTAATGCGTCTGCTGATGCAAAGTTTGACGCACATAAAGGAGCAGGCGTCTGCAGCAGAGGAAGCGGAAAGCCTTGATGACAGTCAGCCATTGTCTGGTCAGTGCAGTGTACAGGACGAGGTAGCGGGCGAACAGGAGGAGGAGGACGAGGAGGATGATGGGGATGAGTATTTTTTTAATGAGGAAGCTTTTCCGGGGCCACTGGAAATTGGTGGCGTGGCAAGGCCGGGTTCTGGTTTTTTGAGGGACACAAGTGACGTAGATTTGCCTGAAACTGCCCCTCAACCCAGCACAACCGCAGATTTGACAACTGGAACTTTGGCCCACTTGGCGGATTATGCCTTACGTATCCTCAAAAGGGACACACGCATTACTAAAATGATGAACGATGACGATTACTGGTTGGCCTGCATCCTTGATCCTCGCTATAAAGGCAAATTGCAAAATATTATGCCACATGAGAACTTGGAACTAATATTAGCAACCAAACAATCAACTCTTGTTGACCGTTTGCTTCAGGCATTCCCAGCACACAGCGCCCGTGATCGTTCTCACACGAGCTGCAGGGGGCAGCAGACCAGAGGTGTTAGAGGTGCACAAATCAGAAGTGGCGTTGGACAGAGGGGTTTTCTGACCAGGTTGTGGAGTGATTTTGCTATGACCGCAGACAGGACAGGTACTGCAGCATCAATTCAAAGTGACAGGAGACAACATTTGTCCAGTATGGTTACTAACTATTTTTCATCCTTTATCGATGTTCTCCCTCAACCGTCATTCCCATTTGATTACTGGGCATCCAAATTAGACACCTGGCCAGAATTGGCAGAATATGCATTGCAGGAGCTTGCTTGCCCGGCAGCTAGTGTCCTATCAGAAAGAGTATTCAGTGCTGCAGGTTCAATATTAACCGAAAAAAGGACTTGTCTGGCTACCCAAAATGTTGATGATCTAACCTTCATTAAAATGAACCACAACTGGATTTCGAATTATTTTGCCCCACCTTGCCCGGCTGACACCTAGCTTTCCTATGAAAAGGTCTTGCTTGTGGACTACTCTGACTGACTTTTCCAATCTCGTAATTTGCAGCAGCTGATTGTCCAACATACGACATGTTTACACCTCCCTAAATGGCCAAACTCCCCCCACGGGGCCGTGGTCTCGCCACTTGGCGCAAGCACCCGTGAGAGTGCCGTTTGTCTGAAGAGGTGGGTGTGCCCGCTTTTGGTCGACGGCACTGCCACTGGGTCCCTCATAGTACAATAAAGTGTCTCTGGCGGTGGTGATGCGCACCCAACGTCACACACACTGTTGTAACATGAGGGGCCTTGGGCCTGTACCGCCGGCCACAAGAGATTTCCCCCCCAGCTCAAACATTGCTCTACCACTTGCACAATTATCTCTCACAGTTCCACCAATGTTTAGTCTATGCGCTGACATCATTCAATGCCTGGCACTGACAATACCATTGTGTTGACATGTATGATGGTACTTAACATAGTCAGGGGCAGTGTCCTATATTTACACCAGTATATAATTAGCGCCAAATTACTAGGTCTAAAACTCAGTAGAGGAGCCCACCCCTGTACCTAAGTATTCCACCCTTTTGTGTTTTGGTTTTGTTGTAATGCGAGACATTAACATCTATTTATTTTTTTGGAGTACTAACTGGCAGACACTCATTACAATCGGCCTCCGCTGACAACACCAATGCTGCCTGTGTACCCCTGCAAGAGAATTGCAAGTGCCTACAGCCAAATTTTGTTATGTTAGGCCTACTACGCCTGTCTGCGGTCCCTCCTTCCACTAGTCCTCCAGTGACCTGTCTACTGCTGCCCGTGTACCCCTGGAACCAATTTTAAAGTGCCTACTGCCAAATTTTGTTATGTTAGGCCTACTACGCCTGTCTGCGGTCCCTCCTTCCACTAGTCCTCCAGTGACCTGTCTACTGCTGCCCGTGTACCCCTGGAACCAATTTTAAAGTGCCTACAGCCAAATTTTGTTATGTTAGGCCTACTACGCCTGTCTGCGGTCCCTCCTTCCACTAGTCCTCCAGTGACCTGTCTACTGCTGCCCGTGTACCCCTGGAACCAATTTTAAAGTGCCTACAGTCAAATTTTGTTATGTTAGGCCTACTACGCCTGTCTGCGGTCCCTCCTTCCACTAGTCCTCCAGTGACCTGTCTACTGCTGCCCGTGTACCCCTGGAACCAATTTTAAAGTGCCTACAGTCAAATTTTGTTATGTTAGGCCTACTACGCCTGTCTGCGGTCCCTCCTTCCACTAGTCCTCCAGTGACCTGTCTACTGCTGCCCGTGTACCCCTGGAACCAATTTTAAAGTGCCTACAGCCAAATTTTGTTATGTTAGGCCTACTACGCCTGTCTGCAGTCCCTCCTTCCACTTGTCCTCCAGTGACCTGTCTACTGCTGCCCGTGTACCCCTGGAACCAATTTTAAAGTGCCTACAGCCAAATTTTGTTATGTTAGGCCTACTACGCCTGTCTGCGGTCCCTCCTTCCACTAGTCCTCCAGTGACCTGACCACTGCTGCCCGTGTACCCCTGGAACCAATTTTAAAGTGCCTACAGCCAAATTTTGTTATGTTAGGCCTACTACGCCTGTCTGCGGTCCCTCCTTCCACTAGTCCTCCAGTGACTTGTCTACTGCTGCCCGTGTACCCCTGGAACCTATTTTAAATTGCATAGAGCATCCTTATTTTAATAGTAGGCATACAAACTCTGTCTGTGGTCCATAATTGAAATTGTCCTCCACTGAACAGACCAATGCTGCCTGTGTACCCCTGTAACCTTTTTTAAACTGCATTGAGCCAAATGTTGTGTTTAAGGCCTACTACCTGTGTCTGTCTGTGCCACTCAATACAGCTGTCCTCCTTTTAAAAAAGCTGAGCGTCAATAGTCTGGTTTTCAGCCTATAGGAATTTGAAAACTGCATTGGGGCTACTACTACTACTTCGTAGGGCCTACTAACGGTGTCTGCCGCTCCAAGGTGTTCCCCAGGTTTCCTCTCCATAGCTTCGAGCTTCTAGCTCTCGTTTAGTAGTTGTTGAAAACAGCACTGCATTAGGCCTACAAGTTGGGTCTGGGTTGTAGAGACGGTGTCTTCCGCTCCAAGGTGTTCTCCAGGTTTCCTCTCCATTGCTTAAATCTTAAAGCTTTCGTTTAGTAGTTGTTGAAAACAACACTGCATTAGGTCTCCAAGTTGGGTCTGTGGTGTAGAGACGGTGTGTTCCACTCCAAGGTGTTCCCCAGGTTGCCTCTCCATTGCTTCAATCTTCTGGCTCTCGTTTAGTAGTTGTTGAAAACAACACTGCATTCGGCCTAAAAGTTGGGTCTGGGGTGTAGAGACGGTGTGTTCCACTCCAAGGTGTTCCCCAAGTTGTCTCTCCATTGCTTCAATCTTCTGGCTTTCGTTTAGTAGTTGTTGAAAACAACACTGCATTCGGCCTACAAGTTGGGTCTGAGGTGTAGAGACAGTGTGTTCCACTCCAAGGTGTTCCCCAGGTTGCCTCTCCATTGCTTCAATCTTCTGGCTCTCGTTTAGTAGTTGTTGAAAACAACACTGCATTCGGCCTACAAGTTGGGTCTGGGTTGTAGAGACGGTGTGTTCCACTCCAAGGTGTTCCCCAGGTTGCCTCTCCATTGCTTCGATCATCTGGCTCTTCTTAAGTAGTTGTTGAAAACAACACTGCATTCGGCCTACAAGTTGGGTCTGGGGTGTAGAGACGGTGTGTTCCACTCCAAGGTGTTCCCCAGGTTGCCTCTCCATTGCTTCAATCTTCTGGCTCTCGTTTAGTAGTTGTTGAAAACAACACTGCATTCGGCCTACAAGTTGGGTCTGGGGTGTAGAGACGGTGTCTTCCACTCCAAGGTGTTACACAGGTTTCCTCTCCATAGCTTAGAGCTTCTAGCTCTCGTTTAGTAGTTGTTGAAAACAACACTGCATTAGGCCTACAAGTTGGGTCTGGGTTGTAGAGACGGTGTCTTCCGCTCCAAGGTGTTCTCCAGGTTTCCTCTCCATTGCTTCAATCTTCAAGCTCTCGTTTAGTAGTTGTTGAAAACAACACTGCATTAGGCCTACAAGTTGGGTCTGGGTTGTAGAGACGGTGTCTTCCGCTCCAAGGTGTTCTCCAGGTTTCCTCTCCATTGCTTCAATCTTCAAGCTCTCGTTTAGTAGTTGTTGAAAACAACACTGCATTAGGCCTACAAGTTGGGTCTGGGTTGTAGAGACGGTGTCTTCCGCTCCAAGGTGTTCTCCAGGTTTCCTCTCCATTGCTTCAATCTTAAAGCTCTCGTTTAGTAGTTGTTGAAAACAACACTGCATTAGGCCTCTAAGTTGGGTCTGTGGTGTAGAGACGGTGTGTTCCACTCCAAGGTGTTCCCCAGGTTGCCTCTCCATTGCTTCAATCTTCTGGCTCTCGTTTAGTAGTTGTTGAAAACAACACTGCATTCAGCCTACAAGTTGGGTCTGGGGTGTAGAGACGGTGTGTTCCACTCCAAGTTGTTCCCCAGGTTGCCTCTCCATTGCTTCGATCTTCTGGCTCTTCTTAAGTAGTTGTTGAAAACAACACTGCATTCGGCCTACAAGTTGGATCTGGGGTGTAGAGACGGTGTGTTACACTCCAAGGTGTTCCCCAGGTTGCCTCTCCATTGCTTCAATCTTAAAGCTCTTGTTTAGTAGTTGTTGAAAACAACACTGCATTCGGCCTACAAGTTGGGTCTGGGTTGTAGAGACGGTGTGTTCCACTCCAAGGTGTTCCCCAGGTTGCCTCTCCATTGCTTCGATCTTCTGGCTCTTCTTAAGTAGTTGTTGAAAACAACACTGCATTCGGTCTACAAGTTGGGTCTGGGGTGTAGAGACGGTGTGTTCCACTCCAAGGTGTTCTCCAGGTTGCCTCTCCATTGCTTCAATCTTAAAGCTCTTGTTTAGTAGTTGTTGAAAACAACACTGCATTCGGCCTACAAGTTGGGTCTGGGGTGTAGAGACAGTGTGTTCCACTCCAAGGTGTTCCCCAGGTTGCCTCTCCATTGCTTCGATCTTCTGGCTCTTCTTAAGTAGTTGTTGAAAACAACACTGCATTCGGCCTACAAGTTGGGTCTGGGGTGTAGAGACGGTGTGTTACACTCCAAGGTGTTCCCCAGGTTGCCTCTCCATTGCTTCAATCTTAAAGCTCTTGTTTAGTAGTTGTTGAAAACAACACTGCATTCGGCCTACAAGTTGGGTCTGGGGTGTAGAGACGGTGTGTTCCACTCCAAGGTGTTCCCCAGGTTGCCTCTCCATTGCTTCAATCTTCTGGCTCTCGTTTAGTAGTTGTTGAAAACAACACTGCATTAGGCCTACTAGTTGGGTATGGGGTGTAGAGACGGTGTGTTCCACTCCAAGGTGTTCCCCAGGTTGCCTCTCCATTGCGTCAATCTTCATGCTCGTCTTAAGTAGTTGTTGAAACAACACTACATTAGGCCTACAAGTTGGGTCTGGGTCGTAGAGACGGTGTCTGCCGCTCCAAGGTGTTCTTCAGGTTGCCACATAATCGAAGCTGCATAGAGCCTATTTTGTAATTTTACGCCTACAAAGTCTTTCTGCGGTCCCTCCTTCCAATTGTCCTCCACTGAGCACAACAATGCAGAACGTGTACCCATGTAACCTTTTTTAAACCAGCGTCGAGCCAACTTTGTGGTTTAAGGCCTACTTGTAGTGTCTGGCTGCGCCACTCAATACAGCTGTCCTCTTTACAAAAAATGACCTACAATTATCTGGTTTTCAGCCTATCGGAATTTTAAAACTGCAGTGGGCCTACTAGTTGGGTTGGGGCCTTCTATCTGTGTCTGCCGCTCCTTGCTGTTCTCCTACAGTGAACAAAGCTGTGCCGCCTGTTTACTACTCTTGCCAATTTTGAACTGCATTTAGACTACTTACAGATTTGGGCCTACTCTCTGTGTCAGCCTCTCATTCCAGTTGTCCTCCACTGAACAAAACAATGCCCCCTGGTTAGTCCTGTTACCAATTTTGAACTGCATTTAGCCAACTTTATTCTTTGGCCTATATCTGTGTTTCCTCCTCATCCTGACCATTGCCCAGCCAGTGATAGATGAGTCTGCTGGTACATTGACCCATAACGCAACATTCCCCGTGCACGCTACACTGCAAGATTGTGACCCTGCTGAAAGTCAGGTCCCCCTTCCCGCATACCATACCACCTTACACGGGGACAAAGAGGAAGGTGCAGATGAAGGTGCAGGTTCCTTCATCAGGTGGGGGGAGGAATACTCGTTGGCAACGTCACTGGCACAGGGCCCCTCATAGTACGCAAAAGTGTTGCTGCTGGAGGGAGGCGCCCCCGCCGTGCAAACACACCGCTGTACTTTGAGGGGCCCTGTGCCAGTGCCAATGCCAACAAGGGGGCCCCCCCTGCTTGCTCAGGATCACAGCACTTGCAAAGTTGAAATACTTATCTCCCTGCTCCACTGCCGTGACGTGGTCCAGATTTACTGTGCCCACTAATTACTTGAACCAGCCCTACCCCCCACAACTTTAGCCAAATGACCCCCAATTTCAAATGCCTTACAATTATTATAAGCTAAATTAAGATTGACAAGCTTCAGTAACAAGAATGGATGTTTTTGCCATTAAAATGGGCTCTACATGTTTTCCTGGCCTCTACTGCCGACTATGCTCCCCCATTGACTTGCATTGGGTTTCGTGTTTCGGTCGATCCCCGACTTTTCGCGATAATCGGCCGATTCCACTCGACTCGACTTTTGAGATAGTCGGGTTTCGCGAAACCCGACTCGACTCTAAAAAGGTCAAGGTCGCTCAACCCTATTGGTGAGTGTTTTGTATGTTACTTGCTTTTTGTTATCTCTGTATGTCTTACGCGTTTATACATTAGTATTTCCGTCCCAGGCCTTCTGGGGGAGGGAGAGGGGACAGCTAGTGATAACAAGAGAACAATAAGGTACGTGGACCAAATCTCCTCAACTGTAGAGGTACCTTTGGGAGCAGGGAGAGTAAGGGTACCGTCACACAGTGGCATTTTGATCGCTACGACGGCACGATCCGTGACGCTCCAGCATCGTAACAATATCGCTCCAGCGTCGTAGACTGCTGTCACACTTTGCAATGTACGACGCTGGAGCGATAATTTCATGACGTATGTGCGATGTAGAAGCCTTTGATTACTATGCGCACATCGTATACAATATCGTGCACACCTTTGTTACACCATGCGATCATGCCGCCACAGCGGGACACTAGACGACGAAAGAAAGTTTCAAATGATCTGCTACGACGTACGATTCTCAGCGGGTCCCTGATCGCAGGAGCGTGTCAGACACAGTGAGATCGCTGGAACGTCACGGATATATCGCTGGAACGTCACAAATCGTGCCGTCGTAGCGATCAAAATGCCATTGTGTGACAGTTCCCTTATTAGGGCCCCAGCCCTAGGGATAGTGCAGGGCCCCTTTCCATATCACGTACAGTCACAGCATGACACGCTCCCACCATCTTTATCCTGCCACTACACCTCCTTGTTCTGTTAGGCGAATGAAACCTCTTTTTTCCATCTATATCCACTGAATGCATTTCTTGGTGCACTAATATATTATATTCCCATTACATTCCCTTGCACTAGGTACAGCTTTTCATATGTGCTTGGCTGGAGGTTACTGAAATGATGCACGGTGTGGAGGTAATGTGGGGTAAGTACAGTGACTATGAAATATGACCGTCCTCTACATAATCTGTGATATGCAGGGACTTTAGTGGAAAAGACTATACTTTGGTTACAGAGCAGTCGCTGATGATGTTGGCCCTGTCCCATGTACAACAGGTGATTGATGGTATGGCGCATATTGGGGCAGTGACATTAGTCTGGGAAAACCATATGACAGATGGCCATAACATCACTGTCATGATGGGAAAGAACTGGCTGCGAGGTCACATGCCCATTTTGCAAAAAAAAATTGTATTAACTCTTGATTCTTTGCCATTTGTGACATTCACTACAGCACTTCAAAATTAAAATAGTCTCCGCAGAATGAATACAATATAAAGAAGACACAGATACAATGAGTAAAGTTTACTTATTTTTATTATTATCTATTATCAAATTTAGTTTAACTTAATCATCCAGTGCCATTTATAGGATTTACTGCATTCAAAGGTTGCGAACCAGAGGAAGGCAAAACAACCCCATGTGTGGGGAAAAATTCCTTCCTGACCCCAAGTATTGGCGATCGGCTAATCCCTGGTTCACTGCAGTGTCAGCTTTGGATGGGCCCTGTCACACCTGAACATGGGATATTTTTACATAACTAATACATATATTTATATCTTATCTTTATATCTAAACTATTTAAAGCTTATGTCTAACTAAGGTGCACTTACATTGGGTGATTCTATTTTCTATATTCTATTCTTATTATCTATTCTTACCTATACTTACCTATAATTACCTATACTTACCTATAATTATCTATACTTACCTATAATTATCTATACTTACCTATAATTATCTATTCTCTTACCTATTCTGACCTATAGTTACCTAATTATCTATTCTTACCTATACTTATCTATAATTACCTATACTTACCTATAATTATCTATACTTACCTATAATTATCTATTCTCTTACCTATTCTTACATATAGTTACCTTTAATTATCTATTCTTACCTATACTTACCTATAATTACCTATACTTACCTATAATTATCTATTCTTAACTATACTTACCTATAATTATCTATTCTCTTACCTATACTTACCTATAATTACCTATACTTACCTATAATTATCTATACTTACCTATAATTATCTATACTTACCTATAATTATCTATACTTACCTATAATTATCTATACTTACCTATAATTATCTATTCTCTTACCTATACTTACCTATAATTACCTATACTTACCTATAATTATCTATACTTACCTATAATTATCTATACTTACCTATAATTATCTATACTTACCTATAATTATCTATTCTCTTACCTATACTTACCTATAATTACCTATACTTACCTATAATTATCTATACTTACCTATAATTATCTATTCTCTTACCTATTCTGACCTATAGTTACCTAATTATCTATTCTTACCTATACTTATCTATAATTACCTATACTTACCTATAATTATCTATACTTACCTATAATTATCTATTCTCTTACCTATTCTTACATATAGTTACCTTTAATTATCTATTCTTACCTATACTTACCTATAATTACCTATACTTACCTATAATTATCTATTCTTAACTATACTTACCTATAATTATCTATTCTCTTACCTATACTTACCTATAATTATCTATTCTTAACTATACTTACCTATAATTATCTATTCTCTTACCTATTCTTACATATAGTTACCTTTAATTATCTATTCTTACCTATACTTACCTATAATTACCTATACTTACCTATAATTATCTATTCTTAACTATACTTACCTATAATTATCTATTCTCTTACCTATACTTACCTATAATTATCTATTCTTACCTATTCTTACCTATAATCACCTATTCTTACCTATACTTACATATAATTACCTATTCTTACCTATAGTTACCTATAATTATCCATTGTTCTCTATACTTACCTATTGTTACCTATACTTACCTATAATTACCTATTCTAACCTATGCTTACCTATAGTTATCCATTGTTATCTATACTTACCTATAATTGCCTATTCTTATCTATTCTTACCTATTCTTACATATACTTACCTATAATTATCTATTCTTACCTATAATTATCTATTCTTATCTATACTTACCTATAATTGCCTATTCTTACCTATACTTACCTATAATTATCTATTCTTCACACATAACGATTTCTTTAATGATATAGTTGCTTTTTGTGACATAGCAACGATATTGTTAATGAAATCGTTATGTGTGACAGCGACCAACGATCAGGCCCCTGCTGGGAGATCGTTGGTTGCTGGGAATGATCAGGACCTTTTTTTTTGGTCGCTGATCACCCGCTGTCATCGCTGAATCGGCGTGTGTGACGCTGATCCAGCGATGAGTCCCCGGGTAACCAGGGTAAACATCGGGTTACTAAGCGCAGGGCCGCGCTTAGAAACCCGATATTTACCCTGGTTACCATTGTAAAAGTAAAAAAAAAAAAAACACTACATGCTCACATTCCGGTGTCTGTCACGTCCCTCGCCGTCAGCTTCCCTCACTGACTGTGAGCGCCGGCCGTAAAGCACAGCGGTGACGTCACCGCTGTGCTGTGCTTTACGGCAGGCACTCACACAGTCAGTGCGGGAAGCTGACGGCGAGGGACGTGACAGACACTGGAATGTGAGTATGTAGTGTTTTTTTTTTACTTTTACAATGTTAACCAGGGTAAACATCGGGTTACTAAGCGCGACCCTGTGCTTAGTAACCCGATGTTTACCCTGGTTACCCGGGGACTTCGGCATCGTTGGTCGCTGGAGAGCTGTCTGTGTGACAGCTCTCCAGCGACCACACAAGGACTTTCCAACGATCACGGCCAGGTCGTATCGCTGGTCGTGATCATTGGAAAGTTGATCAGTGTGAAGGTACCATCTAATATTTAATTGCCAAGAATACTACTTCCTGCAATTTGTGCCAACTTCCGTGGCTTTGTCCGGAGCTAATGTCCGGAGCTAATGTCCGGAGATAAGTGACGTCAACAGTGTCCAGTGTCTGATTGGTTGCCGCCTGCTGCGAGCGACCAATCAGAAACGTGCCGTACTGTGACACACTCCGCCCGCCATTTTGGTGTGATTTTTGAATTTTTACCTCACAGCAAGTTTCTACTGCGTGGAGGCGGGCCCAGTGACGTTGCTCTTCAAGCTCCTGCCGAATTTCGTCAAAAAAATGATAATACCATTTACCAAAACTATATATATTTAGTTGTGAAGTGGTTCAGTGACATTTTCACACCAATTTTGAACTTTTGTTTGGTGTTTTCTCCATATACTGCCTATTATTTTTGTTCTTTCTTACTATTATTTATTAATTGTATTATTCTTACATTTGAATAAATAAAGTATATATGGATTTTAGACTCCCGATTCTTTAGAATCGGGCTGCCATCTAGTTACCTATAATTATCTATTCTTACCTATTCTTACATATACTTACCTATAATTATCTATTCTTACCTAGAATTATCTATTCTTATCTATACTTACCTATAATTGCCTATTCTTACCTATACTTACCTATAATTACCTATTGTTATCTATACTTGTTGAGGGTTTTCTAGTTGATAAATGAAAACCCTCTGAACACGGCCTGGTCCTCTGGTGTTATGGATAATGCCGCCTCTGCCGCTTGGATCTTGTCAAGCTTGAAAGCACGGAACCTTGGTTTATGCTTAGTTGGCTATAGAAACAAATGCAGAAAAAGTCATGGTGAACTTGGTGACTAATCAAAACAGTCTTGATTTCAGGCATTAAAAAATAAATTGCTCAATATTAAAGGAACATTTTCAAATGTAAGTATAATATCTTAGAGACCAAATCTGCACCACGAGCATTGTTGGCAAAGTCTAGTTATTACAATGAGCTGCAGTGCCAGCAATCATCTCTATGGCCAATCATACTTCTGTCTCATCATGCACAGGATGCAGAATTATGTGCAGGTAATAGGCAATAACTCATGAATGGTTAGAAGGAGAAGTTTTTCAATAAGTACAATCTGTACTTATCACTACAGCTCTGAACACTTTCACCTGTTAACAGACTTTCTGTTTTTGGAGAAAATTAGTTCATATTTTGTTTTATTTTTCTTCTGGTCAAAATCAGCATTGGAGACTATAAAAAGGAGAATTATTATTGAAGAATATAAACTGATCTTCTTTAGATTCACTTCCAGGTCTGCGTGAAAAATTCTGAAAAAGTTATAAACTGGTCCTTATGGACGGCTCATTCCAGGGTTTTTTTTATCCAAGGGTCGTCTTCTCTAGCTCCAGCTACAGACACCTATACAATGCTTTGTTCATACAATTGCAGTCCAAAAAATTTCCATAAAACCATAACTTTATTAATGCAGAAATAACATATATAAAAAGCTGTGAAAAAGGTTAATAAACCGCAGGGAGAGACAGGATACGCACTATATGGCAGAACATATGCCCACAGGCTCAAGGAAGCCCCCTGAGGAAGGAGCATTGCGCTCCGAAACGCGCGTCGGGTGTGCTCTTGGCTTCTGGCTGTGATACCATCAGGTAGCTATTCCACAATTACATACACTGTTTATTATGTTGTGCTATTGGGATGCGGTTGTTGGGGTATTTACTTGCCATACTATTTACTATAGGCCCCTTATTTGTGAGTCTATTTCGCCGTACTGATGTTACTGCAGCCAGGTGGCCTTGAGCCTGTGGGCATATGTTCTGCCATATAGTGCGTATCCTGTCTCTCCCTGCGGTTTATTAACCTTTTTCACAGCTTTTTATATATGTTATTTCTGCATTAATAAAGTTATGGTTTTATGGGAATTTTTTGGACTGCAATTGTGTGAGTTTTTCTACCAGATGGTTGGCAGTTGTTTCCTGACTACGGTCCGGATATACATGCATTGAGGCACACTGAGATTGATTCATGGGTATTGACGTACATGGGTGTCTCTGCATGATTATGTTTGTAACATTCATTGTTTGTAATGCTTTGTTCATGAAAGAACTTATAACTAGTAAATTATTTGCATATAGACATCAAAAGAGTCTGAAAGAAGTACAATACTATAGACTAGGCATGCTCCGTTAATAAATTGAATTGTCCAACCAGCCCGACAATTCTGCCCACTACTTACTACAGGGATGTATGGTGGGGCCATCCTAAGAGCTTCCACAGAGACCCAATCAATTCCCTGGAAGAAGGGGTGTTCTCGGATGTTATCATTAACTCCTAATCGCTGGACAGGATCTTCCTGGAGGAGCTGAAAAGGAGAACTGTATTTAGAATTTAGTAAGTGAACCCTATGATCTGACCAGTATAGATTATAACACAGTGATCACTTCTCTCCGATTGCTGCTCTCCATGACACGTTGTCTATGTGATGGTATATGTTAGCAATATTTAGTGATGAGGGGGTGAAAGCAATGGATTTCTACTTCTCTTAACCAAAACATGTTGCTTAGGAGGTTATGGATTGGGAGAAAATGTCTGTATAAAGTTGAGTTCAGTACAATTACAACCTCCGTGTCAGCAACTACTAACATTGTGTGACCCCCAATCCTAGACCCGTATACCAGGAACATACTGACCCATTCAATGATGTCCTTGGCACCGGAGGAAGAATCATCAAAGAGTGTGGGATGGTAGCTACACTCACTGGTCAGCATCTCGTTTAAGATGACTCCTAACGAGAACCAGTCTACTCCGGCGTTGTACTCCTCCTCGTCCATGATCTGCCATAGAGCAGCATTATTAGTAGTGCCACCTCTTGTCTGTCACCGCACTTAAATGTCACTCATATTGTCATATGGGTATACAGTAATGGCAGTAAGTCTTACTACGTAATTAGGAGACGCAAATGATCTTTCACAATTATGCCCCATAAGTGAAATTAATAACCGTATGAAAGTTTGTTTTTTGTAGGACGAGTTGTACTTTTGAATGACACAATGACAATGGAAAGTGGAAAAAAAATTCCAAACACATTGAAATTGCAAAAAAAGGGCAGTTTCATATATTTTTTATTTACCGTGTTCACTATACGGTAAAACTGACCTGTCAATATTATTATCCAAGTCAGTACAATCACGCAGATACCAAACATGTACATATATAGCTTTTTTTTTATTTTAAGTGGTTAAAAAAATTCAGACATTTCTATAAAAAAAAAAAGTCCCCTTTGGTTGTGTCACCATTTTCTGAGACATGTAACGCTTTCAATTTTCAGAATACTTTGCTTGTGAGGGCTTCCTTTTTGCTACCTGAGACAATGTTACTGATACCACTTTGGGGTAGATACAATGTTTTGATCACCTTTTATTGCATTTTATTGCAATGTTGCCCGGGCAAAAAAAAAACCAAAATGTAATTCTGGCATATTTGATATTTTTTCTCATTACGCCATTTACTAATCAGATTTATTTATCTTAGCTTTTGATTGATCGATCTTTTAAGAACACAGCGACACCAAATATGTGTATTTTAATTTTTTTAATGGTTTTATTTTTAATGGGGCATAAGGGGGTAATTTGAACTTTTCTGTTTTATTTTTCATTTTTTTAAATAGTTTTTTTTTAACTTTTTCCTGTATTTATTAGTCCCCTTAGGGTTATTAATCCTGCGACTGTCTGATCGCTGATGCACTGCTATGTGTAGCTAAAGTCACGATCTCCTATGAAAGGCAGCTAAATGCTGGCCTTCACAGGAGAACTGTCATGAAATGCACGGAGGTGTTCAGCAGACTCCTGACTGTCATGTTATCCCATTAGCACCCCGTTAATGTGTCACAAGCGTGCCGATGGGCGTGTGGAAAAACGCGAGTGGTAAATGCCATTGTCAGAGATTGACATCGAGATTTAACAGGTTAACAGTCACAATCCACCCACAGCTGTTACAGGCCCATGATGGCTGATTAAATCTTCAATCATCAGCTGGAAAAGATTTGGGCTCGGCATGAGAGCCCGCGTTAAAGGCAGGGACACGACATATGACCGACATGTACATCATATGTCATGAAGGAGTTAAGGAGCTGTCTTGTGACGTTATGGCTGATAGTACTGAGGTGGCTGCTGGCCTTGTCTAATATCACAGAGTAGATTAGTCTGATGTACTGGAAACGTCAGATACTACTTATCTAATAAATGTAATAAATGCACATAAAATTATACATTTTCCTGTACCATTATTGCCACTTTAGGACACCTTTGGTCCAGATAACTCAGCATCACACCTGGTCGGTCAAAGTTCACTATCCATGCTGAGATGCCGGCTAGGAGGAACAGGAGACTTTGGTCCTCCCGTGTGGAGATTGTGGGGTACACATAGCAGTGAAGCACCCAGAGGGGGTTTCCAGTACTGTTATATTGATGACCAGATAAGGTAATCAATATGAGATTGGTGGGGGCCAACACCCGGCAGTCCCACTGATTAGCTGTTATCACCTCCACTGGTGGTTGGATATAACCAATAAACATATTGGACAGGCTAGCCTAAATAAAGCTCATCTATGTTAAAATAACTGAAAAACCTTGTAAATAAAATTCTACTCTCACCTCAGGAGCCATGTAACCCATAGTCCCAGCGAAACCGGTGACTCCGTGCATGTTCTCCAGTGCAAGTCCGTAATCGGTGATCTTAATATGGCCCGTCTCAGCCACCAGGATGTTCTCCGGCTTCAGGTCTCTGTAGGAAAAAGAAAAATAACTTGAGCATAAAGTAAGTGTTCTTCTTATATATCTGTGGTGAAATGATGACATTCGTGAATAAAAATATGTTCTCTTCCTGCTGTACTTTCCTCATGTGAAATTTACTATATGCCCTACCTGTACCCCTGTAAGGATTACTGTATGACATGTGATGTCCGCTCATCTGCAGCCTCCTGACAGTGGTACCAGATGAGACGACTAGACCCCAGTTACAGGGCATCAGTCAGCAGGACTCCAGGGTGGGGGGACTGAGTGCAGCTAAGCTTTAAGGGCTCGTGCACATGACCATATTTTGAGTAAGAATGTGATCCAACACAAATTATTCTATGGGGGCCATGTACTTGTCCGATATTTTCCTTAAACCGATCCCAGCATGCCCAAGTTGGATCTAATTATCGAATCACACTCGGCCATGCACATCATTGAGTCCATGGAAAACATCGGACTGCACACCGACGACATCTGAGTGCAGTCGGATTTCCATGGACTGACAGAATGGTAAAAATTGAGCCTTATTTTTTTCATCTTTTCATCTGAAAAAAGGATCACACTGTGATCAAATTCTGTACAGCGTTTAATCAAAGTGTGATTTACATAATCAGCCAGATTGTCTTAGATGAGAGAATATACGCTCATGTGACCCCGGCCTAACACCGACTAAATTACCTGTGGATGACGCCCTTGGAATGGAGGAACTGGATCCCACACACCAGTTCGGCGGCATAGAATCTGACAAAGAGAAATGAATAAGTATCAGATCCATAGATGGTACACTTGGGAGTTCATATCAGTCACTAGGGGCATTATTCTATATTATTCCGCTTATAGAACCGTTTTCTATCATTACTATAAGCATTGTAGTTACTTTACACAACAATCAGGATGAATCCGAGCTCCTGAAGAGACTGGTATGAAGGATTTCCACATTCAGAAATAGAGAGAATGTCAGGAGTGGAAGTAACACTGGGACCCACAGGATCTCACTGCCCATTTATATACAACGCAGCTTAGAGGGTTTTATAAAGGGGTCATCTGGTCTCAGAAGAAAAGTCTGCATCACTCTATGTGACTGCCGAATCGTGACAGTGTAAAAGTGCACACTGTCAATATTACAGTCTCCAGAACGAATGTATGAAAATGACATACTGGTGATTATATGCCGACTATACTCCTGCACGTTTCTCAGTGCCGGGTGAGACAAGTCAGCACGCGACCACAAGTGTGAAAATTGTACACGTGATCACTGGATCGCCAACTGAACGGGGAATCCAGGGAAATCGTGACCATGTGCGCAGTTCACACTGTGGCGATTTGTCTGTCTGCAGTCTTGTAGAGAGACTGCGGACTTTTCTTCTCCTGTAACACGTTACCTGGCGCTGGTGACGTCTAGTGGCCCCTTCCAGTGTAGAAGTTGGTAGAAGTCCCCGCAGCTCATGTACTCTATGCCGAGAAAAACATTCATCTGTAACACAGAACATTCGCATTTATTATACAGTAAAGACAAATACAGACTTTACTACCTGAAGGGGTTTTCCATCCAAGAAAGTGGAAGCATATTACTAAGATATAGGGCTGCTCTACTACAGCTGTTTTCTCTGCATCCCGCTTCCCAAAAAGTGGAATATTAGATCGTTATAAAGTCCCATGTCCTCCCAAATACTGTAATACCAACGTAAAGTGCAGGCTATGCAGCAAAAGCAGCTTTTTTATAACAACAGAAAAAAAAGTCTTGTAAAACAGCAACACAAAAAAATGTTTTCTTTGTTGTTCATTTGTTTAGTATGATAAAGTAGGAGAACAATTTAAAGTTAGCATATTATATAGTTGCCATGAAAGCTCCTAAACACTAACAAACTTGCTATTTTTTTTAAATCCAAAACTCCAGAAAATGAATAAACGTTATCCAATGTAATATGTGCACTCTAAAATGGTGCAATGAAAAAATACAACACTCCATGTAGCTCTCGTATAATGTCGCCGTCCTTAGGATAGGTCATTAATATCAGATTAGTGGGGTCCGATCAGCCGTTACCATCTCTGCCAAAAGCCAGATGTAAACAGTGTGCGGAGCCCACAAGGTTTAGTGGTCGTTCCTGGGTCCTGCAGGACCGCTCCGATTCAGACAAATAGGTCGTCAACATCGAAGAAGCGGCCAAAGCTTTTAGCACCAAGTAGTCACAATTATACCTTGGTCTGGAATCCGAAGTCTGCGTGGACGAGGAAGGGGCTTCCCGATGCCAGCTGAAGAACGCGCCTCTCCACCATGACGTCCAGCCTATCCCCTCCGGCCAGCAGGGCTCTTTTGCTGATGATCTTAACAGCAAATTCTTGGCGGGTTTCTGTATCTTCCGCCATCAGGACCTTTCCAAAGCTTCCAACTCCGAGCACATGGTGGAATAGTAATCTCTCCTTGATGGAATGAGAGACTGTGCTGGAGCTGGATGGCCGAACACCGCTGCCTTCTATCAGGGGAGATAAATGGCAAATATCACAATAAATCTAACGTCCACAGGACATTATTCACACTGAGGAAATCCTCTGTTCTAAGTAACGCTCGTACTACATTTTATAAATTGTGTTAGTGGATTTTATTAATAAGCAACTTAGCAATCCTGTAATCAATCTTACCTGGTTTATTCTGGTAAAAAGGAGAAGTCATAAAATGATTATATTTCCATTATACACTTGGTTGTGATGAGGTGGAACAATATGAACATTTAAAGGGTTTTTCCATAATGACACTTATAACTAGACATTATAACTTTACCTGGACATTTGATCTGCAATGTATTTATTCAATTCAATTTCCTTTATTAAGCTCAGGGGTGCTGGGTATGGAAGACTCCCAAAGCATAATAAATGTAAGATGTAGGAAAAAAAGGCCAAAAAAGAAAATAATACTCACCTCACTTCTCACCTTTTGTGTTCTCTGTGCTCTGCAAGGTCCTTGGCTCTGTTCCGTACCGCCAGCGTGTGCTGATGGAACCCGGTCATCTTCAGACTAGGCCGGGACTAGACCTAGGTTGTCTCTGTGCATGCAAAGGATTATCCCGGGCTTACTAGCAGCTGGAAATCCTGGTCTAGTGTTAACAAGCAAGTCATTATGTTATGACATGCGCCACTAAGAAATCGTATTGCACTCGGACCAATGTTAAACTATGGGGCAGCACCAGAGCTTTTTTCGGTTTTGCGCTTTCGTTTTTCACTCCCCTTTATTCTAGAGCCATAACTTTTTTAATTTTCCCATCAATATCGCCATGCGAGGGCTTATTTTTTGAGGGACGAGTTGTACTTTTGAACAAAACCATTGGTTTTACAATGTCGTGTACTCGAAAATGGGAAAAAAAATCCAAGTGCGGTGAAATTGCTAAAAAAGTGCAATCCCACACTTGTTTTTTGTTTGGCTTTTTTGCTAGGTTCGCTAAATGCTAATACTGACCAGCCATTATGATTCTCCAGGTCATTACGAGTTCATAGACACCAAACATGTCTAGGTTCTTTTTTTTATTGAAGTGGTGAAAGAAAATTCTAAAGTTTGCTAAAAAAAAAAAAAAATGCGCTATTTTCCGTGACCCATATCCTCTCCATTTTTCGTGATCTCGGACTGGGTGAGAGTTTTTTTTTTGCGTGCCAAGCTGATGTTTATACTGATACCACATTTGTGCAGATACGTTCTGTTGATCGCCCGTTATTGCATTTTAATGCAATGTCGCGGTGACCAAAAAAAATCAGATTAATCCTTTTTATTATTGATAGATCGGGCGTTCTGAACGCGGTGATACGAAACGTGTATATTTGATTTTTTAATTGTTTTATTTTGAGTGGGGCGAAAGGGGGGCAGTTTGAACTCTTATGTTTTTTTTCCTTTTTTAATATTTTTAAAAACATTTTTCTTTAACTTTTGGCATGCTTCAATAGCCTCCATGGAAGGCTAGAAGCTGCCACAGCTCGATCGGCTCTGCTGCATAGAGGCGATGCTCAGATCGCCTCTATGTAGTAGAATTACAGACTTGCTATGAACGCCGACCACAGGGAATCAACAGTCATATAGGTCTCAAGATACATGGAGCTTAATTTTTATGTCATTTTTATATTCCTTTTTTCTTGTTGATATTTATGGAAAATATAAATAAAAATAGGATATATGTGTCTATTTTTCACCCTTTTTCCCACAAAGGACCAGTAAAAAACTTTTAAAATTGCATTCCCCTTTTTATAGAAATGATTTTTAGATTTTGAACATTTTTTTAAATGGGCTTAGGGCTAGAAACAACAATTCACACTGACAGGGTCTCTTCTTCTTTAGTTTAGTTTTTTTATTTATGCATTTTTTTCTATTTTGGGGAACATTTTAATATATTAATATTCTTCTCATTACTAATTTACCCTGTTACTGAGGATGGTATATTAGTCCCAGTTACAGGAGAATCTCAGCCTCCTGCTGCATGGAAGAGCTGACTTGATCTCCTCCATCCAAGTAGCTCCTCATCTCCCGAGATCTCAAACTACGCGTGCGCCGCCTCCTGCGGACATTTTCTTGGAGCCCAATGCATTACAGCAATGGAAGTGCGGGGACTCCAGGCTTTCACAAAATGTCGGTGGAACCCCCGCACCACCGAACATCTCCAAAACTGCAATGCATCAGCCTGGGATGGATGTGTGGGGGCTCTGGGATTTCACAAAATGTCGGCACCAGCCTGGGATGAGACTCCTGGTAAGTACATCCGGACTATAAGACGCACCCCCATTTTCATCCAAAAATTTTTGGGGAAAAAGTGCGTCATAGTCTGAAAAATACAGTAATTTACTGAGATAATGACTTTTGGGTTTTCATTGGCTGCAAGCCATAATCATCAACATTAACAGAAATAAACACTTGAAATAGATCACTCTGTTTGTAATGACTCTATATCATATATGAGTTTCACTTTTTGTATTGAAGAACTGAAATAAAATAACTTTTTGATGATATTCTAATTTAGTGAGAAGCGCCTGTAAGTGATCAGTGACATAGTAGGGGAGACCGGCTGAAGCTGCGACACATAAGGCATCACGAACCTGCCTAAGGGTCTGTGCACACGTTAAGTATTTGGTGCGGAAATTACAAAACTGTTTCTGCATCTCTTGGCAGGAAAAATGCAGCTGCAAATAACACGCGTTTTTGGTACAGATTTTCCCCACTCGTTAGTGTTTGTGAAGCCTTCAGGAAAAACGCTGAAAGAATTGACATGCTGCAGATTTAACCCCTTCACGACATCCGCTGTACATGTATGGGGCAAGTTGGAAGCGGGCACACAGCATGAGCCCACCCCATTCCTAACAGTTGACGGCTGTTATCGCGGGTCCCTGATGGGTTGTCATGACATTACCGAGCTCCTTTAGAACTCTGCCTGTGGACGGGCTTCAGAACAGATCATGGTTTCTGCTATATACAGCGATGCTGTGGCATCACTGTATATAGCACAAGCGATCACACAAAAACATCTCCAAGTCCCTCAAGGCTAACAATTACAATGAAAAATAAAAAAAATGTTTTAAAAAAATATGAAAAAAAAACCCCTCAAAAACTGAAAGTTCAAATTACCGCCCCTTTCCCCCATTGAAAATAAAGATGTAAAAAGAAATAAACATTGGTGGTCGTTGTGTTAAAAAGTCACATCTATCCTAAAATGGTATTAATAAGAACCATGTCTCACCTCGCAAAAAATAATAAGTCACACATCTTCATCGGCTGAAAAGTGAAAATGTTACAGGTCTTGGAAAATAGAGACACAATCTAAAAAAATTGGGGGGGGGGCAAAATTCTGCATTTTTTTCGCCAGTAAAACAATAATAATCTAGACATGTTGGGTATCGCCATAATCGTGTTGATGAGGATAACAATATTGCAAGGTCATTTTTTTTTTACCACAAAATGTACACCGTAAAAAACAATTAATAAAAAAACAATGTCAGAATAATGTTTTGTTTTTTTTCCCCATAATTTCACTGCACTCAGAATTTTTTCCCATTTTCCAGTACGCTATGTGGTAAAATGAATGGTGTCATTCAAAAGTATAACCCGTCCCTCAAAAAGCAAGCCCTCATATGTCTATGTGGACAGAAGAATAAAAGAGTTATGGCTCTGGGAAGAAGAGGAGGAAAAAACAGAAACACAAAAGCCGACATTGGCTGTGGCGTGAAGGGGTTAAATCTGCATCAAATCTGCATGAGACTTCCGGATTCTCATTCACTTTACTGGCATCAGGAAACGCTTCAGGCTTTGTGACAACTTTGCACTGAAAAAAAAAGCACAGCAAAAACACACCGTGTGCACACAGCCTTACGATAGCATTGTCTACTTTGCCCATAACAACCAATCAGAGATCAGCTTTCATTATGCCAAGCAGTTTGATAAATGAAAGCTGAGCTCTGGTTGGTTGCTGTGGTCATCAAAACCAATGTAATGAACAGTTTTGATAAATGAGGCTGAGACCCTGCATTACACATCAGGGGGCAGCAGCCCCATGTCACTGGTCTACCACTGCTGTCAAGAGAGGGGAACAAAGACAACTGATGAGAATCCAGCAATTTGGGGAATGTGGTCTGCATTACAGGAGCCATGTAAGAGAAGACCTCATGGCATTACACATCACATAATGATGTCACATTTTCTTACCTTAATGATAAATATGAAAATGACCTAAATTGTAAAATAATACACATCACATGTCAAATTTGTGAATTAAACATACAAACATCACCAAAACTCTAATAACCTTACTTTTAATTATTTCAAAACCTGAAGTTTACAAGTATCACTGGGATTATTATTATTTATTATTATAACGCCATGTATTCCATGGCGCTTTACATGTGAGGAGGGGTATACATTGTAATCACAGGTACAATAATCAGGAAGAATACAAGTCATAACTGGTACAGGAGGAGAGAGGACCCTGCCCGCGAGGGCTCACAATCTACAAGGGATGGGTGAGGATACAGTAGGTGAGGATAGAGCTGGTCATGCAGTGGTTTGGTCGATCGGTGGTCACTGCAGGTTGTAGGCTTGTCGGAAGAGGTGGGTCTTCAGGTTCCTTTTGAAGGTTTCCATAGTAGGCGAGAGTCTGATGTGTTGGGGTAGAGTTCCCCAATTAGGGGGGATGCCAGGGAGAAATCTTGTACACAATTGTGGGAAGAGGAGAGTAGAGAAGAGGTTGCAACATTCTAACATTCACACAAATTTGGCAACTTTTTGGGATTGTTTTCTACAGAGAAAGTCATTTAAGGGGTTGTCCACTTCTGGTCAACTCCATCTGAAATAATACATTGCCCCAAATAAAGTAAAAACACTTCATATTTACCAAGAAACTCAGTACCAACATTGCTGGAATGGCGCCATTACAGGAGATATGTGTTATTATTTTATTTCAGGCACTGCAGCATTTAGGGACGATGTCTCCAAGGTTTTGACAATCTCAAATATAACATACATAGCAATATATAATATATAGAGATAAATGTGTCACTTATTGGGCTGCTTGCTCAGTTTTGATGTTTTGATACAATCACTGTTTTTCTGCAGGGGATTATCACTAGATGACTGCTGCCAGGTAGTCATCCATATTTGTGAGGAGGGTTAATCAGAGGACAGCATGCAGAGAACTGACAAATGTGAGGCAAATAAAACTGTGATTTTATCAAAATGTTACCATGTAGCCCAATAAGTAGTACATCATTGACATAAGGATCTCTGCCCCTAAATCATGCTGCTCCCAGATAAGGTAACAAAAACTGCTGACGCATTCCCTTTAAAATGGGTCAGCATTTTCCATGTCTTGTGGTAAATTTCTGCAGAGCTAAATCTGAACATTACACAATGATAAGAACATTTCATGATGATTTGGGAACAGATAGCTCTGACCATTTACATTGGTAAAGTGCCTACAACCCCTATAGTAATCAGCTCCAATATAAAATTGTTTTTGGTAATTTTTCATTATAAAGGTAGATTTGGAATAATTTCACTGACTTTTTATCCCTGGATTATATGTGGAGGTATAAAGCATTTACAATAACTGTCAATATAATTGATAGCTCTTTTTCTCAACTTGCCCAAACCTCTTGGGTTCTCCTGCAGGTGTTCTTTCTTCTGGATGTTGGTCTTGATTGATGGTGTCTTTCCTTCCTCTGAACAGTCCAGGTTGATTCTTCTGTTCTTCGGTCCTTTACTTTGGGCAATGACGTCTTCATCCACTCGGTCCATTTCTGGGGTGGGAGACATCTTCGGCCCTGAATCTGGCTTCTTCCTCTTTCTTCCCCTCTTTTTGGGTTTTTTGATTGAAGACTTCTCATCAGGCGATGAGTTCAAGTGTCTTCTTTTCCTCATTCTCTTCCTCAGTACAACCTCCTCTTTCTCCATATTATCACTTTGCTCACGGTCAGCTTCTGTGAAGAAGGCAGCTTCTTCACAGTCACCAGTCAACTCCAACTGTCACTTTTCTCAATTGAGCACACGGCATCTGGATGGCACTAGTCATGTGATCAATAACTGACCAATAAGATTTAAAGGTGTATGCTACAGTATAAGTACTGGAATGTATCAGTTTGATATAAGGGCTGTAATATAATTAAATCAGTTTCTGTTTTACTGGTTTTAATTAGTTCATTTAAACTTCAGTGACTTTATCTTTTTCATCACTTCAGAATTATCTCACAGATAATTTTAGGATTGTATGTCCCATGTAAAGAATATGCTGTATTATTTATCCACACGAAAATCAATACACTATATACCTGACCAATGTACTTATTGATGAACAGTGGAGAGCTCTACAATGTTTGCATTGAGTGGCTGCGAACATAGCGAACGGGATGAGTTTCTCATCCACTGCTGTACTCATCATAAGCAGCGGCTGAAATGACAATGTTAAAATATAATAATGTTTGTTTTCATTGCTGCCTATGCAGAGTGCAGAAGTCTATGATAAATTCATTTTTACTCAAGTGTTATGTATAAGATGTGACCAAGATGACAGAAAATAAGCAGGTAATAATTGAAGACAGCTTGAATCATGTGCAGTGCATATACCAAGTGTTCATTCATTAGCTATTCATTTTCTGTTGTCTCAATCTCTGACTTCATAGAGGGACCCACTCAAAATGAGTTTGCCATAGGCTTTTGTGCTCTGCTTAGGCAGTGAATTATATGATAAAGCTCACTTCATTATACGAAGCTTTGTCATTTCCATCTTTGCTTCTGTAGAGAGTAGCAGCCACTAGCCAAATTATCTCACCTCCTGCGCTCTGCATAAGTAGTGTTGCGTGGGTGTTCACATTGCCGCTCAATATGGTCTTCATTTATCACTTCGCACTTCTTTTATAGTTTTGCATTTTTCTAACCCAAACTAGTTTTGCAAGTAGAGCAAGGGACAGGTTTAGGATTAATCTTATGATTAGTGCTAGGTTTACGGATAGGTTTAGAGACCAGATTAGAATAGGGTTAAGGATAGAATTAAGATTATGGTTAGGAATAAGGCTAGGGTAATAAAATTGTTATATAACAACTAGATGGTGGCCCGATTCTAACGCATCGGGTATTCTAGAATATGCATGTCCTCGTAGTATATTGCACAGTCCACGAAGTATACTGCACAGTCCACGTAGTATATTGCTCAGCCACATAGTATATTGCCCAGCCACGTAGTACATTGACCAGCCACGTAGTATATTGCCCAGCCACGTAGTATATTGCCCAGCCACGTAGTATATTGCGCAGCCACGTAGTATATTGCCAAGTGACGTAGTATATTGGCCAGCCACGTAGTATATTGCCCAGCCATGTAGTATATTGCTCAGTCACGTAGTATGTTGCCCAGTGACATAGTATATTGCCCAGCCACATAGTATATTGCCCAGCTACGTAGTACATTGCGCAGCCATGTAGTATATTGCCCAGTGATGTAGTATATTGGCCAGCCACGTAGTATATTGCCAGTGATGTAGTATATTGCCCAGCCACGTAGTATATTGCCCAGCTACATAGTATATTGCCCAGCTACATAGTATATTGCGCAGCCACGTTGTATATTGCCCAGTGATGTAGTATATTGGCCAGCCGCGTAGTATATTGCCCAGTGACGTAGCATATTGCCCAGACACGTAGTATATTGCCCAGTGATGTAGTATATTGCACAGTGACGTAGTATACAGCACAGAGCCATGTAGTATATTGCCCAGCCACGTAGTATATTGCCCAGTGACATAGTATATTGCCTAGCCACTTAGTATATTGCCCAGCTACGTAGTATACAGCACAGAGCCACGTAGTATATTGCACAGCGACGTAGTATATTGCTAAGTGACGTAGTATACAGCACAGAGCCACGTAGTATATTACCCAGCCATGTAGTATATTGCCCAGTCACATAGTATATTGCCCAGTCACGTAGTATATTGTCCAGCCACGTAGTATATTGCCCAGCCATGTAGTATATTGCCCAGCCACGTATGTCACAGGTTAAAAAGTAAAAAATAAACATACTCACCTATGGATCCGAGGGCCCCTTTGTAGTTGTAACATACTCACCTTCGGATCTGGCGCAGGCGATGAGCGCGCGGCTGCCGCCATCTTCTGTTCCCAGGATGCATTGCGAAATTACCCAGATGACTTAGCGGTCTCGCGAGGCCGCTAAGTCTTCTGGATAATTTCGCAATGCATCGCCGGGAACGGAAGATGGTGGCAGCCGCGAGCGGCTCGGCGGACAACGGAGGGTGAGTATAGCAGGTTTTTTGTTTTTTTATTATTTTTAACATTCGATTTTTTACTATTGATGCCGCATAGGCAGCCTCAATAGTAAAAAGCTGAGGACACACAGGGTTAATAGCGGCGGTAACAGAGTGCGTTACCCGTGGCATAACGCGGTCCGTTACCACCGGCATTAACCCTGTGTTAGCGGTGGCTGGAGGGGAGTATGCGAGCGCCGGGCTGTGACTGCGGGGAGTAAAGAGCGGCCATTTTCTTCCGGACTGTCCCCGTCGCTTATTGTTCGTGGCTTTTTTTCCGCGACCAATCAGCGACTTGGATTTCCTTGACAGACAGAGGTCGCGACCAATGAATATCCGTGACAGACAGACAGACGGACAGAAAGACGGAAGTGACCCTTAGACAATTATATAGTAGATACAATAATAAAATAAAAAGCAAATATATAAAATAATACATAGCATTTTGCATTTTTTTTAAATTTGAGATCTAATTTAAGCAAAAAGCAGAAAAAAATCAAGAGATGAAAATGCAAAGTTTATTTCTGTTAATGTTGATGATTATGACTTACAGCCACTGAAAACTCAAAAGTCATTACCGCAGTAAATTAGAATACTTTATAACAACAGCTTGAAAAATGGTTTTAAAATCTGAAATGTTGGCCTGCTAAATGCATGTTCAATAAATGCACTCAATACCTGGTTGGTGCTCCTTTTGCATCAATTACTGCATCAATGCGACGTGGGATGGAGGTGATCAGCCTGTGGCACTGCTGAGGTGTTATGGAAGCCGAGGTCGCTTTGATAGTAGCCTTCAGCTCATCTGCATTGTTGGGTCTGGTGTCTCATCTTCCTCTTGTCAATACCCCACTGATTCTCTATGGGGTTAAGGTCAGGTGAGTTTGCTGGCAAATCAAACACAGTGATAGTGTTGTTTTTAAAAAAGGTATTGGTACTTAGACAGCTGTGCTGACTTTGGTGTTGATAAAACACAGTGGACCTACACCAGCAGAGGACATGGCTCCCGAAACCATCACTGATTGTGGATACTTCACACAAGACCTTAGAAATCAAGATCCCAGAGTCTGGAGGAAGAATGGAGAGACAGACAATCCAAGCTGCTTGAGGTCTAGTGTGAAGTTTCCATAATCAGTGATGGTTTGGGGAGCCATGTCATCTGCTGGTATAGGTACACTGTGTTTTATCAAGACCAAGGTCAGCACAGCCATCTACCAGAAAATTTTAGAGCACTTCATGCTTCCCTCTGCCGAAAAGCTTTTTGGAGATGGAAATTTCATTCTCCAGCAGGACACTGCAAAAAGTACCAATACCTCTTTTAAAAACAACAGTATCACTGTGCTTGATTGGCCAGAAAACTCACCTGACCTTAACCCCATGGATATCTATGAGGTATTGTAAAGAGGAAGATGAGTCACCAGACCCAACAATGCAGATGAGCTGAATGCTACTATCAAAGCAACCTGGGCTTCCATAACACCTCAGCAGTGCCACAGGCTGATCGCCTCCATGTCACGCCACATTGACGCAGCAATTGATGCTAACAAAGTCCCAACCAAGTATTGAGTGCTTTATTATACACACTAGAATACATAAAATAGAATTCCATAAAAGGTGGAAAAAATATGCAAAAGAGATTGCCACCATAAGGCAAAAGCGTGGATGCCAATATTACCATATACAAAAAAGTAGACAGAATGAATCCTTATAGAATGTGGTAATACTTGCACAGTACAGAGCAGAAAGTATACAAAATAAGGTAAAAAAAAATGATTGCAAAAAAAATATAGATATATATGCACTGCGCAGAAAAAAGTCTCAACCAGGCATGCTAAATGGTTCTACCAATATCCTCATAGAAATATATAAAGCATAGTAAATAAGATCCTAAAGTTGGACCATATATGGATAAAGTACTTGAAATTTAAACCTATATCAAAGGAACAGATAATCCCTAACAAACTAAGACCGGCCTAAATATAAATAATAGTAGCCTTATAGTAAATATAGCAGCAAAAAATCATGCTTGCAATTCAAAGAGGCCAAGTGGTTAGAGGACATATATAGCCAGGTAACAATAATAAAGGATCAATAAGGACAGGGAACCTATCTCAATATAAGCTCAAATATGCAGGATGCATAGGTAAGGTGAATGTGAGGATAGCAGCCCAGTAAATTACCTGATGGTGGTGACAGCAACCCGACGCGCGTTTCGCGTTAAGCTTCGTCCGGGGAAGCATCCCCGGACGAAGCATCCCCGGATGAAGCTTAACGCGAAACGCGCGTCGGGTTGCTGTCACCACCATCAGGTAATTTACTGGGCTGCTATCCTCACATTCACCTTACCTATGCATCCTGCATATTTGAGCTTATATTGAGATAGGTTCCCTGTCCTTATTGATCCTTTATTATTGTTACCTGGCTATATATGTCCTCTAACCACTTGGCCTCTTTGAATTGCAAGCATGATTTTTTGCTGCTATATTTACTATAAGGCTACTATTATTTATATTTAGGCCGGTCTTAGTTTGTTAGGGATTATCTGTTCCTTTGATATAGGTTTAAATTTCAAGTACTTTATCCATATATGGTCCAACTTTAGGATCTTATTTACTATGCTTTATATATTTCTATGAGGATATTGGTAGAACCATTTAGCATGCCTGGTTGAGACTTTTTTCTGCGCAGTGCATATATATCTATATTTTTTTTGCAATCATTTTTTTTTACCTTATTTTGTATACTTTCTGCTCTGTACTGTGCAAGTATTACCACATTCTATAAGGATTCATTCTGTCTACTTTTTTGTATATGGTAATATTGGCATCCACGCTTTTGCCTTATGGTGGCAATCTCTTTTGCATATTTTTTCCACCTTTTATGGAATTCTATTTTATGTATTCTAGTGTGTATAATAAAGTTTCATTGTTTTATGGTCAAAATTGCTTTTTGTTCTTTTTTTGGATGTCTATAGTTATTTGAAGCATTGCCACGTTACTAGGCAGGTATTTTTCTTCTTTGATGTACAAGTATTGAGTGCGTTTACTGAATATACATTTCAGTAGGCCCACATTTTGGATTTTAAAATATTTTTTTTCAAGCTGGTGTTATAAAGTATTCTAAGTTATTAAGATAATGACATTTAAGTTTTCATTGACTGTAAGCCATAATCATCAACATTAACAGAAATAAACACATAAATACATCACTCTTTCTAATGACTTTATAATATATGAGTTTCACTTTTTGTATTGAAGAACTGAAATAAATTAACTTTTTGATGATATTCTAATTTTGTCAGATGCGCCTGTATGTGGAACCCCTTGAGTCCTCACGCCTACTGCCTCTCCCAAATATGGTTGATGGAAAACTAGAGTTTCACATTTCTGACGCTGTTCCCTAAAATACTTGGTGCATTGGAAGGGTTATGGTCCAGAGGAAAGGAAGTGGGTTTCTGCATTAGAGGTGAACACCCTCTGGCTGGTTCATTCGTTCCACTCCTCTTATCCTGAGAAACTCGGTCTTAAGTGTCCGGAGTCCACTCGTAGAAGGGGGATACTGTCACGGATGTGTCGGAGACTGCATATCATTGCACTGCATCTGTCTGCAAAAGGTCTCAGCAGTTTGCTTTGCAGATATCTGCCTGATCCTTCTGATGATAGGACCCAGTGGCCACCTCCCCCAGCTCTTATGGTCACACCTGGATCTGGGAGTTTATAACTCCCAACTTGCTGTTGGGAGATGCGGTTGATATTTTCTATTTACACTTCCCTGTTGAAGCTTGGAGCTGTAGCAGTCATCTAGCGTCTCCTTGGAGTTTGACGGATGACGGTGTTTCTCTCTGAGTCTACTCAAGCTAAGTGTTCCCTTGTTTTCTGTATCCTAGCTGTCTTTAGCGATAGTGGGATTCGGCCAGCGTTCACCCCATCCTTCCCTAAGCAGGGCTTACCACTAGGGTCTGAGAAGGACTAGGTATCCTGCTCATCGGCAGGTGCAGCACCTATTTAGGGTCTCTGAGGGCAGACAGGGTGACGTAAGATCTGCCTAGGAATATCCACTCCCCGCTTCCCTAGTGATGGGCCTCCCTTCCCCTTATCCGTTTGTGTTGCACTTAGTCTGTCCTACACTGTGTGTGACAGGTGGGGGATTCTCTCTGTACTATTTGAATGCATGTCTCATTAAGGGAGAGGTTGAGGGTGCAGGTTCAGACTCCAGAGGAGGTGGAGGAGGCAGAAACAGTGGAAGTGTTAGATACAGAAGTTTGCCCTGAAAGCATTGGAATTCCAGGACTTGTGGAGCTGCCCATGTTTACAAGTCCAGGTGTCAGTGGTGAAATGCACCCTGGCAGACAGATTTTTTTTCAGAGAATGGGTGATATTGTTTGCAACATGCTGATGTAGTGCACAGGCGCAGCTTTTGTACAGAAGTAATGGCGACTGGTCAACTGGTACTTGAGGACTGCGACGGCCATCAGCTTTCAGAAACCATTTGTATCCACTAGACGGAAAGGTAGCATCTCCGCAGCCAACAGATTGACGATGGTGGAGTTCAAGTTCTCAGCTTTGGCATGTGTAGGAGGAGACAATCTTTTACGTGATCACAACTGTAGGACCGATAGCTGGCTGCTACGCTGAGAGAGGGTGGAGTAGGGTGAACAGGACAAACTGCTCAACTGAGAGTGAAGTGAAGGTGGATATGTTAGGGTGGATTGAGAAAGATGTGATGTGCTCGGTGAAACAAAAACAGCAGGCATCTCCACTTCCATAACAGCTGTCAGGCTCTCACCCAGACGGTAGGGGGTAAACAAGTGAGGATTCTGCAGACGGAGACCTGTGTGAGAACACTTGCTTCATGGTGGATGAAGAAGCTGCAGATGGGGTTGATGGGACAGCCGGTGGTTGGTGAAGCTCACTAGTCTGCATTTTAGCATAGCGAGATTCCCAGACTAAGGCATGTTGCTCGTGCATTAGCCGGTTCATGCATGTAGTAGGCAAATTATTGCATTGTTTGCCTCTACTGAGACATTTTTTCAAAGTTGCCAGATAACGTGAGTTGGGTCATCTTTTACAGTCTCAATAAAGGCTGAGGCTAGGCACCCCTTGCCGCCCCTTCGATCTGCAGACTCGTGGCCACTGCTAGCCACAGTTGTGGTTGAGGATGCAGTGCTTGTTATGGTTGCATCATTCCCTGTCTGTGCAGGAAGACACATCATAACCTCCTCCTCTTCCACCTCATCTACCTCCTCTACCTCCTCTTCTGAGCTACTCAGCTGCGCGCCTCTGGGTTCACACTAAGTGGGATCTACAACGTCATCATCATCCTCTCTGTTCTCCCACTCCTCATCTTGAGTCACTCTCCTCCTCTTCCTGCTCTGACAGCACAGTACAGTCCTCATTCACCTCAAGTTACATAGTTAGTTACATAGGTTGAAATATTACCTAGGTCCATAAAGATCAACCTTTCTCTACCAATTGTACATTTTCGCACTAATTTAACTATAACCAGCAATGTTATGTGTATCAAGGAAATTGTCCAGCCCTTTTTAAAAGCTGTTGTAATGCCTACCATTACTACCTTTTGTGGTAGGGCATTACACAGTCTGACTGCTCTAACTGTAAAGAACCCTTTCCTGTTTAGCTGCCAGAATCTGCTTTATTCCATCCGTAATGAGTGCCCCCTAGTCCTCAGTATGGTCTTTGGAAGAAATGTCATGTGCCAGTGTTGTGGACTGGCCACACATATATTTATACATGGAAATGAGATATCCTCTGAGGCATCTTTTTTCTCAGCTAATCAAGCCCAACTTTTCCAACCTTTCATCATATGAGAGACCTTCCATCCTTTGTAATAATCTAGTTGCCCATCTTTGAATTGATTCTAACTTCTGAATATCCTTTTTAAAATGTGGAGTCCTAAACAGGATCCTGTATTCTAGATTTGGCCTCACCAGTGATTTATAAATTGGTAATAATACGTTGGGATCATGGGATTTTATCTCTTTGGAATAGAATATGTGAACAGATCTGCAGACTGGCCCATCCATGGTTCCACACAATCAGTTGGGTGGTTGGAAAGTTGTGATGTGGTGGGAAACAAGGGTAATTGCGGTGCCACCTCTGAGGATTGTACTGTGTGTCATGTTAAGGTGGAGGTAGAGGAGAGGCCATTTGATGCAGCGCTTGCCATCCACTGGAGCACATGCTCTTTCTGAGTCTCATCTACATGGCGTACCACTGTGCAGCTGCCAAAGAAATGAGTCGAGTAGCCCGTCCAGTAACAGATGTCATTGGTCTTTGGATAGAATTAGACGGTATTTGTTCAGTAGAGCTTTCAGTAACATTGCCACCTAACCCACGTACATGTCAAACACCAAGCCTATTCCCCCTTACACCATGACCTCACTTTTCCCCACATATTGTATGTGAGCTTCCCCTCTTTTAACCTACTTTTTCACAACCCTAAACCCAGACCTGTCAGCAACCTTTCACTAAATTAACAATCAGTATTTATTTTGTGAGATAGTGTGCCTGAACAACAATAGCCTTAACTATTTTAATTAGGAATTGGGGACTGGTGCCTGCATCCCTATATTTGCCCTTACCATTTTGATAACCAAATGGGGCCTCCTGGCTGTGCCACAATATTAGCCCTAACGATTTTAATTAGCAAATGATGCCTCCTTGCTGCACCCCAATATTAGCCCTAATGATTTTGATTAGCAAATTGGGCCTGGAGCCTGCACCCCAATACTAGCCCTAACGGTTTTGATGATCAAATGGGACCTCCTGGCTGCACCACAGTATTAGCCCCAATGATTTGGATTAGCAAATTGGGCTTGGAGCCTGCACTCTTTACTTGTAAAGAACTGAGCGGAGCTGTTATGTCATTACACAGTAATAACCAGTGAGCATTTATTGGAATCAGATCCAAGCACTAGGGCTGCATTGTTGTACACATCACTAAATGAAATCAGCACCATAGCTCTGGTGAGCACTCACTAGTAATTGATGTGGTCTGAGCATAAGTCATGCCATTGTGGTTCTTAGATCACAGTAATAACCGGTGAGCACTCATCAGATCCAAACACCAGGTCTGCAGCAGTGACTTCATCCAGCAGTTAGTACGTCACTGATTGAAATCACTGCCTCAGCGCTGGTTACAAGACTTGTGCTCATAGACCGTAACTATGATCTGAGCGCTGCAGCTATAATGACATGACTGCTCAGATCACAGTAATTGCCAGCTGATCTAAATATATCATGTATTATACAGTCCAGATAGCTGTGCATATAATCCTATCAAGTGTGATACAGTCCTCTGAACCATGTACCTAATCATATTATGTGTAATACAGATGTGTATCTAGTCATATCATATAACGCATGGGTCCAAATAGCCTCATATCTAATCCTATCCTGTTTTACACAGTCCACATAGCCATATATTGAATCCTATAAAGTGTGATAAAGTCCTTTGAGCTGTATATCTAATCTTATGTGTGATAGTCCGTTGAGCCAGTGGGGAAAAAACTATTTAGTCAGCAACCAATTGTGCAAGTTCTCCCACTTAAAAAGTTGAGAGGCCTGTAATTGACATCATAGGTAGACCACAACTATGAGAGTCAAAATGAGAAAACACATCCAGAAAATCTCCTTGTCTGATTTGGTAAGATTTATTTTGCAAATTACGGTGGAAAATAAGTATTTGGTCATGAACAAAAGTTCATCTCAATATTTTGTTATATATCATTTTTTGGCAATGACAGAGGTCAAACGTTTTCTGTAAGTCTTCACAAGGTTGGCACACACTGTTGGTGGTATGTTGGCCCATTCCTCCATGCAAATCTCCTCTAGAGCAGTGATGTTTTGGGCCTGCCGCTGGCAATACGGACTTTCAACTCCCTTCAAAGGTTTTCAATGAGGTTGAGATCTGAAGACTGGCTAGGCCACTCCAGAACCTTCATATGCTTCTTACGAAGCCACTCCTTCGTTGCCCTGGTGGTGTGCTTGGGATCATTATCATGCAGAAAGACCCATCCACGTTTCATATTCAATACCCTTGCTGATGGAAGGAGATTTGCACTCAAAATCTCATGATACATGGCCCCAATCATTCTTTCATGTACACGGATCAATTGTCCTGGTCCCTTTGCAGAGAAGAAGCCCCAAAGCATGATGTTGCCACCCCAAACTTCACAGTAGGTATGGTGTTCTTTGAATGCAATTCAGAATTCTGTCTCCTCCAAACACGACGAGTTTTGTTTCTACCAAACAGTTCTACTTTGGTTTCATCAGACCATATGACATTCTCCCAATACTCTTCTGGATAATCCAAATGCTCTCTAGCAAGCTTCAGACGGGCCCGGACATGTACTGGCTTAAGCAGGGGGACACGTCTGGCACTGCAGGATCTGAGTCCCTGGCGGCATAGTGTGTTACTGATGGTAATCTTTTGTTATGGTGGTCCCAGATCTTATGCAGGTCATTCTCTAGGTCCTTATATGTGGTTCTGGGATTTGTGCTCACCGTACTTGTGATCATTTTGACCCCATGGCGTGAGATCTTGGATGGAACCCCAGATAGAGGGATATTATCAGTGGTCTTGTATGTATTCCATTTTCTTATTATTGCTCCCACAGTTGATTTCATCACACCAAGCTGCTTGCCTATTGTGGATTCAGCCTTCCCAACCTGGTGCAGGGCTACAATTTTGTTTCTGGTGTCCTTCAACATGCTCTTTCACCATAGTGGAGTTTGGAGTGTGACTGTTTGAGGTTGTGGACAGGTGTCTTTTATACTGATAACAAGTTCAAACAGGTGCTATTACTACAGGTAATGAGTGGAGGACAGAGGAGCCTCTTAAAGAAGAAGTTATAGGTCTATGAGAGCCAGAAGTCTTGCATGTTTTTAGATGACCAAATACTTATTTTCCACCATAATTTTCAAAATAAATCTTGCCAAATCAGACAAGATGATTTTCTGGATTTGTTTTCTCATTTTGACTCTCATAGTTGTGGTCTACCTATGATTTCAATTACAGGCCTCTCTCATCTTTTTAAGTGGGAGAACTTGCACAATTGATGGCTGACTAAATATTTTTTCCCCACAGTATGTATTATTCTATCATGTGTGATACAGTCCACTCAGCCGTGTATGTAAAATCATATCATGTGTGATACAGTTTGCTAAACTGTATCTAATCTTATCTTGAGTGATACTGTATGATGTGCTGGTCATCTAAGTCTATTATGTGTGATACAGTCCACTGACCTGTGTATGTAATCCTGTTATGTGTGTTACTGACTGCTGAACTGTGTAATTATTGTGATATGAGCAATGAGCAATGAAATGATCGCTCTGCTCAGATCTCTGTAAAGATCAGCCAATTAACAGAATTGGTGTTGCCAGCATTCCTCATTGACACTGTCCACAGCTCAGTATCACATTTTAGTCACCAACAAAATGTGATCTTAAACATCATCCTCCCTTTTCATTCTGAAAACGCCCAAAAGGGACTGAAGGAGTGACATCAGACAGGTGTGAGCAGATTTACTGCAGTGGTAACGTAACCTAGCATTACCTTAAGTTTTATAGCAAATGTCAGCAGCTGCTTCCTCTAGTGTTTAAAGGTTGAAAATGTAAAAACTTTTCATTCATTGTTCATATTTGATACCATGTCACATAATATTTTTTTTTAATCGTGTGAACTCTATTTACTCTAATTTTTTTGGTCCACTTTCATAATTCAATAAAGAAGATTATTTTATTATTGGATATACTTCTTTTTCTCCATAGTTGTCATTTTTAGACAAAAATTACCTGTGCAATAAAAAAATGGAAATGTGGAGACTCTCTTTAATCAACTGTGAATATGTGACTTTATTCCCTAACTACATCAGACACGTTGAAGGTCTAACTTTCCATACAAGCTGTTATGTCACATATCACATTAGTGTCACCAGTATTAGGGACGTGCATATGCAGCAAAGCTGCTTGCAGTTTTTTTTTTTATCAGTAAGTCTATTGTACCCACCCATGTGATTAATTTTCAATTAATTCAAAGCAGAATGCTTTGGCAACAAAGGTCTTCTCAGAAATTGCGACTTATCTATCTGGAACAAAGCAGTAGTGAGTTCTAAATCAGAAAGCCAATGACTATCTCATACATTACAGTCCTATCAGTTCCTGTTGAGCTTGTGGGTTTGGTTGTGTATTCATCTATTTATCAGTCTTTCCTGTAAATGTTTTAACGCAAGGACTTTACAATATGACTTATCATTTTTGTTGAGAGGTTTTCTGGGAATGGCTATATATTTTATTATTCTAGAAATAAACCTAAATAGATTAATCAATTATTTATTGCAGAACGCTACCACAAGACCATTGGTTATGCCTTACATTTTTGGGTGCTCTGCACATACATGCCATAATAAGACCTTTGCAAATGTATTTTTTTTTATATTTTAACATTAGCAACTGAACAAATACCAGTATGGGAGCCCAACTTCCAGTGAGCAGCGATGTACAAGACACATCAGTTACCCCCTAATGACATGACTGATTAATAGGGTCTATGGTATCAGGTCAAAATTACCAGGTGAACTCTGACAATGGTGAAAATACAAGGCCAGTTCTTCCGCTAATCAAGACAGTTGTGATAGAGAGTGAAATGTAAAAAAGACCAAAATAAACACTATTGATCTGTAAAGAAGGACCATTTTGGAGATAATCTCACCTAGCTTTCTGTTTTGAAGGTTTCAATGTGAAAAAATGAAAAGGTTCTACTATTATCAGGGTCAGACTGGCTCACCAGAGAACTGGAGAATTCTCCAGAGGGCCCAGGCACTAACACCTGCTGGCATACAGAGCTTTTTGGCGCTTTTACACAATAAAAACTATTTTATAGAAAAAATAATTATGTTTGCATCATTTTATTCTGAGAGCTATAACTTTTTTATTTTTCTGCTTTTGGAGCTGTATGGTGGGGGAACTTATATATACCAAAGGCGGACTTAAATTCACTTAGCCGCAAGAAGAGAACCATATGATAATGAATTATTATTTATATAAATATTTATTTCAAGTTAAAATCACCAAGGACACCAATATCAAAAAGAACAGAGTGTTACAGGGGAACAATTCAGTACTAACACTACAAAAAATTCCGCGCCTTGTCTATGACCTAGTTGGGCAGTATAATCCAACATAAACATCAGATCATTAGTTGTAGATGTTCAGCCAATCATATCAGTTACTCCATAATAATATACAAGATATGGTAACACCAATCAAATAATGCAGCCCTTCAAAAGGCTTGCTAGTGTCACCACACTATTATTCAATTCCACCCAGTTATATACCTAGGGTAAATGGCCATCCATATGCGGTTATAATAGTTCATATACGATCACATTCAGAAGTTAATCAGCAATAACCAACTTATTAAATCATTATGTGTGGAAAATAACATAAACCTCTAGAGGAAATCTCCCAATAGACCGGGTGGGGCAGAGTGCGTACCAAAGTGTCCTCCCTTGTGCGCCTCGACGTGCATTTCGGCCAGAGCTTCTTCCGGGGGCGTGTTCTGTTGAGGAGGGGAAGGCTGCTTATATAACAAATGACCAATGGAAGTGTGATACATAATGGGGTGGGTGTTACTATACTTAGTCGGCTTAATGAAACATGACCAGTGGGGGAATGACACGTCAGTAAGGGGGTGGGTGTAATCTATGTTTACATAGCTTTACGGCGCATGTTGCTTCAGTCCTGCCCTGATGACGAAGTTTAATTCTGAGCAGGCGCTCGCTGGAAGGCAAGTGGAACACAAGCGTAACCATGCAAGAGCGCGCCCAGAAGTACACAGGGCTAGGACTTACTGCGCATGCGCACTGCCTGAAAACATAGAGACGCTGTATTATACCTTAAATATAGGATCTGTAATAGGTTTAAATCATTACCCATCAATAGTATAACACCGATAAATGTGAAAATATATATATGTATATATATATGATGATAATGAAAGATTACACACCATTATAGAAAAAATTAATAAATAATAAAGAATGAATAAAACATAAACAGTGATATGTTATAATAAAAAATAAAATATAATAATAAGTGCCTGTTGACTCAAACCTAACAGTCAATAATCTCAAATGATATGGTGATATTTATAATCCTTTATTAAAAGTGACAAAAGTGCTGAAAGTGCAGACGTGCAATATATATATATATGATGAAACACTATGCGTGCTGCCTAATTAATCGAAATAGATAATATATATAATTTTAAAAATAATAACCAGTGCCAGTTGACTAAAACATAACAGTCAACAATCCCAATTAATATTAGTGATATTCAATAATCCTTTACTGAAAGTGATAAAAGTGCTGAAGGTGCAAAGTGCAATGAATGGTAAAATACTATGTGCGCTGTCTAACTAATCAAGATACATAGTCAATAAATTCAATAGAGTGCCTACAACAGTGACTATTAGAATTGATGATATTGCAAAAAGTGTCAAGTGCAGTGTATAATGATATACATCTTCTATAGACCAATGAACCACAAGTAATTTTTAGCAATTGATAGTTAGATAATCATCCCAAATAGGAGCCAGAACCTCTAAAAACCATACTTATCAATTTGTACTTGCATTGTATAAAGTTATATCACCATCTTTATAAATATATAACAGATGAAATCAATAATGTCGGTCAAGAAATTATAATAGGCCTAATATCGATATGGTCACGATCCAATTTTGGATTTGTGGCAGATCTGGTTTGCTTCAGTTTAATGCCTTTTTTCCTTTTTGGTCATCGGGGGTTAATGCAGTTTTTCCCCCTCTGGTGGCCGCTTGTGTTATTGCATTGCTGCTGGCTCAGCTGATGTTTGGGGTGACCACTCCCTCCATCCTTTAAAAGGTCACCTGGTTCATCAACTGACTGTCGGTGTTAGTTCATTCTTCAGCGACCAAGCCAGGAGTAGGAGCTAGCTGGGAACTGTTGTTCTACTGCTGTGTCCATTTCATCTGGTGTTTCTTCCTGCTGTGCTGTGCCTTGCAGCATTAAGCTAAGTGTGGTTTACCTATTCCTTTTCTGTATACACTGTTTAGGTGATATTTTCACTCTGGTGCAGTCCACCTCTCTTGGGGGGGAGAGGGGGTCACTGATAGGGTCTGCACAGGAGACAGGGATATGCTGGCGGCTCGGGCCTCCTAACCTTCATAGGTACCCCCGAGATAAGGGAAAGTCAGGGTCCCTTATACGGACAGGTGCGGGTTCCAATACGCCATCCTGCCCCTTTATCGCCGTAGACGGCGTCACATTAACACCGACCATTACATTTTTTCTAGTGAGCCATGGCTCAAATGCAGGCCTTTGCCCAACTGCGTCAGACCCTCACAGATGAGTTTAAGGTGCTTCGTGGTGAGGTGGTGCAGCAGCTGCAGCAGTTGGTGGGGTTTTGGGCTTCGGCCCAGGGACATGCTCAACCAGAGCCCAAGATATCTCTTCCTGACAGGTTCTCTGGAGGGAGAGATAAATTTTTGGTTTTTAAGGAGGCCTGCAAGTTATACTTCAGGCTCTGCCCTCGTTCATCAGGGAGTGAGGAACAACGGGTGGGAATCATAGTTTCCCTTCTTAAAGGTGATCCCCAATCTTTGGCCTTCTCCCTGCCGACCAGTTCTCCATCTCTACGGTCAGTGGACGAGTTTTTTGCGGCTCTGGCATTGGTATATGGTGACCCGGATGTCATCTCCTTGGCGGAATCCCGACTCCGCAAGATCAAGCAGGGGGCTCGGCCGGCGGAGGAGTTCTGTTCAGAGTTCAGGAGGTGGGCCACTGACACACAGTGGAATGACCCGGCCCTTAGGAGTCATTTTGTGCAAGGTCTGTCCCCTAGGTTGCAAGATACTCTGGTAAGTACGCCGCTCCCAAGTCATTGGAGGTCGCCATGTCCCTTGCCATCCGGGTGGATAGACGTTTGAGGGAGAGGCATACACCAAATGTGCCCCCGGTAGTCCTTGCTAGGGAGAAGGACACACCTGACCAGGTGGACGAACCCATGCAGGTGGGAGGATTTGCTTCCCAAACGGGGTTGTCTGGGGTTCACCGTGGTGTGGGGGCATGTTTTTACTGTGGGCAGACTGGTCATTTTATCAATGTCTGCCCAGCTTGCGCCAAGATACCTGTTCCATCTAAAAAGCCACGCCCCCTGGTTGTGTGGAAGGAAGCAACCAGGGAGTGTATATTTCCTACATTTTCTCATCTCAGTGTACCTTACCTGTTGAGGTGGTTGTAGGTGGGGTAACTGAGAATATTCCGGTGCTTGTGGACAGTGGAGCAGGACTTAATTTGGTGGATGCTCTTTTTGTCCAGAACCATGGCCTGATGAGTAGGTCACTAGCTAGACCCCTAAGTGTTCAGGCCATTGACTCTGTCCCGCTCAGCCAGGGGAGCATTACCCAAGTCGTTGAAAAGATACATTTGCATATAGGGGCTTGTCATGAAGAGTTCTTGTCATGCTACGTCTTGGAGAACATACCAACTCCTATTGTCTTAGGTCTCCCTTGGTTGAGTAAACACAACCTGGTCATAGACTGTCGGTCCAGAGAAGTAGTCAGCTGGGGTCAGTCGTGTAAGGACTGCTGTCCAGGAGCCACGATCTCTGCCGTCCTTCTACAACCTACCCCTTCTTCACCTGTGGGGGCAGTAGAGGTGTTTGAAGGGAGTAGGGGCAAGACTCTACCCTCATTACATTCTAACCCGGTATGTCAGAGACCTCTTAGGAGGAGGGGTCGGATGAGGGTGGTGGTTCCCTCGGTGCATAGTGGAGGTGTGAGTTTGGTGACACAGGGGGACGCCTGTTATGACCTGGTGGTTAGGACAATAATGGACCTGGTGGTTAAGAGCACATGGAATGACCTGATAGTTACTAATAATACAGGACAAGCTCTGAGACGTGGGAACTCTGCTGACCGCAATGCCTAATCCTATCACACACACTAGAAATAGCCGTGGATTGCTCCTAACGCTCCCTATGCAACTCGTCACAGCCTAAGGAATTAGCTAGCCCTAGAGATAGAAAAATAAAGCCTACCTTGCCTCAGAGAAATTCCCCAAAGGAAAAGGCAGCCCCCCACATATAATGACTGTGAGTAAAGATGGAAATTACAAACACAGAGATGAAATAGATTTATCAAAGTGAGGCTCGACTTACTGAACAGACAGAGTATAGGAAAGGTAACTTTGCGGTCAGCACCAAAACTACAAAAAGACCACGCAGAGGGAGCAAAAAGACCCTCCGCACCGACTCACAGTGCGGAGGCGCTCCCTCTGCATCCCAGAGCTTCCAGCAAGCAAGACCAAAAATCAAAATAGCAAGCTGGACAGAACAATAGCAAACCAGAGAAAAACAAGCAGGAACTTAGCTTCTGCTGGGAAGACAGGTCACAAGAACGATCCAGGAGCGAACTAGACCAATACTGGAACATTGACAGGTGGCATGGAGCAATGATCTAAGTGGAGTTAAATAGAGCAGCCAGCTAACGAATTAACCTCGTCACCTGTGGAAGGAACCTCAGAAGCCGCAGCCCCACTCACAACCACCAGAGGAAGCCCATGGACAGAACCAGCCGAAGTACCATTCATGACCACAGGAGGGAGCTTGACAACAGAATTCACAACAGTACCCCCCCCTTGAGGAGGGGACACCGAACCCTCACTAGAGCCCCCAGGCCGACCAGGGCGAGCCAAATGAAAGGCACGAACCAGATCGGCAGCATGAACATCAGAGGCAAAGACCCAGGAATTATCTTCCTGACCATAACCCTTCCACTTGACCAGGTACTGGAGTTTCCGTCTCGAAATACGAGAATCCAAAATTTTCTCCACCACATACTCCAACTCCCCCTCAACCAACACCGGGGCAGGAGGATCAACGGATGGAACCACAGGTGCCACGTATCTCCGCAACAACGACCTATGGAATACATTATGGATGGCAAAAGAAGCTGGAAGGGTCAAACGAAATGACACAGGATTGAGAACCTCAGAAATCTTATACGGACCAATGAAACAAGGCTTAAACTTAGGAGAGGAAACCTTCATAGGAACATAACGAGACGACAACCAAACCAAATCCCCAACACGAAGTCGGGGACCCACACAGTGCCGGCGGTTAGCGAAACGTTGAGCCTTCTCCTGGGACAATGTCAAATTGTCCACCACATGAGTCCAAATCTGCTGCAACCTATCCACCACAGTATCTACACCAGGACAGTCCGAAGACTCAACCTGCCCTGAAGAGAAATGAGGATGGAAACCAGAATTGCAGAAAAACGGTGAAACCAAAGTAGCCGAGCTGGCCCGATTATTAAGGGCGAACTCAGCCAAAGGCAAAAAGGACACCCAATCATCCTGATCAGCAGAAACAAAGCATCTCAGATATGTTTCCAAAGTCTGATTCCTTGTTCGTGAAGGGATCAAAGTGTCTCTTCGGTGTGCAGAAAGTTTCATTTTTGGGGTTCATCTTTTCCCCTTCTACTATCGAGATGGATCCGGTTAAGGTCCAGGCCATCCAGGATTGGACTCAGCCGACATCTCTGAAAAGTCTGCAGAAATTCCTGGGCTTTGCTAATTTTTATCGTCGCTTCATCTGTAATTTTTCTAGCATTGCCAGACCATTGACCGATTTGACCAAGAAGGGTGCTGATGTGGTCAATTGGTCTTCTGCTGCTGTGGAAGCTTTTCAGGAGTTGAAGCGTCGTTTTTCCTGTGCCCCTGTGTTGTGTCAACCAGATGTTTCTCTTCCGTTCCAGGTCGAGGTTGATGCTTCTGAGATTGGAGCAGGGGCGGTTTTGTCACAGAGAGGTTCTGGTTGCTCAGTGTTGAAACCATGTGCTTTCTTTTCCAGGAAATTTTCTGCTGCTGAGCGTAATTATGATGTGGGCAACCGAGAGTTGCTGGCCATGAAGTGGGCATTCGAGGAGTGGCGTCATTGGCTTGAGGGAGCTAAGCATCGCGTGGTGGTATTGACTGATCATAAGAATCTTACTTATCTCGAGTCTGCCAAGCGCTTGAATCCTAGACAGGCCCGTTGGTCGTTATTTTTTGCTCGTTTTGATTTTGTGATTTCGTACCTTCCGGGCTCTAAAAATGTGAAGGCGGATGCTCTGTCTAGGAGTTTTGTGCCCGACTCTCCGGGGTTATCTGAGCCGGCGAGTATCCTCAAGGAAGGAGTCATTGTGTCTGCCATCTCTCCTGATTTGCGGAGAGTGTTGCAGAAATTTCAGGCTAATAAACCTGATCGTTGTCCGGCTGAGAAACTGTTCGTCCCTGATAGGTGGACTAGTAAAGTTATCTCTGAACTTCATTGTTCGGTGCTGGCTGGTCATCCAGGAATCTTTGGTACCAGAGAGTTAGTGGCTAGATCCTTCTGGTGGCCATCTCTGTCACGGGATGTGCGTGCTTTTGTGCAGTCCTGTGGGATTTGTGCTAGGGCTAAGCCCTGCTGTTCACGTGCCAGTGGGTTGCTTTTGCCCTTGCCGGTCCCGAAGAGGCCTTGGACACATATTTCGATGGATTTCATTTCTGACCTTCCCGTTTCTCAAAAGATGTCGGTCATTTGGGTGGTCTGTGATCGCTTTTCTAAAATGGTCCATCTGGTGCCCTTGGTTAAATTGCCTTCCTCCTCTGATTTGGTGCCTTTGTTCTTCCAGCATGTGGTTCGTTTGCATGGCATTCCTGAGAATATTGTTTCTGACAGAGGTTCCCAGTTTGTCTCGAGGTTCTGGCGAGCCTTTTGTGGTAGGATGGGCATTGATCTATCTTTTTCCTCGGCCTTCCATCCTCAGACTAATGGCCAGACCGAACGAACCAATCAGACCTTGGAAACATATCTGAGATGTTTTGTTTCTGCTGACCAGGATGATTGGGTGTCATTTTTGCCGTTGGCTGAGTTCGCCCTTAATAATCGGGCCAGCTCGGCTACCTTGGTCTCTCCATTTTTCTGCAATTCTGGGTTCCATCCTCGTTTCTCTTCAGGACAGGTTGAGTCTTCGGACTGTCCTGGTGTGGATTCTGTGGTGGATAGGTTGCAGCAGATCTGGACTCAGGTAGTGGACAATTTGATCTTGTCCCAGGAGAAGGCTCAACGTTTCGCTAATCGCAGACGCCGTGTGGGTCCCCGACTTCGTGTTGGGGATCTGGTTTGGTTATCTTCTCGTCATATTCCTATGAAGGTTTCCTCTCCTAAATTTAAACCTCGTTTTATTGGTCCGTATAGGATTTCTGAGATTCTCAATCCGGTGTCTTTTCGTCTGACCCTCCCAGACTCCTTTTCCATACATAATGTATTCCATAGGTCGTTGTTGAGAAGATACGTGGCACCTATGGTTCCATCTGTGGAGCCTCCTGCCCCTGTTTTGGTGGAGGGGGAATTGGAGTATATTGTGGAGAAAATTTTGGATTCTCGTGTCTCTAGACGGAAACTCCAGTATCTGGTCAAATGGAAGGGTTATGCTCAGGAGGATAATTCCTGGGTTTTTGCCTCTGATGTCCATGCCCCAGATCTTGTTCGTGCCTTTCATGTGGCTCATCCTGGTTGGCCTGGGGGTTCTGGTGAGGGTTCGGTGACCCCTCCTCAAGGGGGGGGTACTGTTGTGAATTCTGTGGCTGAATTCACTCCTGTGGTCACAAGTGGTATTGCTGCCTCTGGGCTTCCTCCCTCAGGTGTTTTGGTGAGCTCGTTGGCTGCCTTGCTATTTAACTCCACCTGAGTCTGTCTTCCTTGCTCCTTGTCAATGTTCCAGTGTTGGATCTGAGCTACTGCATCTTTCCTGTGGCCTGCTGCTCTGCTAGATAAGTGTTACTTTGTTTTTGTTTCCGTTTTTTCTGTCCAGCTGTGCTATTCTCTTTTGCTGGAAGCTCTGAGACGCAAAGGGTGCACCGCCGTGCCGTTAGTTCGGCACCGTGGGTCTTTTTGCCTCCCTTTGCGTGGTTTTGCTTTAGGGTTTTTTGTAGACTGCATAGTTCTCTTTGCTATCCTCGCTCTGTCTAGAATATCGGGCCTCACTTTGCTGAATCTATTTCATTCCTACGTTTTGTCTTTTCATCTTGCTAACAGTCATTATATGTGGGGGGCTGCCTATTCCTTTGGGGTATTTCTCTGAGGCAAGTCAGGCTTGTATTTCTATCTTCAGGCTAGTCAGCTCCTCAGGCAGTGCCGAGTTGCATAGGTAGTGTTAGGCGCAATCCACTGCTGCTTTTAGTTGTGTGAGGATAGGTTCAGGTATTGCAGTCTGCAGAGATTCCACGTCTCAGAGCTTGTTCTATTGTTTTTGGGTTATTGCCATATCACTGTATGTGCGCTGATTACTGCACACTGTGTTGCCTGATAGCACAGAATAACAGACCTGCTTCACGTGAGACTCCCAATCATCCGCGAAGACCAAAATATCATCCAAATATACAATCAGGAATTTATCCAGGTACTCTCGGAAGATGTCATGCATAAAGGACTGAAATACTGATGGAGCATTGGAAAGCCCGAATGGCATAACCAGGTACTCAAAATGGCCCTCGGGCGTATTAAATGCTGTTTTCCATTCATCGCCCTGTTTAATACGCACAAGATTATACGCACCACGAAGATCTATCTTGGTGAACCAACTAGCCCCCTTAATCCGAGCAAATAAATCAGACAGCAGCGGCAAAGGGTACTGAAATTTGACTGTGATCTTATTAAGAAGGCGGTAATCAATACAAGGTCTCAAAGAACCATCCTTCTTGGCCACAAAAAAGAACCCTGCTCCCAATGGTGACGACGACGGGCGAATATGACCCTTCTCCAAGGATTCCTTAATATAACTCCGCATAGCGGCGTGTTCTGGCACAGATAAATTGAACAGTCGGCCCTTAGGAAACTTACTACCGGGAATCAAATTGATAGCACAATCGCAATCCCTATGAGGAGGTAGGGCACTGGATTTGGGCTCATCAAATACATCCCGGTAATCCGACAAAAACTCCGGGACTTCAGAAGGGGTGGATGACGAAATAGATAAAAATGGAACATCACCATGTACCCCCTGACAACCCCAGCTGGACACAGACATAGATTTCCAATCCAATACTGGATTATGGACCTGTAGCCATGGCAACCCCAAAACGACCACATCATGCAGATTATGCAACACCAAAAAGCGAATATCCTCCTGATGTGCAGGAGCCATGCACATGGTCAATTGGGTCCAGTACTGAGGCTTATTCTTGGCCAAAGGTGTAGCATCAATTCCTCTCAATGGAATAGGATACTGCAAGGGCTCCAAGAAAAAACCACAGCGCCTAGCAAACTCCAAGTCCATCAAATTCAGGGCAGCACCTGAATCCACAAATGCCATAACAGAATAGGATGACAAAGAGCAAATCAGAGTAACGGACAAAAGAAATTTCGACTGTACCGTACCAATGGTGGCAGACCTAGCGAAACGCTTAGTGCGCTTAGGACAATCAGAGATCGCATGAGTGGAATCCCCACAGTAAAAACACAGCCCATTCCGACGTCTGTGTTCTTGCCGTTCAGCTCTGGTCAAAGTCCTATCACATTGCATAGGCTCAGGTCTATGCTCAGATAATACCGCCAAATGGTGCACAGCTTTACGCTCACGTAAGCGTCGATTGATCTGAATGGCCAAAGACATAGACTCATTCAGACCAGCAGGCATGGGAAATCCCACCATGACATCCTTAAGGGCTTCAGAGAGACCCTTTCTGAAAATTGCTGCCAGGGCACATTCATTCCACTGAGTGAGTACAGACCACTTCCTAAACTTCTGACAATATATTTCTACCTCATCCTGACCCTGACACAGAGCCAGCAAGATTTTATCTGCCTGATCCACTGAATTAGGTTCATCATAAAGCAATCCAAGCGCCAGAAAAAACGCATCAACATCACGCAATGCCGGATCTCCTAGCGCAAGGGAAAATGCCCAGTCTTGAGGGTCACCACGTAACAAAGAAATAATGATTTTCACTTGTTGAACAGGGTCACCTGAGGAGCGAGGTTTCAAAGCAAGAAATAATTTACAATTATTTTTGAAATTCAGAAACTTAGATCTATCCCCAAAAAACAAATCAGGAATTGGAATCCTAGGCTCTAACATTGGATTCTGAACCACAAAATCTTGAATGTTTTGTACCCTTGCAGTGAGATTATCCATACAAGAGAACAGACCTTGAATGTCCATATCTACACCTGTATCCTGAACCACCCAGAGGTAAAGGGGAAAAGAGAGACAAAACACACTGCAAAGAAAAAAATATGGTCTCAGAACTTCTCTTATCCCTCTATTGAGATGCACTAGTACTTTGGGCCACCTGTACTGTTATGACCTGGTGGTTAGGACAATAATGGACCTGGTGGTTAAGAGCACACGGAATGACCTGATAGTTACTAATAATACAGGACAAGCTCTGAGACGTGGGAACTCTGCTGACCGTAATCCCTAATCCTATCACACACACTAGAAATAGCCGTGGATTGCTCCTAACGCTCCCTATGCAACTCGTCACAGCCTAAGGAACTAGCTAGCCCTAGAGATAGAAAAATAAAGCCTACCTTGCTTCAGAGAAATTCCCCAAAGGAAAAGGCAGCCCCCCACATATAATGACTGTGAGTAAAGATGGAAATTACAAACACAGAGATGAAATAGATTTAGCAAAGTGAGGCCCGACTTACTGAACAGACAGAGGATAGGAAAGGTAACTTTGCGGTCAGCACAAAAACTACAAAAAGACCACGCAGAGGGCGCAAAAAGACCCTCCGCACCGACTCACAGTGCGGAGGCGCTCCCTCTGCATCCCAGAGCTTCCAGCAAGCAAGACCAAAAATCAAAATAGCAAGCTGGACAGAAAAATAGCAAACCAGAGAAAAACAAGCAGGAACTTAGCTTCTGCTGGGAAGACAGGTCACAAGAACGATCCAGGAGCGAACTAGACCAATACTGGAACATTGACAGGTGGCATGGAGCAATGATCTAAGTGGAGTTAAATAGAGCAGCCAGCTAACGAATTAACCTCCTCACCTGTGGAAGGAACCTCAGAAGCCGCAGCCCCACTCACAACCACCAGAGGAAGCCCATGGACAGAACCAGCCGAAGTACCATTCATGACCACAGGAGGGAGCTTGACAACAGAATTCACAACAGATGCCTCTGTTGTCGGTTCTATAAAGAGTTCACCATCTTGTGGCAGACGCATGCGTGAAAATAAACGTTCAGGTCCGGACCTGTGTGTGAATGATTACGTATGGGTGTCCACCAAAAATATAAGGTGGAAGTTTGGAACTGGTATTTGGAGTTCGAGGGTAATCGGGCCATATCGGGTGTCAGCCATTGTCGGTCCGAAGACTTACCAGTTGGATTTACCCTCTGTAATGCCCATACACAACTCATTCCACAGGTCGGCGCTCTGGAGATTTGTGCCGCCTACGTTGTCATCTCCAATGTGCTGTGTCCACCGTAAACCTAAGGGTCAGGTGACTGAGGAGGTGAACTCTGGTGAATCGAGACGTTCTCACTGTAGGTTGTTTACTGGTGAGGTCCGGTGTTGAGGGTCCAGAGGCCCCTCATTGAAAGGGGGGTACTGTCACGATCCAATATTGGATTTGTGGCAGATCTGGTTTGCTTCATTTTAATACCTTTTTTCCTTTTTGGTCATCAGGGGTTAATGCAGTTTTCCCTCTCTGTTGGCCGCTTGTGTTATTACATTGCTGCTGGCTCAGCTGATGATTGTGGTGACCACTCCCTCCATCCTTTAAAAGGTCATCTGGTTCATCAGCTGACTGTCAGTGTTAGTTCATTCTTCAGCGACCAAGCCAGGAGTAGGAGCTAGCTGGGAACTGTTGTTCTACTGCTGTGTCCATTTCATCTGGTGTTTCTTCCTGCTGTGCTGTGCCTTGCAGCATTAAGCTAAGTGTGGTTTACCTTTTCCTTTTCTGTATACTCTGTTTCGGTGATATTTTTACTCTGGTGCAGTCCACCTCTCTTGGAGGGGAGAGGGGGTCACTGATAGGGTCTGCACAGGAGACAGGGATACGCTGGCGGCTCGGGCCTCCTAACCTTCATAGGTACCCCCGAGATAAGGGAAAGTCAGGGTCCCTTATAGTGGCAGGGACAGGTGCGGGTTCCAATACGCCATCCTGCCCCTTTATCGCCGTAGACGGCGTGACAGATACTGTACAAAATATACACAGTGTTATACATCCTATATAGAGATCAATTTTGGATTTCATTTTTGATAATATGCAAATAAATATTATATATTGTACAGTCCATATCCCCATATCTTTCAAAAAATCATAGTATGCCTAATCACATAATATATGAATCTTATACCATAGTATATGGGGGTAGAGGTGATCAAGGATGTCGTCATTGCTGCCGAAATGTTCAGTCAAGGATGGTCAAGAAAGATGTCGACCTCAAGTCCTCAGATAAGCAAAGTGATATAAAGGAACCCCAATAGGAAATTAGCACCAACCATTTAGCCCCATAAGAAACCATCTAAAGAACAAAATAAAAACATGTCAAAAACACATATAAATAAACACACAATAAAAACATGAATAAAAGTGAGACTCCTCACAACTAAAAGGATGCCCTTCTATACAAACAGTCACAGAAATGCTGCGAAACCAAAACTTTAATTTAGACCTTGGGGGCTCATAGCCCCTAGACAGTAAATCCACTTGCTTTCTAGCTGTGCCAAAGCCCAACCCAAATCACTGCCCCTGGTCCCCAGGTCTACCTGATCTGTGGCTCTAACTGTTAGGCCCCTGCTTAGACAGCCATGATATCTTTTAAAATGTCTGGGTAAAGATTTTAATGTGTCGACATCCTCAACAGTTTTGGCCTTCTCGATGTCTCTGACATGCTCACGAGTTCTTACTTTTAGTTCCCTCGTAATTAGGCCAATGTAAATTTTTCCGCATGTACATACTGCCTGATATATGACCCCCTTAGAAGTACAGTTCAGATATTTACGGATGTCATAACTGCGAGTCCCATCGTGATTGACAAAAGAAGAGGTTTTAACATGGTTCAAACAGCCCTTACAAAAGCCACATGGAAATAAACCCACTCTGTCCCCAGCCCCACAAGATTTTCTACCCCCTTTCCTAGGTTCATAATGGCTATGGACCAATATGTCTTTTAAATTGGCCGCTCTTCTGGATACAAAGGAGGGTTGTGTAGGTAATACTTTTTTAAGGATGGGGTCCACCATAAGTACCTCCCAATGATTTTGAATAATTTGAGTGAGGTCCTGCCATTTGTTGCTATAAGTAGACACGAAACGTACCAGTTTCATCTCTGTTTTTTGATCATCAATTTTATGGGAGGCATAAAGTAACTGATTACGTGGAGTCTTCTTTGCTCTTAAAGGGAACCTGTCACCCCGTTTTTTGAGATTGAGCTATAAATACTGTTAAATAGGGCCTGCGCTGTGTGTTCCTATAGTGTATGTAGTGTACCCCGATTCCCTATGTATGCTGAGAAATAACTTACCAAAGTCGCCGTTTTCGCCTGTCAATCAGGCTGGTCAGGTCGGGAGGGCGTGGTGACATCGGTGGTTCTTCCTCAGCTTTACGTTGGTGGCGTAGTGGTGTAGTGGTGAAGACACAGCGCGCGATCTGCGCTGTAATCCCTTGCATCGGTGGGGGCGGCCATCTTCCTGGGGCCGCGCGTGCGCAGATCGAGTGCTCTGCTGCACGGGGCTTCAGGAAAATGGCCGCGGGATGCCGCGCGTGCGCATTAGAGATCGCGGCGGCCATTTTCCCAAAGCCGAGATGCAAACTCGGCTTTGGGAAAATGGCCGCCGCGATCTCTAATGCGCACGCGCGGCATCCCGCGGCCATTTTCCTGAAGCCCCGTGCAGCAGAGCACTCGATCTGCGCACGCGCGGCCCCAGGAAGATGGCCGCCCCCACCGATGCAAGGGATTACAGCGCAGATCGCGCGCTGTGTCTTCACCACTACACCACTACGCCACCAACGTAAAGCTGAGGAAGAACCACCGATGTCACCACGCCCTCCCGACCTGACCAGCCTGATTGACAGGCGAAAACGGCGACTTTGGTAAGTTATTTCTCAGCATACATAGGGAATCGGGGTACACTACATACACTATAGGAACACACAGCGCAGGCCCTATTTAACAGTATTTATAGCTCAATCTCAAAAAACGGGGTGACAGGTTCCCTTTAAATATCCTTTTTTAATGGCCCTCTTACTGTAACCTCTCTGTATGATTCTTGCAGTTAAATCTTCAGATTGTTTTTCAAAGTCTTCATTGTTGGAGCAAATTCTCTTTGCCCGTATGAACTGGCCAATCGGAATACCACGTATAGTGGATCTGGTGGGATGAGTCAGCTCTAAGCAGAGAGTTGGTAGCTGTTGGCTTCCTGTACATATCCATTTTGATCCGACCTTCCTGGTCTGTGGTGGTCTTGTTGTCCAAAAAATCTATCATCTAACCGAAAGTAAAAGTCAATTTGATATTTTGCTCGTTAACATTTAATTTTGACATGAAATTTTTGAGCCCCTCCACATCACCTTCCCAGAAAAATAGAATGTCATCTATATATCTCATCCAGTTTTGAACAAAGTTCATTTCCTGGATGAGACCACTATGGAAGATCTCCCTCTCCCATGCCCCTAGAAAAAGATTAGCGAAGCCGGGGCACAGGAGGCCCTCATTGCCGTGCCCTGTAATTGGAGATACACCTGAGAATTAAAAATAAAAACATTGTGGTGCAACAAAAATTCCAACAAAATCAAAATAAGTTCGGCAAGGGGGCTATCCAGATTACTGGCAAGGAGAAATTGTCTAACTGCTCCTAGTCCATCCACATGTCTGATGGATGTATAAAAGGATTCCATGTCGGCCGTAACTATGACCATATTGTCCTCCAGGCATATCTGGTCAAAACGCTGTAACGCCGACGTGATATCCTTGTTGTATGATGGGAGTGTGGCAACCAAAGGTATTAAAAAATAATCAATTACATCAGAAATTATTTCGCATAGACCGCTATTACCTGTGACTATGGGTCGTCCAGAAGGATCCGTAGGGTTCTTGTGAAGTTTCGGTATCAAATAAAAAGTGGGAAGTTTGGGTTTAAAATTCTTAATAACCTGTCCAGAAAATTTTTTGATATAATATTTTGTTCAAAGGCTCTTTCCATGATGTCAACCAAATTGGCCTGGAATCAAGACAAGGGGTTGTAGCTTAATTTACGATAACATTGTTCATCACTAAGTAGTTAGTTTCGCAGCATTTCTGTGACTGTTTGTGTAGAAGGGCATCCTTTTAGTTGTGAGGAGTCTCACTTTTATTCATGTTTTTATTGTGTGTTTATTTATATGTGTTTTTGACATGTTTTTATTTTGTTCTTTAGATGGTTTCTTATGGGGCTAAATGGTTGGTGCTAATTTCCTATTGGGGTTCCTTTATATCCCTTTGCTTATCTGAGGACTTGAGGTCGACATCTTTCTTGACCATCGTTGACTGAACATTTCAGCAGCAATGATAGCATCCTTGATCACCTCTACCCCCCTATGCTATGGTATAAGATTCATATATTATGTGATTAAGCATACTATGATTTTTTGAAAAGTATGGGGATATGGACTGTACAATATATAATATTTATTTGCATATTATCAAAAATGAAATCCAAAATTGATCTCTATATAGGATGTATAACACTATGTGTATATTTTGTACAGTATCTATATTAGGCCTATTATAATTTCTTTACCGACATTATTGATTTCATCTGTTATATAATTATAAGGATGGTGATATAAATTTATACAATGCAAGTACAAATTGATAAATATGGTTTTTAGAGGTTCTGGCTCCTATTTGGGATGATTATCTAACTATAATTGCTAAAAATTACTTGGGGTTCATTGGTCTATAGAAGACGTATATCCTTATACACTGCACTTGACACTTTTTGCAATATCATCAATTCTAATAATCACTGTTGTAGGCCCTTAATTGAATTTATTGACTGTATCTTGATTAGTTAGACAGCGCACATAGTATTTTACAATTCATTGCACTTTGCACTTTCAGCACTTTTATCACTTTCAGTAAAGGATTATTGAATACCACTAATACTAATTGGGATTATTGACTGTTATGTTTTAGTCAACTGGCACTGGCTATTATTTTTAGAATTATTTATATTATCTATTTCGATTAATTAGGCAGCACGCATAGTTTTTTATCATATATATATTGCACGTCTGCACTTTCAGCACTTCTATCACTTTTAATAAAGGATTATAAATATCACCATATCATTTGAGATTATTGACTGTTAGGTTCGAGTCAACAGGCACTTATTATTATACTGGATGGTGGCCCGATTCTAACGCATTGGGTATTCTAGACTATGCATGTCCACGTAGTATATTGCCCAGCCACGTAGTATATTGCCCAGCCACGTAGTATATTGCCTAGCCACAAAGTATATTGCCCAGTCACGAAGTATGTTGCCCAGCCTTGTAGAAACTTGCACAGCGACGGAGTATACAGCACAGAGCCACGTAGTATACAGACTTAAAATTAAAAAAACATATACTCACCCTCCGTTGAAGTCCTGGCCCTGTGTGTGGTGCACGCGGCAGCTTCCGGTCCCAGGGTTGGTATGGGCGCATGACCTGTGATGACGTCACGGTCACATGACCATGATGTCATGGCAGGTCCTTGTCGCATACCATCCTTGCCACTGGAACCTTCCGCTTGAATGGAGCGGTCACCGGAGTGTCGCGAGGAGAGGGAAAGGCTCCGGAATGTGAGTATATGATGATTTTGTATTTTTTAAAATTATTTTTAACATTAGATCTTTTTACTATTGAGGCTGCATAGGCAGCATCAACAGTAAAAAAGTTGGTCACACAGGGTTAATAGCAGCGTTAATAGAGTGCTTTACACCGCGGCATAACACGGTCCATTAGCGCTGCCATTAACCCTGCGTGAGCGCTGACTGGAGGGGAGTACGGAGCGGGCACTGACTGCGGCAAGGAAGGAGCGGCCATGTTGCCGCCGGATTGCACCCATTGCTGATTGGTCGTGGGCGTTTTGCCATGACCAATCAGCGACTTGGATTCCATGACAGACAGAGGTCGCGACCAATGAATATCCGTGACAGAAGGACAGACAGAAAGACGGAAGTGACCCTTAGACAATTATATAGTAGATTTTATTTTTTGTTATTATATATCACTGTTTATGTTTTATTCATTATTTATTATTTATTAATTATTAATTTTTCTTTAATGGTGTGTAATCTTTCATTATCATCATATATACATATATATTTTTTCACATTTATTGGTGTTATACTATTGATGGGTAATGATTTAAACCTATTACAGATCCTATATTTAAGATATAATAAAGCGTCTCTGTTTTCAGGCAGTGCGCATGCGCAGTAAGTCCTAGCCCTGTGTACTTCTGGGGGCGCTCTTACATGGTTACGCTTGTGCTCCACTTGCCTTCCAGCGAGTGCCTGCTCAGAAGTAAACTTTGTCATCAGGGTAGGACTGAAGCAACATGCACCGTAAAGCTATCTAAACATAGATAACACCCACCCCCTTACTGACGTGTCGTTCCCCCACTGGTCACATTTCATTAAGCTGGTTAAGTATAGTAACACCCATCCCATTACGTATCGCACTTCCATTGGTCAGTTATTATATAAGAAGCCATCCCCTCCTCAACAGAACACGCCCCCGGAAGAAACTCTGGGCGAAACGCGTGTTGGGGCGCACGAGGGAGGACACTTTGGTACGCACTTTGCACCACCCGGTCTATTGGGAGATTTCCTCTAGAGGTTTATGTTATTTTCCACACATAATGATTTAATAAGTTGGTTATTGCTGATTAACTTCTGAATGTGATCGTATATGAACTATTATAACCGCATATGGATGGCCATTTACCCTAGGTATATAACTGGGTGGAATTGAATAATAGTGTGGTGACACTAGCAAGCCTTTTGAAGGGCTGCATTATTTGATAGGTGTTATAATATCTTGTATATTATTATGGAGTAACTGATATGATTGGCTGAACATCTACAGCTAATGATCTGATGTTTATGTTGGATTATACTGCCCAACTAGGTCATAGACATGGTGTGGAATTTTTTGTAGTGTTAGTACTGAATTGTTCTCCTGTAACACTCTGTTCTTTTTGATATTGGTGTCCTTGGTGATTTTAACTTGAAATAAATATTTATATAAATAATAATTCATTATCATAAGGTTCTCTTCTTGCGGCTAAGTGAATTTAAGTCCGCCTTTGGTATATATCTGTCTCTGAAGTGCCATGGTTGCTTATATCTATACATGTTTTGGTATATAATGGTGGGGGAACTTGCAGAGAGGTGTGTATGTAGGTGGTGGAGAGTGCAATGATGTGGGTGATGGAAAGGACGATGGGGTGGTGGGGGTGGGCAATGTTGGAGGTGGTGGAAAGTACTATGATGGGGTGGTGGGGGAGAAAACAACGATAGAGGGAGTGGAAAGGACAATGATAGGGGTGGTGGCGAGAAGGTTGTGATGGAGGTGATGGAGAGGGCAATGATGGGAGTGGTGGGGAAGAAAGCAATGATGGAGTGGTGGGGGAGAAGTTGATGATGGTGGTGCTGGAAAGGGCAATGATGTGGGTAGTGGGGGAGAAGTCGATGATGGTGGTGCTAGAAAGGGCAATGATGTGGGTAGTGGGGGAGAAAACAATCGTAGAGGTGGTGGAAGCGGCAATTTTGAGGGTGGTGAAGGAGAAGGCAATGATGGAAGAGATGGAGAGGGCAATGAGGGGAGTGATGGCGGAGAAAGCAATAATGATGGTGGTGGTGGTGGGGAAAAGGCAATGATGGAGCTGGTGGAAAGGGCAATGATGGGGGGTGATCGATGAGAAGGCAATGATGGAGGTGGTGATGAGGAAAATGATGGGGTGGAGGGGAAGAACAATGATGGAGGTGATGGAGAGGGTTATGAGGGGGGCTCCATTATATTCTAAAAGGACTGCATTATATTCTATAAGGGGGCTGCATTATGCTATATGAGGGCTGCAGTATATTCTATGAGGGGGCTGCATTATATTCTATGAGGGGGCTACTTTATATTCTATGAGGGGGCTACCCCAACCCCTGCTACAGTTAAGTTCATATATATATTTGGACAGAGACATCATTTTTCTAATTTTGGTTATAGACATTACCACAATGAATTTTAAACAAAACAATTCAGATGCAGTTGAAGTTCAGACTTTCAGCTTTCATTTGAGGGTATCCACATTAAAATTGGGTGAAGGGATTAGGAGTTTCAGCTCCTTAACATGTGCCACCCTGTTTTTAAAGGGACCAAAAGTAATTGGACAATTGACTCCAAGGCTATTTCATGGACAGGTGTGGGCAATCCCTTCGTTATGTCATTCTCAATTAAGCAGATAAAAGGCCTGGAGTTGATTTGAGGTGTGGTGCTTGCATTTGGAAGGTTTTGCTGTGAAGTAAACATGCGGTCAAAGGAGCTCTCCATGCAGGTGAAACAAGCCATCCTTAAGCTGCGAAAACAGAAAAAATCCATCCGAGAAATTGCTACAATATTAGGAGTGGCAAAATCTACAGTTTGGTAGATCCTGAGAAAGAAAGAAAGAACTGGTGAACTAATCAATGTAAAAAGACCTGGGCACCCACAGAAAACAACAGTGGTGGATGATCGAAGAATAATCTCCATGGTGAAGAGAAACCCCTTCACAACAGCCAACCAAGTGAACAACACTCTCCAGGAGGTATGCATATCAATATCCAAATCTACCATAAAGAGAAGACTGCATGAAAGTAAGTACAGAGGGTTCACTGCACGGTGCAAGCCACTCATATGCATCAAGAATAAAAAGGCTAGACTGGACTTTGCTAAAAAAAAAATCTAAAAAAGCCCAGCACAGTTCTGGAAGAACATTCTTTGTAGAGATGAAACCAAGAACAACCTCTACCAGAATGATGGAAAGAGAGAAGTATGGCGAAGGCATGGTACAGCTGATGTCCAAAGCATGCCACATCATCGGTAAAACACGGCGGAGGCAGTGTGATGGCTTGGGCATGCATGGCTGCCTGTTGCACTGGGTCACTAGCATTTATTGATGATGTGACACAGGACAGAAGCAGCCGAATGAATTCTGAGGCATTCAGAGCCATACTATGTGCTCAGATCCAGCCAAATGCAGCCAAACTGATTGGTCATCGTTTCATACTACAGATGGACTATGACCCAAAACATAAAGCCAAAGCAACCCAGGAGTTTATTAAAGCAAAGAAGTGGAATATTCTTGAATGGCCAAGTCAGTCACCTGATCTCAACCCAATTGAGCATGCATTTCGCTTGTTAAAGACTAAACTTCAGACAGAAAGGCCCACAAACAAATAGCAACTGAAAACCACCACAGTGAAGGCCTGGCAGAGCATCAAAAAGGAGGAAACACAGCATCTGGTGATGTCCATGTGTTCAAGACTTCAGGCAGTCATTGCCAACAATGGATTTTCAACCAAGTACTAGAAATGAACATTTTATTTAAAATTATTTAATCTGTCCAATTACTTTTGGTAAAAAAACAGGGTGCCATATGTTAAGGAGCTGAAACTCCTAAACCCTTCATCCAATTTTAATGTGGATACCCTCAAATGAAAGCTGAAAGTCTGAGCTTTGACTGCATCTGAATTGTTTTGTTTAACATTCATTGTGGTAATGTCTATAACCAAAATTAGAAAAATGTTGTCTGGCCAAATATATATGGACGTAACTGTACATCTTTAAGACGTACTACCTTCTAATATACCCTGATATTAGCGTGTTTTACTGCACAGTTGGTCTTGTATTTATTTCTATGTAGCTACATAGTGGGCCGCAAGAAAAATTTTCCCTGGTGGGCCCAAGGTGCTCCAGTCTGACGCTGACTATTATATACAGGAGAGAAGTCCCCCCTTCTGTATACTAGAGGGGCATTTACACTGCAAGATAATTATGAATGAACAAATGAGGTTTAAAACATTTATTTCACGATTATCATGTAGACAGGCTACTGATCTTCTGATGAACAAATAAAATGCTCATTCATCAGGTAAAATGATCATCTCTCTCAACATTATCGTGCTGTGTAAACAGGATTCACACTGCCGATAACCATGGCTGCCTATGCCCTTTGAAAACATTTAGCAAAGCCGAACTTTCATGTGCATTGGAAGTCAAGAAAGATTGCTATCTCGTTCGGACAACAGCAATCCAAGACATATGAGCAATTTTACTGTTGCCATAGAACAAACTTCATGTAATTAATTCACTGTTTGACTAAATTAAACTTCTTACATAAAGGCCGCAACAAGTGGACTGCAATAGTTAAAGTGTACATTAGAAAGCCTGCCCAATATACCTGTACCACAAAAGCACTGCTATTAGTGTCAAAGACAAAATTAGGTCGAGTTTTTCTTAACACAATCAAATATTTTATTAATTAAACCAAAAGGAATCAATACAGTTGTATGGAGTACCACAGACCAAGCAGGACTAAAAGGGGGAATTGAAGCCAGGTGTATAGATAACAGTCTATACATAGGTAAAAAAAAAGACATATATAATCGTATCAATAAGTGAAAGAACTTCAATTAGTTATAAATGTAAATTATTCTATAGACCATCATACACTGCTCAAAAAAATAAAGGGAACACTAAAATCTCACATCCTAGATATCACTGAATGAAATATTCCAGTTGTAAATCTTTATTCATTAAATAGTGGAATGTGTTGAGAACAATAAAACCAATAAAAATTATCAACGTAAATCACAACTAATATCCCACGGAGGTCTGGAGTTGGAATGATGCTCAAAATCAAAGTGGAAAATGACCCTACAGGCTGATCCAACTTCAGCGGAAATGCATCACTACAAGGAAATGATGCTCAGTAGTGTGTGTGGCTTCCACGTGCCTGTATGACCTTCCTACAATGCCTGGGCATGCTCCTGATGAGGCGGCGGATGGTCTCCTGAGGGATCTCTTCCAAGACCTGGACTAAAGCATCCGCCAACTCCTAGACAGTCTGTGGTGCAACGTGACATTGGTGGATGATGCGAGACATGATGTCCCAGATGTGTTCAGTCGAATTCAGGTCTGGGGAATGGGCGGGCCAGTCCACAGCTTCAATGCCTTCATCTTGCAGGAACTGCTGACACACTCCAGCCACATGAGGTCTGGCATTGTCCTGCATTAGGAGAAGCCCAGGGCCAACTGCACCAGCATATGGTCTCACAAGGGGTCTGAGGATCTTATCTCGCTACCTCTGGCGAGCACATGGAGGGCTGTGTGGCCCTCCAAAGAAATGCTACCCCACACCATTACTGACCCACTGCCAAAGCAGTCATGCTTAAGGATGTTGCAGGCAGCAGACTGCTCTCCACAGCATCTCCAGACTCTGTCGCTGCACAGTGTGAACCTGATTCATCTTTGAGGAGCATAGGGCTCCAGTGGTGAATTTGCCAATCCTGGTGTTCTGTGGCAAATGCCAAGCATCCTGCACGGTGTTGGGCTGTGAGCAGAACCTGCATCTGTAGACGTCGGGCACTCAGACCATCCTCATGGAGTCAGTTTCTAACCATTTGTGCAGACACATGTGCAATTGTAGCCTGCTTGAGGTCATTTTACAGGGCTCTGGCAGTGCTTCTCCTTGCACAAAGTCTGAGGTAGCTTGTGTGGGTTGTAGAGTCTGTCTCATGCTACCACAAGTGTGAATGCACAACCAACATTCAAAAGTGACCAAAACATCAGCCAGAAAGCATTGATACTGAGATGGGATCTGTGGTCCCCACCTGCAGAACCACTCCTCTATTGAGTGTGTCTTGATAATTGCCAATAATTTCCATCTGTTGTCTATTCCATTTGCACAACAGCATGTGAAATTGATTGTCAAACAGTGTTGCTTCCTAAGTGGACAGTTTGATTTCACAGAAGTTTGATTTACCTCTTTTCAAACTCTCCCCGCTACAATCTGTCCTGAATGCTGCAGCCAGGATCATATTCCTCATCAACCGTTATTCCGATGCCTCTACCTTGTGCCAGTCATTACACTAGTTACCCATCCACTACAGAATCCAGTACAAACTTATTACCCTTATCCACAAAGCACTCCGTGGCTCAGCACCACCCTACATCTCCTCCCTGGTCTCAGCCTACCACCCTACCCGTGCTCTCTGTTCTGCTAATGACCTGAGGTTAGCCTTCTCAATAATCAGAACCTCCCACTCCCGTCTCCAAGACTTTTCACGTGCTGCCCCAATTCTTTGGAATGCACTACTCAGGTTAATACAATTAATCCCCGATCCCCATAGTTTTAAGCGTGCCCTAAAAATGCATTTGTTCAGACTGGCCTACCGCCTCAACGCATTAACCTAACTATCCCTTTGTGGCCCATTCAAAAAACTTAAACCATAATCAGGTTCCTTGCATCATGTTCTCATACGCTTTATGCAGTTAATAGCCTTCTGTGTCTCTACTGTTATATATTTAGGCTGTTAACTGGTTCATGCAGCTTTACATGAACACCCGATTCTTACACTATGGCTGGTCCAAACAACGAAAGCAATTGTCACCGTCCACCTCTCACGTCTCCCCTTTTTCCTCATAGTTTTTAAGCTTGCAAACAGGGCCCTCATTCTTCTTGGTATCTGCTTTGATCTGTATTTATTGTTATGCTGTAATGTCTTTTGTCTGTACAAGTCCCCTCTATAATGTAAAGTGCTGTGGAATATGTTTACTTGGAGTTTACTTGGAGTTATATTCTGTTGTTTAAGTGTTCCCTTTATTTTTTTTAGCAGTGTATATCATTACATATGAGAAGCCTCAATAGGTTGGAATACTAAAGGAATATAAAGACAACTTCAAAAGGTGCAAGTCAAAGGTTTCACAATGACCCTCACAATACCCTGATTTGAACATCATTGAAAATCTGTGGCTAGACCTCAAAATAGGAGTGCAAGATGACCTAGAAACCTCACAGAACTGAAAGAATTTTTCAAGGAAGAATGGGTGAAAATCCCTCTACAAAAACTGAAAGGCTGTTCGGTGGCTACAAAAAGCTTTTACAAGCTGTGCAGAAGGCAGTGCTACTAGATACTATCATATTTTACGGACTATAAAACGCACTTTTCCCCAAAAAAATTTGGGAGGAAAATGGGGTGTGTGTCTTATAGTCCAAACGCGGCTTACCGGGGGGTTGTGGCAGTGGTGTAGCAGCGACACCTTCCTCAGGGTACAGGCAGTGACACAATTGTGGTGAAACTGATGCTCGGTGTTGTCAGTGAGCAGTGTGGAGTGCATCATTGGTTTTCCTGTGGCCATCTTCCTGAAGCCGTGGGCCTCAGGCTTCAGGAAAATGGCTGCCGGAGGCCACGCTTGCGCAGATTGAGACCTCGGTGGCCCTCGGCTTCAGGAAAATGGTCACCGAGAAACCAATGATGCACTCGGCTCTGCTCACCGTGGACACCGGGCTACAGCATCGCCACATTTCTGCCGCCGGCATCCTGAGGAAGGAACCCTGCTTCATGCTTTGTACTCTTCTCTGCCTCACCTCTGACACTGGCTTCAGCATTGTATCAATGGGATTCCTCAGGACTGCAGCATTGCCCCACTTCGGCCGCCGCTGGTTTCCTGAGGAAGGGACCATGCCTCCTGTGACCCTGCTCTACCACTGCCAACCCGCAGGTAAGATACCTAAATTCGGACGATAAGATGGACCCCCATCTTATAAAAAAATGTTTGGGCTATTTTCCACCCCAAAGTTCGGGGTGTGTCTTATGGTCCGGTGAGTCTTATAGTCCAAAAAATACGGTATCTGTACAGTGTGCCCAAATTTTTGCATCAGCATATTTTCCTTTTTTTGTAATTTTTAAAGTGTCAAAGATGATATTTTTTGCCTAAAATACAAAGGAAATGTGTCTTCTTTAACTTTAGGCCTTTTAGAGATCATTTCATCTTCAACTTGCTTAACTGTTCACAATAACAGTAATTTTTATCAGGGGTGCCCAAACTTTTACATGCCACTGTATATGTTCTTTGAACACCTTGCATCTTGTAATACAAGCCTGCAGTTTATTTTTGCAAGCTTTACTGTTCAATTGGATCTACATTGACAATTATTTTGATCTGAAACTATGCATATTGTTTTCCTCACGTATAGCAGCATTGTGATCTATATATAATCGTCTAAGGGGCACTTCCGTCTATTTGTCTGTCTGTTTGTCTGTCTGTTATGGAAATCCCACGTCGCTGATTGGTCGCGGCCAGCAGACTACGACCAATCAGCGACGGGCACATTCCGGCTGCAAATTTGCCCCTTCTTACTCTGTCAGTGCCCTCTCCAGTCAGCACTCACACAGGGTTAATGGCTGCATTACACTGCCTATGCAGCGTCAATAGTAAAAAGATCTAATGTTAAAAATAATAAAAAAATAAAAAATCATTATATACTCACCTTCCGGCGCCATTCCCGCTCCTCGCGACGCTCCGGGTCATGCATTGCCACATAGTATATAACACATACTATGTGGCCTGTGTTATATACTACGTGGGCTGTGCTATATACTGCATGGGCTGTGTTATACACTTCATGGGCTGTGCTATATACTACATGGGCTGTGTTATACACTGTGTGGGCTGTGCTATATACTGCGTGGGCTGTGCTATATACTGCGTGGGCTGTGCTATATACTACGTGGCTGTGCTATATACTATGTGGCTGGGCTATATGCTACATGGCTGTGTTATATGCTACATGGCTGTGCTATATGCTACGTGGGCTGTGTTATATACTATGTGGCCTGTGCTATATACTATATGGCCTGTGCTATATGCTACATGGGCTGAGTTATATGCTACTTTGCTGTAGTATATTTTTCTGCTGTATCTGTGCATCATGAACTGTGGTATGTGTTAAAGAGGGGGGCCCACTGAGACTGGGGCTCTCAAAAACCTGGAGCCAGCCCTGGCTTCACTGATTGGTCACTCCTGGCCGGCCGCGAACAATCAGCGACAGGCACAGTCCGGCCGTGAATTGGCGTGGAATTTGAACCATGCTTTGCTAATTGGTCGAGCCTGGCTGGCCGAATCCTGTGTATAAATTGCATTATTCTGAAAACTTCATAAATAAACTACCGTACATACTCGAGTATAAGCCAAGATTTTCAGTCCATTTTTTTGGGCTGAAAGTCCCCCTCTCGGCTTATACTTGAGTCATTCCCAGGGATCGGGAGGGGAGGGGGAGCGGGGGCTGTCTAATAATACTCACCTGCTCCTAGCGTGGTCCCTGCAGGTCCCTGGTTTTCCCGGCACCACAGCTTCTTCCTGTACTGAGCGGTCACATGGTACCGCTCATTACAGTAATTAATATACGGCTCCACCTCCCATAGGGGTGGAGCCGGATATTCATTTCTGTAATGAGCGGTACCATGTGACGGCTCAATACAGGAAGAAGCTGCGGCGCCGGAGAACCAGGGACTGCACCGCACCAGGAGCAGGTGAGTATAATGGCGAAGGGGAGCGCTGCGCGATATTCACCTCTCCTCGTTCCAGCTGCCGCTCCGTCTTCAGCGTCTTCTGCAGTGATGCTCAGGTCAGAGGGCGCGGTGACGTGGTTAGTGCGTACCCTCTGCCTGAACGTCAGTGCAGAAGATGCTGAAGATGGAGCGGTGGCTGGAAAGAGGAAAGGTGAATATTTAAAATGCCGGGGGCCTGAGCGACGAGAGGTGAGTATGTGATTTTTTTTTTATCGCAGCAACAGCAAATTGGGCAAGTGTCTGTATGGAGCATCTTATGGGGCCATAATCAAGGTTTGTGCAGGATTATATGGGGCAAATATCTTTGTGGGGCATCTTTTGGGGCCATAACATTTGTGCAGCACTATATGGGGCAACTATCTTTATGGAGCATCTTAAGGGGCCATAATGTTTGTGCAGCACTATATGGGGCAAGGGTCTGTATGGAGCATCTTATGGGACCATAATCAGCATTTGTGCAGCATTATATGGGTAAATATTTCTATGGAGCATCTTATGGGGCCATAATCAACACTTGTGCAGCATTATATTGGGCAAATATGTTTATGGAGCATCTTATGGGGCCATTATTAACCTTTATGCAGGATTATATTGGGCATATTTTAATATGGAGCATCTTATGGGGCCTATCATGAACTTTATGGAGCATTATATGGGGTGTATTTTGTATGGAGCATCTTATGGGGTCCATCATGAACTGTATGGAGCATTATATGGGGCTCCTGATTCAATATGGATATTCAAAAACACTTAACCTACTGATGTCTCAATTAATTTTACTTTTATTGGTATCTATTTTTACTTTTGAAATTTACCTGTAGCTGCTGCATTTCCCACCCTAGGCTTATACTCGAGTCATTAAGTTTTCCCAGTTTTTTGTGGCAAAATTAGGGGGGTCGGCTTATACTCGGGTCGGCTTATACTCGAGTTTATATAAAATAATTTATCTTTCTATTTTCATTAACTCTGGGTGATAAGATAGCTACTAAAGCTTATTTCAATACATCATTTTTTGACATTGCAACAGGAATTAAGAATATCATTTTATGACTGGAAAGAGAAAATGCACCTGATTCACTGCTGTAGTCACTACTTTACTCTGCTGGACCTGCCAAGGGATTGTGCAATGGTGCATAAATCTTTGATGAATAGCATGTGTCTGGGAGAGTATTTGTGGTTAGAGCTGTAGCACATTAGTAGCCACAGTAAAAGCATTGCAGACTAGGCAGTTACTCCACCATCAATCAAGCTTGGAATTATTTATTTTGTCTGCATGTGGAAACCAACAAAACTATTTTTGTTACCGGCATTAAGACCTCATTTTCACAGTTCAACTCACTTATACTTATAGAAAGCTCAATATTTTTAGCCAATCAGATGCAGAATCTAATATAGGCGCACAGGTCCAGTGCCAGGGGCCTACTCGCCATCAGGGACAATGGTGCACTATGGGACCCGGTGCCTGTGCCAGTGCTGGCACCTGCAAGTGGGCCCCTACCGCTTGCTCCGAGCCCTGGTACTTTCGATACTCACCTCTCCCTGTTCCACCACTGCGGCGTCTTCTGTCGTCTGACTGTGATGTTCTGGCCAGAGGGCGTGATGATGTGACTAGTGTGCGCTCTCTGCCTGAACAGGCACAGTGCAGAGAGCCTGATGACGCCGACGCTGAAGAGCCTGGAGTATAGCAGCAGCAGCAGCTAGCAAGGAGAGATGGGTATTTCATTTTTTTTATGTTGGGAGCAATATATGGGGCCAATTATATATGGAGCAGTATATGGGGCTAATTATATATGGAGCAGTATATGGGGCTAATTATATATGGAGCAGTATACGGGGCCAATTACATAGGGAGCAGTATATGGGGCCAATTTAATATGGAGCATCTTATGGGTCCAATTACATATGGAGCAGTATATGGGGCCAATTATATATGGAGCATCTTATGGGTCCAATAACATGGAGCAGTATATGGGGCCAATTATATATGGAGCAGTATATGGGGCTAATTATATATGGAGCAGTATACGGGGCCAATTACATAGGGAGCAGTATATGGGGCCAATTTAATATGGAGCATCTTATGGGTCCAATTACATATGGAGCAGTATATGGGGCCAATTATATATGGAGCATCTTATGGGTCCAATAACATGGAGCAGTATATGGGGCCAATTATATATGGAGCAGTATATGGGGCTAATTATATATGGAGCAGTATACGGGGCCAATTACATAGGGAGCAGTATATGGGGCCAATTTAATATGGAGCATCTTATGGGTCCAATTACATATGGAGCAGTATATGGGGCCAATTATATATGGAGCATCTTATGGGGCCAATTACATATGGAGCAGTATATGGGGTCGATTACATATAGAGCATTATATGGGGCTCATTATACTGTATGGATCAATATATGGGGTCCATTATTCTATATGCAGCAATATATGGGGTCCATTATTCTGTATGCAGCAATATATGGGGCTCATTATCCTTTATGGAGCACTATGTGGTGCCCTTAATACTGTATAGATGACTATACTGTCCGGTTTCTGAGCTATTGATATCACTCATGTAATGTAAGAAGTGAATTTTTTAGCATTGTATTATACCTGTATTTCTCTGCCGTATCTGTGCATCATGAATTGTGGTATGTGTTAGGGGGCCCACTGAAACTCTTTCGCCCGGGGCCCACAAAAACCTGGAGCTGGCCCTGCGCAGGTCAATGTGAGATGAAAGTTTCATGTATACATTCTTCTTGTGGATGGTGTAGTAATGCTCAGGAGATCCATTCTCCTATCTGTTATTATACACCAAGGAACCTCTCCATTAAACAGATTTCGATAGAATTTTAACTTAAAACGGTTTTAAATGTTGCAAAATTTTTGCCCAACCTTCAAATTGCAATTTTTGACTGTATTACTTGTAGCCTGCTCAATATTTGTAAAGCGGGTAGAACTTGACCCTGAGGGGATGAGGTCAAATACACCTTTTAATCAATTTGGCACTTCTTACTCCAGCCCACTGTTCATCAAAACTGGTGTACGAGGACTATAGCTTGGAAAACACCAGAGAAAGGAGAGAATGACTTGCATAGCTTGGCATTGGCTAGCTACTAAACAAACTACCGTTCCTCCTGTTGACTCATCTTATTATGACTTTATTTTATTCTTTACTTTGTTTTTATATTTTGTAATTTTCACAAAGGTATAGTGATTAGTGTTGAGCGATACCGTCCGATACTTGAAAGTATCGGTATCGGATAGTATCGGCCGATACCCGAAAAATATCGGATATCGCCGATACCGATATCCGATACCAATACAAGTCAATGGGACATCAAGTATCGGAAGGTATTCTCATGGTTCCCAGGGTCTGAAGGAGAGGAAACTCTCCTTCAGACCCTGGGAACCATAGGGATGTGTAAAATAAAGAATTAAAATAAAAAATATTGATATGCTCACCTCTCCGGCGAACCCTGGACTTCACGCTGCTAACCGGGAGGCTTCTTTGTTTAAAAAGCGCGCCTTTCGGACCTGTGAATGACGTCCCGGCTTCTGATTGGTCGCGTGCCGCCCATGTGACAGGCACGCGGCCAATCAGAAGCCGCGACGTCATTCTCATTCACAAAACTGCTAATGCTAGGAATTGAGGACCTGCGAATGACGTCGCGGCCTCTGATTGGTCGCGTGCCGGTCACATGGGCGGCACGCGACCAATCAGAAGCCGGGACGTCATTCACAGGTCCGAAAGGCGCGCTTTTTAAACAAAGAAGCCTCCCGGTTAGCAGCGTGAAGTCCAGGGGCCGCCGGAGAGGTGAGCATATCAATATTTTTTATTTTAATTCTTTATTTTACACATCCCTATTAATTCGATACCGATACCCGATATCACAAAAATATCGGATCTCGGTATCGGAATTCCGATACCGCAAGTATCGGCCGATACCCGATACTTGCGGTATCGGAATGCTCAACACTAATAGTGATAGAGCGAATATTGGCTGTGTTATACCTGATGAAGAAGCCAGATTGGCTTTAAAATGCACTGTTTAGAAGACAGCAAAGTTTCTTATATACAAGTGAGCCAATAGGCCCAATTACTTTCTGATAGAAGGGCAGCACCACAGATGAATCATACTGTTTTCCTCTATTTCCTATCTGAGTCTTCTGACCTCTGACGAAACCTCTAACCCAATCTTTGACAAAAAATGCGTAACTATTCAACACTTAAAGTTAACCTATCACACAAAAACTCTATTAACCTGCAGAGATGAAGTTAATCTGCAGGTTAATAAGGTTCTGAACTTGTCCAGCGCTGGCACTTAGACCTCTGTTGCCAGAATGAAAGTTATTCTTCCCGGCAGCGTTTGGGCTTCTGTCACTGGGGAGGCGTCGGGGCGTTTTCAGTGACTTCTCTGTATATAGAGATCAGTGGCTGTAACCACACTCCCGATACTGAATGACAGCGGACCCTAATGATGAGCTGCTGTCATTCAGTTCCAGGGGCGCAGTTACAGAGAGCAGTGACCTTGGCAGCACCACACCGGTGACTGAAACCTGAACGTTACCGGGAGGAATAAACTTAATTTCCTCCAGGGGTTTAAATAATGATGCCAGGCAGGTTCAGAACGCTATTAACCTGCAGATTTTCCCTATTTCTGCAGGTTAACAGTATTTTGTTCACGTGACAGGTTCCCATTGAAAGGATACTTTATCAAATTGTGCTCACTGGCTCAGTAACACTTAAATACTCCTGCAGTTTGACGAATTAACACATGAAAAACAAGGGAGTAGATTTATTAACACCTGTTGGCTTTTCTCCTTACATATTCTCCAAACAGTGTAGAATATGTGGCCTCATTGACGAACAATATGGGCATTCATTGGGTGTGCTGTCATACAGGTCAATGGACATGGAATTGCTAGGAGCATAGGACTCTGCTTAGAACCAATGCACAGCAACTGAGTATATAGCTATTGGTATAGCTGTACAAAAAAGGTACTTTTTTATGGTATAACTGTTTATGCCTATTTAGTTAGTTAGGAAACCCTGACACGGAGACATTGCTTTTACATTTAGTCCAAATGCACCACTTCACCACATTAGAACATGCAACAAATTAGCATATGCTAAAGCCCCTCCCCTCCGCACTTTAGATTGCTGTCGATGGTTTGGAGAAATGTTTTGCTGGCATCTTGCCTGGTTCTCCCATGCACAGGAAAGCTCACTCTGCCAAGCGCTCGTGTCCTCTAAGAAAGAGCAGCTGCCAGACATTTCTGGCAGAAGCTTATCTTTAGAAGAACAAAAGGATCATCAGTTGGGGACCTTGATACCCATTAGATTATCCACAGACACTGTCGATATCGGCAAGTTTGCTGATATTAAGGTATCGTCACATTTAGCGACGCTCCAGCGATATAGACAACGATCCGACCTAAACTAGATCGCTGCAGCGTCGCTGTTTAGGTCGCTGTAGAGATGTCAAACACAGCAGCTCCAGAACGATGCAGGAGCGATCCAGTGACGTACTTATCGTTCTCACTGGTTGTTAGCTCCGTGAAAAAACATTGCTGGCATCGTTGCTTTTGCTGTCAAACATGACGAATCACGGTGACCCGACGACCAAATAAAGTTCTGGACTTCTAGCTACGACCAGCGATGTCACAGCAGGATCCTGATCGCTGCTGCGTGTCAAACACAACGAGATCGCTATCCAGGACGCTGCAACGTCACGGATTGTTGTCGTTCTCGTTGTACAGTTGCTCAGTGTGAAGGTACCTTAAGTCTAAAATGTGCGGGGGCCTAAGGGTATGTGCACACATCCGGAAAGTATGCAGAAATTTCCTGAGATTTTCTGCAGGAATTCTGCATGCGTTTTTATCTCGTATTTTGCGCTTTTTTGTGCGGATTTTTCGAGTTTTTTTTCCAGAGGTTCCCAATGCAATAATATAGTGGGAAATCCTCTTAAAATCCGCAAAATTAATGAAAATGCTGCGTATTTTTCTGCATGCGTTTTTTTTTGCAGAAAAATACGCAACATGTGCACAAAAATTGTGGAAACCATTATAAATGATAAGATGCATATGTATGTGTTTTTTAAGCATTTTTTAAGCGTTTTGGTTGCGAAAAAACTTGAAAAATCCGGAACATGTGCACACAGCCTCTAATGTTAGTGCTCAGTGAGACCAGAAAATGCTGGCATTTTGCAAGCTAGTCTTGATAGAGAGGTGCCAAATTAATTAACAGGCATGTTTGGACTTGTACCCTTCCAAATAAAATCCACTCACTTTTCAAAAAGTTGCTAGACTTCGCTGGGACCATTGTAAAATCACTTTGAGTTGCAAAAAACTTTGCAACATTTCAAACAGCTTTACAGTTTTAGTTGTGGCAGTTTTTTTTAAAATTGTGCCTCAGTGTCTAAGCTACTAGTAATAGCCTTTCATCCATACTGATCAGGTAGAGAAGAAAGCAGGCTGTTCTTTCTTTCTTTCTTTAGTGGTGAGAAGTTAATAATATCTATACAATACACTGGCTAGCAAATATGACACTTTGTAATAAAAAGTACACCACATCATACACATGAGTGAATGAAACCAGATTTACCATAAAACAGATATGGATACTTCCAAGAGTATTTTTTTCTTAAATTCATGTGTTTTGGGCTAAAAATAATTTCTGCTGTTTGATCTGCATTTTAAACTCTACACCGTTTGATCGTTTAATTTTTAAGGCTGCATGTGTCCCTGCTTATTGGCATCTGCAGAATGCTTTGTCAAAGCTTCATTTACACTGAAAGGTCCTCGAGAATAAATAATAATCTTTCTGTGGAAACAGGCTGCTGGTCTCCCTATAAATTAAAAAAATGCTTGGATGAAATTATTATCAAAGCATGATGTTTTCCCCACCATGCTTCATGTGTTCTTGGGGTTGTACTCATCCTTCATCTTCCTCCAAACACAGAGAGTGGAGATGATACCAAAAAGTTCTATTTTGGTCTCATCTGACCACATGACCTTCTCCCATGCCTCCTCTGGATCCTCCCGTGTAGTTCTGGGCTCATTCCTAACCTTTCCTAGAATCATTCTTCCCCATGATGTGAGATCTTGCATGGAGCCCAAGACCGATAAAGATTGACAGTCAAGTTGTGTTTCTTCCATTTTCTATTAATTGTGCTAACAGTTGTTGTCTTACTAAGCTGCTTGCCTATTTTCCTGTAGCCCATCTTCGCCTTTTGCAAGTCTACAATTTTGCCCCTGGTGTCCTCAGGCAGTTCCTTGGTTTTAGCAAGGGTGGAGCAGTTGGAGTGTGATTGTGTGGACAGGTATCTTTTATATAGGTAATATGTTCAGAATAGGAAGGCTTCTTAACCCCTTAAGTCCCGAGGGTGGTTTGCACGTTACTGACCGGGCCAATTTTTACAATTCTGACCACTGTCCCTTTATGAGATTATAACTCTGGAACGCTTCAACGGATCTTGGCGATTCTGACATTGTTTTCTCGTGAGATATTGTACTTCATGATAGTGGTAACATTTATTCGATATAACTTGCATTTATTTGAGAAAAAAACAGAAATTTGGCAAAAATTTAGAAAATTTTCCAATTTTCCAACTTTGAATTTTTATGCCCTTAAATAACAGAGATATGTCATACAAAATACTTAATAAGTAACATTTCCCACATGTCTACTTTACATCAGCACAATTTTGGAACCAAATTTTTTTTTCGTTAGGGAGTTATAAGGGTTAAAAGTTGACCAGCAATTTCTCATTTTTACAACACCATTTTTTTAGGGACCACATCTCATTTGAAGTCATTTTGAGGGGTCTATATGATAAAAAATACCCAAGTGTGACACCATTCTAAAAACTGCACCCCTCAAGGTGCTCAACACCACATTCAAGAAGTTTATTAACCCTTCAGGTGTTTTACGGGAATTTTTGGAATGTTTAAATAAAAATGAACATTTAACTTTTTTTCACACAAAATTTATTTCAGCTCCAATTTTTTTTTATTTTACTAAGGGTAACAGGAGAAAATGGACCCCGAAAGTTGTTGTACAATTTGTCCTGAGTACGCTGATACCCCATATGTGGGGATAAACCACTGTTTGGGCGCATGGCAGAGCTTGGAAGGGAAAGAGCGCCATTTGACTTTTCAATGCAAAATTGACTGGAATTGAGATGGGACGCCATGTTGCGTTTGCAGAGCCCCTAATGTGCCTAAACATTGAAACCCCCCACAAATGACACCATTTTGGAAAGTAGACCCCTTAAAGAACTTATCTAGATGTGTGGTGAGCACTTTGACCCACCAAGTGCTTCATAGAAGTTTATAATGCAGAGCCGTAAAAATAAAAAATCAATTTGTCTCGAGTACGCTGATACCCCATATGTTGGGGTAAACCCCTGTTTGGGTGCACCGGAGAGCTCGGAAGGGAAGGAGCACTGTTTTACTTTTTCAACGCAGAATTGGCTGGAATTGAGATCGGACGCCATGTCGCGTTTGGAGAGCTCCTGATGTGCCTGAACAGTGGAAACTCCCCAATTCTACCTGAAACCCTAATCTAACAACACCCCTAACCCTAATCCCAATGGTAACCTTAACCACACCCCTAACCCTGACACACCCCTAATTCTAATCCCAACCCTAATCCCAACCGTAAATGTAATCCAAACCCTAACCCTAACTTTAGCCCCAACACTAACCCTAACTTTAGCTCCAACCCTAGCCCTAACCCTAGCCCAAACCCTAACCCTAACCCTAACCCTAGCCCTAACCCTAGCCCTAACCCTAACCCTAACCCTAGCCCTAACCCTAACCCTAGCCCTAACCCTAATGTGTTATGGACCTGGTGGTTAGGAGCACCCGGAACGACCTCATGGTTAAACTCACACAGGACAAGCTCTGGGAAGTGGGAGCTCTGCTGCCCGCAACCCCTAATCCTATCACACAACTAGAAATAGCCGTGGAGCGTACCTAACACGACCTAGACGCCTCTTCACAGCCTAAGAGCTAACTAGCCCTAAAGATAGAAAATAAAGCCTACCTTGCCTCATAGAAATTTCCCAAAGGAAAAGGCAGCCCCCCACATATATTGATTGTGAGTTAAGATGAAAGTCACAAACATAGAAATGAAACAGGTTTCAGCAAAGGGAGGCCAGACTTACTAAACAGACTGAGGATAGGAAAGGTATCTTTGCGGTCAGCACAAAAAACTACAAAAAGACCACGCAGAGTGTGCAAAAAGACCTCCGCACCGACTCACGGTGCGGAGGTGCCACTCTGCATCCCAGAGCTTCCAGCTAGCAAGGAAAAATCATGATAGCCAGCTGGACAAGGAAACAATGAACAAATAATTAACTAGCAGGGGCTTAGCTTCTGCTGGAGTAGACAGGTCACCAGAAAGATCCAAGAGCGAACTGAACCAGTACAAGAACATTGACAGCTGGCATGGAGTAACGATCTGAGTGGAGTTAAATAGAGCAGCCAGCCAAAGAATAACCTACGTCACCTGTGGAAGGAACCTCAGAAGCAGCAGCTCCACTCACAGCCACCAGAGGGAGTCCATGGACAGAACTCGCCGAAGTACCATTCATGACCACAGGAGGGAGTTCGATAACAGAATTCACAACATTTTCCCCCCCCTTGAGGAGGGGTCACCGAACCCTCACCAGAGCCCCCAGGACGATCAGGACGAGCCAAATGAAAGGCACGAACTAGATCGGCAGCATGAACATCAGAGGCAAAAACCCAGGAATTATCTTCATGACCATAACCCTTCCACTTGACCAGGTACTGGAGTTTCCGTCTCGAAATACGAGAATCCAAAATCTTCTCAACCACATACTCCAACTCCCCCTCGACAAACACCGGGGCAGGAGGATCAACGGAGGGAACCATAGGCGCCACGTATCTCCGCAATAACGACCTATGGAACACATTATGGATGGCAAAAGAAGCTGGAAGGGCCAAACGAAATGACACAGGATTGAGAACTTCAGAAATCTTATACGGACCAATGAAACGAGGCTTAAACTTAGGAGAGGAAACCTTCATAGGAACATGACGAGATGACAACCAAACCAAATCCCCAACACGAAGTCGGGGACCAACATAGCGCCAGCGGTTAGCGAAACGTTGAGCCTTCTCCTGGGACAATGTCAAATTGTCCACCACATGAGTCCAAATCTGCTGCAACCTGTCCACCACCGTATCCACACCAGGACAGTCCGAAGGCTCAACCTGCCCTGAAGAGAAACGAGGATGGAAACCAGAATTACAGAAAAAAGGCGAAACCAAAGTAGCCGAGCTGGCCCGATTATTAAGGGCGAACTCAGCCAAAGGCAAGAAGGACACCCAATCATCCTGATCAGCAGAAACAAAGCATCTCAGATATTTTTCCAAAGTCTGATTAGTTCGTTCGGTTTGGCCATTTGTCTGAGGATGAAAAGCCGAAGAAAAAGACAAATCAATGCCCATCTTAGCACAAAAGGACTGCCAAAACCTCAAAACAAACTGGGAACCTCTGTCCGAGACGATGTTCTCCGGAATGCCATGCAAACGAACCACATGCTGGAAAAACAATGGCACCAAATCAGAGGAGGAAGGCAATTTAGACAAGGGTACCAAATGGACCATCTTACAGAAGCGATCACAAACCACCCAAATGACCGACATCCTTTGAGAGACAGGGAGATCTGAAATAAAATCCATGGAAATATGCGTCCAGGGCCTCTTCGGGACCGGCAAGGGCAAAAGCAGCCCACTGGCATGAGAACAGCAGGATTTAGCCCGAGCACAAGTCCCACAGGACTGCACAAAAGAACGCACATCCCGTGACAAAGAAGGCCACCAAAAGGATCTAGCCACCAAATCTCTGGTACCAAAGATTCCAGGATGACCCGCCAACACCGAACAATGAACCTCAGAGATAACTCTACTAGTCCATCTATCAGGGACAAACAGTTTCTCCGCTGGACAGGTCTATCAGCCTGAAACTTCTGCAGCATGCGCCGCAAATCAGGGGAGATGGCAGACAAAATTACCCTCTCTTTGATAATACCCGCCGGCTCAGGAACACCCGGAGAGTCAGGCACAAAACTCTTTGACAGGGCATCAGCCTTCACATTCTTAGAGCCCGGAAGGTACGAAACCACAAAATCAAAACGGGAGAAAAACAGCGACCATCGAGCCTGTCTAGGATTCAACCGTTTGGCAGACTCGAGATAAGTCAAATTCTTGTGATCCGTCAAGACCACCACGCGATGCTTGGCTCCTTCAAGACAATGTCGCCACTCCTCGAATGCCCACTTCATGGCCAACAACTCTCGATTGCCAACATCATAATTGCGCTCAGCAGGCGAGAATTTTCTAGAAAAGAAGGCACATGGTTTCATCACCGAGCCATCAGAACTTCTTTGCGACAAAACAGCCCCTGCTCCAATCTCAGAAGCATCAACCTCGACCTGAAACGGGAGCAAAACATCTGGCTGGCACAACACAGGGGCAGAAGAAAAACGACGCTTCAACTCCTAAAATGCCTCTACAGCCGCAGAGGATCAATTGACCACATCAGCACCTTTCTTGGTCAAATCAGTCAACGGTTTAACAACACTAGAAAAATTAGCGATGAAGCGACGGTAAAAATTAGCAAAGCCCAGGAACTTCTGCAGGCTCTTCACAGATGTCGGCTGAGTCCAATCATAAATGGCCTGAACTTTAACAGGGTCCATCTCGATAGTAGAAGGGGAAAAAATGAAACCCAAAAATGAAACCTTCTGAACCCCAAAGAGACATTTCGACCCCTTCACAAACAAGGAATTCGCACAAAGGACCTGGAACACCATTCTGACCTGCTTCACATGAGACTCCCAATCATCCGAAAAGACCAAAATATCATCCAAATATACAATCATGAATCTATCCAGGTACTCTCGGAAGATGTCATGCATAAAGGACTGAAACACAGACGGAGCATTAGAAAGCCCGAATGGCATAACCAGGTACTCAAAATGGCCCTCGGGCGTATTAAATGCTGTTTTCCATTCATCGCCCTGTTTAATTCGCACAAGATTATACGCCCCTCGAAGATCTATCTTGGTGAACCAACTAGCCCCCTTAATCCGAGCAAACAAATCAGACAGCAGCGGCAAAGGGTACTGAAATTTGACTGTGATCTTATTAAGAAGGCGGTAATCAATACAAGGTCTCAAAGAGCCATCCTTCTTGGCCACAAAAAAGAACCCTGCTCCCAACGGTGATGACGACGGGCGAATATGACCTTTATCCAAGGATTCCTTTATATTACTCCGCATAGCGGCGTGCTCTGGCACAGATAAATTAAACAGTCGGCCCTTAGGAAACTTACTACCAGGAATCAAATTAATAGCACAATCGCAATCCCTATGAGGAGGTAAGGCACCGGATTTGGGCTCTTCAAATACATCCCGGTAATCTGACAAAAACTCAGGGACTTCAGAAGGAGTGGAAGGGGAAATTGACAACAATGGAACATCACCATGTACCCCCTGACAACCCCAGCCAGACACAGACATAGATTTCCAATCCAATACTGGATTATGGACCTGTAGCCATGGCAACCCCAAAACGACCACATCATGCAGATTATGCAACACCAAAAAGCGAATATCCTCCTGATGTGCAGGAGCCATGCACATGGTCAATTGGGTCCAGTACTGAGGCTTATTCTTGGCCAAAGGCGTAGCATCAATTCCTCTCAATGGAATAGGATACTGCAAGGGCTCCAAGAAAAAACCACAGCGCCTGGCAAACTCCAAGTCCATCAAATTCAGGGCAGCGCCTGAATCCACAAATGCCATAACAGAATAGGACGACATAGAGCAAATCAGAGTAACGGACAAAAGAAATTTAGACTGTACCGTACCAATGGTGGCAGACCTAGCGAACCGCTTAGTGCGCTTAGGACAATCGGAGATAGCATGAGTGGATTCACCACAGTAAAAACACAGCCCATTCTGACGTCTGTGTTCTTGCCGTTCAGCTCTGGTCAAAGTCCTATCACATTGCATAGGCTCAGGCCTATGCTCAGAGAATACCGCCAAATGGTGCACAGCTTTGCGCTCACGCAAGCGCCGATCGATCTGAATGGCCAAGGACATAGACTCATTCAGACCAGCAGGTGTGGGAAATCCCACCATGACATCCTTAAGGGCTTCAGAAAGACCCTTTCTGAAAATTGCCGCCAGCGCACACTCATTCCACTGAGTAAGCACAGACCACTTTCTAAACTTCTGACAGTACACCTCCACTTCATCCTGACCCTGACACAAAGCCAGCAAGATTTTCTCTGCCTGATCCACTGAATTTTGTTCATCATAAAGCAATCCAAGCGCCAGAAAAAACGCATCTACATCACGCAATGCAGGATCTCCTGGCACAAGGGAAAATGCCCAGTCTTGAGGGTCACCACGCAACAAAGAAATAATGATTTTTACTTGTTGAACGGGGTCACCAGAGGAGCGGGGTTTCAAAGCTAGAAACAGTTTACAATTATTTTTGAAATTCAGGAACTTAGATCTATCTCCAGAAAACAAATCAGGAATTGGAATTCTAGGCTCTAACATCGGATTCTGAACCACAAAATCTTGAATGTTTTGTACCCTTGCAGTGAGATGATCCACACAAGAGGACAGACCTTGTATATCCATATCTACACCTGTGTCCTGAACCACCCAGAGGTTAAGGGGAAAAGAAAGACAAAAAACACTGCAGAGAAAAAAAAATGGTCTCAGAACTTCTCTTATCCCTCTATTGAGATGCATTAGTACTTTGGGCCAGCTGTACTGTTAGGGACCTGGTGGTTAGGAGCACCCGGAACGACCTGATGGTTAAACTCACACAGGTCAAGCTCTGGGAAGTGGGAGCTCTGCTGACCACAACCCCTAATCCTATCAGACAACTAGAAATAGCCGTGGAGCGTACCTAACACGACCTAGACGCCTCTTCACAGCCTAAGAGCTAACTAGCCCTAAAGATAGAAAATATAGCCTACCTTGCCTCAGAGAAATTCCCCAAAGGAAAAGGCAGCCCCCCACATATATTGACTGTGAGTTAAGATGAAAGTCACAAACATAGACATGAAACAGGTTTCAGCAAAGGGAGGCCAGACTTACTAAACAGACTGAGGATAGGAAAGGTATCTTTGCGGTCAGCACAAAAAACTACAAAAAGACCACGCAGTGTGCAAAAAGACCTCCGCACCGACTCACGGTGCGGAGGTGCCACTCTGCATCCCAGAGCTTCCAGCTAGCAAGGAAAAATCATGATAGCCAGCTGGACAAGGAAACAATGAACAAATAATTAACTAGCAGGGACTTAGCTTCTGCTGGAGTAGACAGGTCACCAGAAAGATCCAAGAGCGAACTGAACCAGTACAAGAACATTGACAGCTGGCATGGAGTAACGATCTGAGTGGAGTTAAATAGAGCAGCCAGCCAAAGAATAACCTACGTCACCTGTGGAAGGAACCTCAGAAGCAGCAGCTCCACTCACAGCCACCAGAAGGAGTCCATAGACAGAACTCGCCGAAGTACCATTCATGACCAGAGGAGGGAGTTCGATAACAGAATTCACAACACTAATGGGAAAATGGAAATAAATACATTTTTTTAATTTTATTATTTTTCCCTAACTAAGGGGGTGATGAAGGGGGGTTTGATTTACTTTTATAGCGTTTTTTATATCGGATTTTTATGATTGGCAGCTGTCACACACTAAAAGACGCTTTTTTATAGCAAAAAAGTTTTTGCATCTCCACATTTTGAGACCTATAATTTTTCCATATTGTGGTCCACAGAGTCATCTGAGGTCTTGTTTTTTGTGGGATGAGTTGACGTTTTTATTGGTAACATTTTCGGACACGTGACAGTTTTTGATCACTTTTAATTCCGATTTTTGTGAGGCAGAATGACCAAAAACCAGCTATTCATGAATTTCTTTTGGGGGAGGCGTTTATACCGTTCCACGTTTGGTAAAATTGATAAAGCAGTTTTATTCGTCGGGTCAGTACGATTACAGCGATATCTCATTTATATCATTTTTTATGTTTTGGCGCTTTTATACGATAAAATCTATTTTATAGAAAAAAATAATTATTTTGGCATCGCTTTATTCTGAGGACTATAACTTTTTTATTTTTTTGCTTATGATGCTATGTGGCAGCTCGTTTTTTGCGGGACAAGATGATATTTGCAGCGGTACCATGGTTATTTATATCCGTCTTTTTGATCGTGTGTTGTTCCACTTTTTGTTTGGCAGTATGATAATAAAGCGTTGTTTTTTGGCTCTTTTTTTTTTTTCCTACGGTGTTCACTGAAAGGGTTAACTAGTGGGACAGTTTTATAGGTTGGGTCGTTACGGATGCGGCGATACTAAATATGTGTACTTTTATTGTTTTTTTGTTTGTTTTTTTAGATAAAGAAATGTATTTATGGGAATAATATTTTTTATTTATTTATTTAGGAATTTTTTTTTTTTACACATGTGGAAATTCTTTTTTTTTAGTTTTTTACTTTGTCCCAGGGGGGGACTTCACAGATCGCCGATCTGACAGTTTGCATAGCACTCTGTCAGATCGGCGATCTCACTCACATCGCTGCAGGCTTAGCCTGGCTTACCAGCGCCTGCAGTCGACCCGGAAGTACTCCCTGAAGGACCCGGATGCAGCCCCGTGGCCATTTTGGATCTGGGTACTGCAGGGAGAAGACGCTCGGTACAAGGCGAGTACATCACCTTGTACTGATCGTCTCAGGGAAGCACGCAGGGAGCCCCCTCCCTGCGCGATGCTTTCCTGTACCGCCAGCACACCGCGATCATGTTTGATCGCGGTGTACCGGGGTTGATGTGCCGGGAGCGGTCCGTGACCGCTCCTGGCACACAGTGCCGGATGTCAGCTGCAATAGTCAGGTGACACACGGCCGCGATTGGCCGCGCTCCCCCCGTGAGCGCGGCCGATCGCTATGACGTACTATCCCGTCGGTGGGAATTAAGGCCCACCCCACCTCGACGGGATAGTACGTCATATGGGATTAAGGGGTTAAAGAAAAACAAACAGGTCTGCAAGACCCAGAATTCTTGCGGGTAGCTGGTTAAATACATATTTCATGCAATAAAATGTAATTTAATCATATAAAAATCATACAATGCAATTTTTTTATTTTTAAATTCTGTCTCTCACTGTTGATGTGTACATACGATAAAAGTGACAGACCTCTCCATTCCATGTAGGTGGGAAAACTTGCAAGATCGGCAGTGTTTCAAATACTTATTTTCCCCACTGAGCATGCATTTAAGTAAAAAAAAAATTGCCCCTGAAAGTATCCATATGCTTTAAATGTATAACCATATGTAAAATCAACATTCTAACATCTTCATGACTGCTGGGAATGTAAAACACACTCTTCTGACAACATTGTTAAGAATAGGGGTCATGTTTAATATGAGCAGGTTTTAGTAAATGTACAAATAAGTCAATTTCTGTCTTTTTACCTGCACTTTGCATTGATTTACAGAACATCCTTTTCAACCCTTTCTGGTATGTGCACTTACTTTAGCATACGTAAATGGATGACTTCCTGAGCATTGTTCATTGTCAGAAGAACACAAATATAATAGACATAAAGACATGTAATGAGGCTCTGGCTGCAGATTTTTTTTCTCAGAGCAAGAATACGGTAATTAAATTACTTAACTATATTAGCAAGTAATGGTTTACATTATCCATACAGACTTTAATGCGTAGCTTGACAAAAAATGTAATGTCTACAAAGAGTGTGGTTTTAATGTCAGACTTTGAGGGTGACAGTGGAGAGTCCTCCAAATGATTAATGTTATCTGATCATTAGAATGTTACCAGTGCATTCAACAGCAATCTCCATGCGCATAAGGGTATGTTCACATACTACCAATTTGTGACATTTCGGGGACTTTCTTATCATTTAAATAATGATGTATTGCAACATGTGCATGAATTTCTACAAGCTAAACTTAGATAAATCAGACAGTTCTAGAAATGTCTGTAACAAATCCGCGGTGAGTGAACATACTATAACAACTATCCCCTATCCTCAAACAAGCAATATACAGGTGCTTCTCACAAAATTAGAATATCAACAAAATGTTAATGTATTTCAGTTCTTCAATACAAAAAGTGAAATTCATATATTATATAGTGTCATTACAAACAGAGTGATCTATTTTAAGTGATTATTTCTGTTAATGTTGATGATTATGGCTTACAGCCAATGAAAACCCAAAAGTCATTATCTCAGCAAATTAGAATGATTAACAAAAAACACCTGCAAAGGTATCTTAAGCAGTTAAAAATGTCCCTTAGTCTCTTTCAGTAGGCTCCACAATCATGGGGAAGACTGCTGACTTGACAGATGTCCAGAAGGCAGTCATTGACACACTCCACAAGGAGGGTAAGCCATAAAAGGTCATTGAAAAAGAAGCTGGCTGTTCACAGAGTGCTGTATCCAAGCATATTAATGGAAAGTTGAGTGGAAGGAAAAAGTGTGGTAGAAAAAGGTGCACAAGCAACCGGGATAACCGCAGCCTTGAAAGGATTGTTATTGAAAAGCCATTCAAAAATTTGGGGGAGATTCACAAGGAGTGGACTGCTGCTGGAGTCATTGCTCCATTAGCCACGAGTGTCACATTCCTTGTGTCAAGCCACTAATGACTAATAGACAACACCAGAAGTATCTTACCTGGGTCAAGGAGAAAAAGAACTGGACTGTTGCTCGGTGGTCCAAGGTGTTGTTTTCAGATGAAAGTAAATTTTTAATTTCATTTGGAAATCAAGGTCCCAGAGTCTGGAGGAAGAGTGGAGAGGCACATAATTCAAGTTGCTGGAGGTCTAGTGTGAAGTTTCCACAACCAATGATGGTTTGGGGAGCCATGTTATCTGCTGGGGTAGGTCCACTGTGTTTTTTCAAAACCAAAGTCAGTGCAGCCGTCTACCAGGAAATTTTAAGAGCATTTCATGCTTTCCTCTGCCAACAAGCTTTCTGGAGATGGAAATGTAATTCTCCAGCTGGACATGGCACCTGTCCACACTGCCAAAAGTACCAATACCTGGTTTAAAACAACAGTATCACTGTGCTTGATTGGCCAGCAAACTCGCCTGACCTTAACTCCATGGAAAATTTATGGTGTATTGTCAAGAGAAAGATGAGAGGCACCAGACCCAACGATGCAGATGAGCTGAATGAGCTGCTATCAAGGCAACCTGGAGATCCATAACACCGTAGCAGTGCCACAGGCTGATCGCCTCTGTGCCATGCTGCATTGATGCAGTAATTAATGCAAAAGGAGCCCCGACAAATATTGAGTGCATTTGCTGAACATACATTTCAGTAGGCCGACATTTCAGATTTTAAAGGATTCTAATTTACTGTGTCAATGACTGGCTTCTGGACATCTATCAAGTCAGAAGTATTCACCATGATTGTGGAGCCTACTGAAACAGACTAAGGAACCTTTTTAAATGCTTAGGAAGCCTTTGAAGGTGTTTTTGTTAATTACTCTAATTTACTGAGACTTTTGGGTTTTTATTGGCTGTAAGCCATAACCATCAACATTAACAGAAATAAACACTTGAAATAGACCACTGTTTGTAATGACTATATATGAGTTTCACTTTTTGCATTGAAGAAATTAAATAAATTAACTTTTTGATGATATTCCAATTTTGTGAGAAGCACCTATATATATAGTGCTCAGCATAAATAAGTGCACCGCCTTTGAAAAAGTATTAGATTTAATTCAATATCTCACTTAACACAAGAACACGTTACAAAATTTTGACAAGACTGCAGTTCTACTCAAATTAATTGATGAAAATTGAATACACCCCACTTCAAAAACTACTACAGCTAGTATTTTGTATGATCTCCATGATTTTGAAGGTCAGCTGCAAGTCTTCTAGGCAAGGAATAAACAAGTTGGTGACATATTGCATCATCTATCTTTTTAAATTCTTTATGAACAACCTATTTAGAACCTGTATGCTGGATGGAGAGTGATGGTCAACTTGTCTCTCTAGAATTTCCCATAGGTGTTCAGTTGAGTTTAGGTAAGGAGACATAATTGGTCCCTGAATCACTTTTACCCTGTTCTTCAGAAATGCAGCAGATGTGTTTTATGGATCAATGTGCATATCTACTAAGGGTGCAGAGTGATCTGTGAATTCATGATATCAATGAAATGTAGCTCCCTGATGCCAGCAGCATTCATGCAGTCCAATATGATGTCACTGAAACCACCATGTTTCACTGTAGGCACCATGCATTTACAAAAATGCACATGTGCCAAGGCTCACGGAGTGATGGTAGCATTGTCTCTTTCAATATAGTGCAGTACATCTGTAAATTCTAAATTCATTCTTGTTAATGTATGGAGCCTACAGTGAAACATGGTGGAGGCAGTGTCCTTATGCGGGTCTGTGAGTGTTGCTGGTGTTGGTCGAGTTACATTTCATTGATAATATCATGAATTCACAGATGTACTGTTCTATATTTAATGAGAAGATTCTACCATCACTCTATGCCCTTGGCAGATGTGCTTTTTTCCAGCATAACAATGGTCCAAAGCCCACATCTGTTGCATTTCTGAAGAACTTGGTGAAAGTAATTCAGTGGCCAAGTTTGACTCCTGATCTTAACCACACTGAAATACCTTGGATAATGGGGAATTCTGAAGAGACAAGTTAAGTATCACTCTCCATCCAGCATCCAGGCTCTGAAAAAGGTTGTTCTTTAACCCCTTAGTGACAGAGCCAATTTGGTACTTAATGACCGAGCCAATTTTTGCAATTCTGACCACTGTCAATTTATGAGGTTATAACTCTGGAACGCTTCAACGGATCCCGCTGATTCTGAGTTTGTTTTTTCATGACATATTGTACTTCATGTTAGTGGTAACATTTCTTCGATATTACTTGCGATTATTTATGAAAAAAACGGAAATATGGCAAAAAAATTTAAAATTTTGCAATTTTCAAACTTTGTATTTTTATGCCCTTAAATCAGAGAGATATGTCACAAAAAGTAGTTAATAAATAACATTTCCCACATGTCTACTTTACATCAGCACAATTTTGGAAACAAAATTTTTATTTGTTAGGGAGTTATAAGGGTTAAAAGTTGACCAGCAATTTCTCATTTTTACAACACCTTTTTTTTTAGGGACCAGATCACATTTGAAGTCATTTTGAGGGGTCTATATGATAGAAAATAACAAAGTGTGACACCATTCTAAAAACTACACCCCTCAAGGTTCTCAAAACCACATTCAAGAAGTTTATTAACCCTTTACGTGCTTCACAGGAACTGAAACGATGTGGAAGGAAAAAATGAACATTTAACTTTTTTTTGCAAACATTTTAATTCAGAACCATTTTTTTTATTTTCACAAGTGTAAAAACAGAAATGTAACCATAAATTTTGTTATGCAATTTCTCCTGAATACGCCAATACCCCATATGTGAGGGTAAACCACTGTTTGGGCGCACCGCAGAGCTTGGAAGTGAAGGAGCGCCGTTTGACTTTTTCAATGCAGAATTGGCTGGAATTGAGATCGGACGCCATGTCACGTTTAGAGAGCCCCTGATGTGCCTAAACAGTGGAAACCCCCCACAAGTGACACCATTTTGGAAACTAGACCCCTTAAGGAACTTATCTAGATGTGTGGTGAGCACTTTGAACCCCCATGTGCTTCACAGAAGTTTATAACGTTGAGCCGTGAAAATAAAAAATTGCATTTTTTCTACAAAAATGATATTTTGCCCCCAAATTTTTATTTTCACAAGGGTAACAGGAGAAATTAGACCACAAAAGTTGTAGTGCAATTTCTCCTGAGTACGTTGATACCCATTATGTTGGGGTAAACCACTGTTTGGGCGCACCGCAGAGCTTGGAAGAGAAGGAGTGCCGTTTTACTTTTTCAATGTAGAATTGTCTGGAATTGAGATTAGACGCCATGTCGCGTTTGGAGAGCCCCTGATGTGCCTAAACAGTGGAAACCCCCCACAAGTGACACCATTTTGGAAACTAGACCCCCATGGAACTTATCTAGATGTGTGGTGAGAACTTTGAATGCCCAAGTGCTTCACAGAAGTTTAGAATGCAGAGTCGTGAAAATAAAAAATATTTTTTTTCCACAAAAAAGATATTGTAGCCCCCAAGTTTTTATTTTCACAAGGGTAACAGGAGACATTGGACCGCAATAGTTGTTGTCCAATTTATCCCGAGTACACTGATGTGCCATATGTGGGGGTAAACCACTGTTTGGGCGCACGGCAGAGCTCGAAAGGGAAGGAGCGCTGTTTTGGAATGCAGACTTAGATAGAATGGTCTGTGGGCGTTATGTTGCGTTTGCAGAGCCCCTGATGTACCTAAACAGTAGTAACCCCCCACAAGTGACCCCATTTTGGAAACTAGCCCCCCAAGGAACTTATCTAGATGTGTGGTGAGAACTTTGAATGCCCAGGTGCTTCACAGAAGTTTAGAATTCAGAGTCGTGAAAATAAAAAAATATTTTTTTTTCCACAAAAAAGATTTTGTAGCCCCCAAGTTTTTATTTTCACAAGGGTAACAGGAGAAATTGGACCCCAAAAGTTGTTGTCCAAGTTATCCCGAGTACGCTGATGCCCCATATGTGGGGGTAACCCACTGTTTGGGCGCACGGCAGAGCTCAGAAGGGAGGGAGCACCATTTGACTTTTTGAGCGCAAAATTGGCTGTCGTGTTTGGAGACCCCCTGATGTAACTAAACAGTGGAAACCCCCCAATTCTAGCTCCAACCCTAACCCCAACACACCCCTAACTCTAATCCCAACCCGATCCATAATCCTAATCACTAACCCTAATGATAATCACAACCCTTACGCCAAAACAACCCTAATGTCAACCCTAACCATAACCCTAATCAAAACCCTAAATCCAACACACCCCTAATCCTAATCTCAACCCTAACCTCAAACCTAACCCTAATCCCAATGCATCCCTAATCACAACCCTAACCTTAACCCTAATCGCAAACCTAACCCTAATCCCAAGCGTAACCCTAATGCCAACCCTAACCCTAATACCAACTCTAATCCAAACCCTAACCCCAAATCTTACCCTAACTTTAGCCCCAACCCTAACCCTAAGGCTACTTTCACACTTGCGTCGTTTGGCATCTGTCGCAATCCGTCGTTTTGGACAAAAAACGGATCCTCCAAATGTGCCCGCAGGATGCGTTTTTTTGCCCATAGACTTGTATTGCCGACGGATCGTGACGGATGGCCACACGTCGCGTCCGTCGTGCACTGGATCAGTTTTGTTTTGGCGGACCGTCGGCACAAAAAATGTTCACTGTAATGTTTTTTTGTACGTCACGTCCGCCATTTCTGACAGCGCATGCGTGGCCGTAACTCCGCCCCCTCCTCCCCAGGACATAGATTGGGCAGCGGATGCGTTGAAAAACTACATCCGCTGCCCACGTTGTGCACAATTTTCACAACGTGTGTCGGTATGTCGGGCCGACGCATTGCGACAGCCCCGTACCGACGTAAGTGTGAAAGAACCCTAACCCTGAATTTAGCCCTAACCCTAACCCTAAATTTAGCCCCAACCCTAACCCTAACCCTAGCCCTAACCCTAGCCCTAACCCTAGCCCTATCCCTAACCCTAATTTTAGCCCCAACTGCTCTTCTCTTGTCGGCCGGCAGATGGCGATAGATAGCAGGCGCACTGCGCATGCGCACGCCATTTTCTTTTCCCCGGCAGCCAGGAGGAGCAGCAGGAGGATCCAGGGACACCGGTGAGTATGATAGGGTCCCCGAATCCCTCTATTTCTCTGTCCTCTGATGTGCGATCACATCAGAGGACAGAGAATTACAGTTTGATTTTTTTTTTTTTTGCGGTCGCCGGTAAACAGTTAATTACCGGCGATCGCAAAACAGGGGTCGGTAAAACCGACCCCGATCATGTTCTTTGGGGTCTCGGCTACCCCCGGCAGCCAAGACCCCAAAGATTCTCCCAGTGTCGGCCGGCGGGCGCATGCGCAGTGCATTTTGAAGATGGCGGCGCCCACCGGGAGCCACGAGGAGCACCGGGGGAGATAGGTGAGTATCGGGCGGCTACCCGGGACCCCTTTTCTCTGTCCTCTGATGTGCGATCACATCGGAGGACAGAGAAATTAAAAAGAGATTGCGTTTTGGTTTTTTTTGCGATCGCCGGTAAACGGTTAATTACCGGCGATCGCAAATGCGGGGTCGGTTAAAACCCCCCCAAATCATGTTCTCTGGGGTCTCGGCTACCCCCGGCAGCCGAGACCCCGGAGAAAATCCAACTCTGGGGGGCGCTATTCACTTTTTCCACAGCGCCATTAATTAACGGTGCTGTGCTTTAAGTACCCTTAGCGGCCGCCATTAAAAGGCGTATCGGCGGTCGCTAAGGGGTTAAGAATGGAAAAAAAATAAATGTTGCAATATGTCGCCAACTTGTTCATTCCATACCTAAAAGACTTGGTGCTGTTCTTAAAAATCGTGGACGTAATCAAAATAGTGGATGTAGTAGGTTTTAATGTGTGGTGTATTCATTATTGAATCATCTAAAATGAAGATTTTGTGAAGAAAGCTATAATATTAACCTTTTGCAGTCTTGCCAAAATTTTGGAAATTGTTCTTGCATTCAGTGAGATATTGATTAATATCTTACTTTTCAAAGGGGTGTACTTAAGTATGCTGCGCACTGTGCAATATATGTATATAAATATATATTGCTACACACACTGCTGTGCAAAACTTTTAGGCAGGCATGAAAGCAATGTTTTAAAATAGGAATGCTTTTAAAAGTAGAAGTGCTAATAATTTATTATTATCAATCAAAATACAAACTGATCATATTTGATATGATAACCATTCACCTTAAAAAATACTGTAGAAATGCAGATTTGCAGAATGCTGAGACATACAAGTAGCTACTTATCCATCATGCAATTCCATCAGAGATGAGTCTGATTGGCCCATTTTTTCTGCAGCATGATAATCACCCAAAGCATACAGCCAATTTCATTAGGAGCTATCTTCAGTAAAAAAGAAAAAAAAAGAAGTCCTGGAAGTAATGATATGGAACAACCTCCCTACTGAGTCATTCAATAACTGTGTGCTAGTGTTCCTAGAAGAACTTGCACTTTGCTGCTGTTTTGAAGTCAAAGGGTGGTTACATCAAATATTGATTGGTTTATATTATTCTATTGTTCATTCACTTTGTATTTTAAGTGATAAAAACAATTATTTTCTAAAGCATTCCTACTTTGTGTTTTTTTTCACATCCAAATCTGCTGAAACCTATTGTACTGCATGCTGTCTAGATATATGTGTGTTTATACAGTGGGGAAAAAAGTATTTAGTCGGCCACCAACTGTGCAAGTTCTCCCATTTAAAAAGATGAGAGAGGCCTGTAACTGACATCATAGGTAGACCACAACTATGAGAGTCAAAATGAGAAAACAAATCCAGAAAATCACCTTGTCTGATTTGACAAGATTTATTTAGCAGTTATTGTGGAAAATAAATATTTGGTCACCTAAAAATATGCAAGATTTCTCTCTCTCACGGACCTTTAACTTCTTCTTTAAGAGGCTCCTCTGTCCTCCACTCATTACCTGTCCACAACCTCAAACAGTCACACTCCAAACTCCACTATGGTGAAGACCAAAGAGCTGTCGAAGGACACCTGAAACAAAATTGTAGCCCCGTACCAGGCTGGGAAGACGGAATCTGCAATAGGCAGGCAGCTTGATGTGATGAAATCAACTGTGGGAGCAAAAATAAGAAAATGGAATACATACAAGACCACTGATAATCTTCTTTGATCTGAGGCTCCACACAAGATCTTACCCCGTGGGGTCAAAATACTCACAAGAACAGTGAGTAAAAATCCCAGAACCACATGGGGGACCTATTGAATGACCTGCATAGAGCTGGGACCACCATAACAAAGGCTGCAATCAGTAACACACTATGCTGCCAGGAATTCAGATCCTGCAGTGCCAGACATGTCCCCCTGCTTAAGCCAGTAGATGTCCGGGCCCGTCTGAAGTTTGCTAGATTGCATTTGGATTATTCAGAAGAGTATTGGGAGATTGTCATATGGTCTGATGAAACCAAAGTAGAACTGTTTGGTAGAAAGAAAATTTGTTGTGTTTGGAGGAGACAGAATGCTGAATTGCATCCAAAGAACACCATACCTACTGTGAAGTATGGGGGTGGCAACATCATGCTTTGGGGCTGCCTCTCTGCAAAGGGACCAGGATGACTGATCCGTGTACATGAAAGAATGAATGGGACAATGTATTGTGAGATTTTGAGTGCAAACCTCCTTCCATCAGCAAGGGCATTGAAGATGAAACATGGATGGGTCTTTCAGCATGATAATGATCCCAAGCACATCACCAGGGCAATGAAGGAGTGGCTTTGTAAGAAGCATATGAAGGTTTTGGAGTGGCCTAGCCAATCTCCAAATCTCAACCCCATAGAAAACCTTTGGAGAGAGTTGAAAGTCCGTGTTGCCCAACGACAGGCACAAAACATCACTGCTCTAGAGGAGATCTGCATGAAGGAATGGGCCAACATACCACTAACAGTGTGTGCCAACCTTGTGAAGACTTACAGAAAACATTTGACCACTGTCATTGCCAACAAAGGATATTTAACAAAATATTGAGATCACCTTTTGTTAATGATCAAATACTTATTTTCCACCATAATTTGCAAAATAAATCTTGCCAAATCAGACAAGGTGATTTTCTGGATTTGTTTCCTGTTTTGACCCTCATAGTTGTGGTCTACCTATGATGTCAATTACAGGCCTCTCTCATCTTATTAAGTGGGAGAACTTGCACAATTGGTGGCTGACTAAATACTTTCTTTTCCCCACTGTATATACATACACACATACATACAGAGTGGTACTTGGAAAATTCTGAAGAGTTCACAAACTTTCATATTTCTATACAGTGGGAGAAATAAGTATTTGATCCCTTGCTGATTTTGTAAGTTTGCCCACTGACAAATGATAAAAAGAACCTAGCACTCAACTTGATGCTTTTGTGCAAATTTTATTGTAGTACCCAATAAACGTTTCGGTCCCACATACGGACCTTCATCAGTAACTACATGTGAATAAACAAATAACCAAAAATAAAAATGAATATCAAACTAAATATAAACAAAATCGTTTTACAAAAAAACAAAGTATTTACATAGTTCATATGAAGAAAGAACAGCATCGATTTAAGATTCAGGTCAAATGAATAAGCGACATATAAGTTGAAGAGGACCGCACCGAGTACCGAGGCACTGAAATGTTCCACAATGTAGAGTAACCGAAGAGTAAAAAAGAAAGAAAATAGGGAATGTGAGGCACGTACCGTACTATATTGTAGAAAAGGCAAGGAGACCATAGAGTCTCGGGGCACTAATGGGAGCGGCGTCTAGAGATCATGAGAAAGTGATATTAAACTAATGCCGATAGGTGATGGAATGGTGAGGGGGGATACCAGATCTGGCGTACCTTAAAGGAACTCCGGGCTGGTAATACGCTGAGGGTAAACAGAAGAAAAATGTGAGAATACATACCGGAGTACTAGGAGAGGGACAACATGCTGCACTGTAGAAAGAATACCTCAAGCAGGTGAACAGTGTTGTGCCGCTAGCAGACGCGGTGTCCACCGCTGGTCTGATCCGGAGAAGAAGGGATCGCGGCTACATAGGCGGAGGGAGGGGCTAAATCAGCCAAACGGCCCATCCTAGAGTGAGCGTAGAACCGGAAGTGACGTCGCATAGTCTTAGAGACGTTACGAGACAAGTGTGCGACTATGCAAGGAGCACATAAAGCGACGCCGGCGGAAGTGACACGCTTGTGAGTCACTGCTCCAAAGGAAACATGTCCTAGTAAGAAAGGTTCCGGTTAACAGAATGCAAAGTAAAGTTAACACAGGAGGTGTGGAGATGTGATGCCTAGCGGAGATCCCGTGATTGGTGGAGGATCTCCGTAGTGATGACGCCCCATGAGCATGGTATTCAGCCGTGTGACTAGGTGGACAAAGTGAGGATAGCAGACTTGGTCCAGTGCAATCAATAGGTGGTATTAAAGAGGCCTCAGTACAGTCGGCTCTAGTAATAGAAGAAAGAAAAAAACAGTTACCAATATAATACATACAAGTATATATAACACATTGGTCATGTTAACAGTACGTATCCACCTAGGGGAGAGATGCACCAAACCTATAAACAGTAGTCACATGGAATACAATGCGATGAGTCTGGTACGGACGACCTAATCCATGATCTAAATGGGAAAAGAAGGGGGTAAATGTGACTAGGGGAGAAATTACTGTCTAGGTAAGTGTTCAGAGAAATGACGCCAAATCGTTGTCTCTATTGAGGCCCAAAGGGTGAAGGGTCTCCAAGGTGTGGATCCAAAAAGCCTTCCTCCGTTTCAGGCGGGCCACCCGATCCCCACCACGGCGAATGGGGGGGATATATTCAATAACCTGAAACTGTAATTGTGAGACATTATGGCCTTGGGTATTGAAGTGTGATGGGATGGGTAACAGCAGGTTTTTGCAACGGACCGTTGATTTGTGCTTGGAGACACGATCACGTATAGGTTGCGTAGTCTCCCCCACGTATAGAAGTCCACATGGGCATTTGATCAGGTATATGACCCAAGATGAGGCACAGGTAAAATAGTCTGGAATGCGAAATGTTTTACCTGAGCGAGGATGGTGAAAGGAGGAGCCCTTGAGGACGTTATGGCATTGTGAACAGTTGAGGCACGGGAAGGTCCCTGTGCGTGGATTTTGTAAAAACCATTTGCGGGCGGACGGTGTACCAGACCCCAAGTCTGCCCTCACCAAGGAGTCCTTAAGGTTAGGTGGGCGTTTGAAGCAGGGGAGAAAAGGGTTTTGAAATTCAGCAACATTAGGGTAGGCTTTGGACAGTAGGTGCCAGTTTTGACGTATGGACCTATGTAAGATATAAGCAAATGGGTGGTAAGAGTGTATAAACGGGACCCGATTAGTGGCTCTATTGGGTCGCGGAGGCGACGGTGAGGCGGCTTTTTCTAGAACTGATGGCGGGTATCCACGTTGGGAAAATTTAGTAGCCATTTCTTGAAGACGAAGTGGTCGTAAGTCCGTATCGGACACAATTCTTGAGACCCGATGGAATTGGGACTTGGGTACCGAATTCTTAGTAGCAGGAGGATGGAAACTTGTAAAATGTAACAAGCTGTTACGATCGGTACTTTTAATGTACAGGTCAGTAGTGATAGAGCCGTTTGGTTGGAGAATGACCATGGTGTCAAGAAAATTGATCCGAGTAGGATCATGTGACATGGTAAAAGAAATACCCGGCCAGGCTGTGTTGAGCCAATCGAAGAAGGACGCGAGGGCTTCCAACGAGCCCCCCCATATGCAAAAGACATCGTCAATGTAGCGTCTCCATAGGATAACGTTATCGCGGAAAAGAGAATGAGAGTATATCTGGCTCTCCTCAAAATCGGCCATGTAGCAATTGGCATATGGGGGCGCTACGTTGGAGCCCATCGCGGTACCCCGGGTTTGTAAGTAAAAATCGTCCTGAAACAGGAAATAGTTGCGAGTGAGAATGATGGTCAACAGTTCAATGCACAAATTGATATGATCAGGTAGAAAGCCAGATTGTGTAAGAAGTTTATGGATGGAGTTGATGCCCTCTATGTGTGGAATAGACGTGTACAAATCTTTTACGTCCATGGTAACCAGTGTGGAATGTGGAGGAATGGGTCCTACTTCTTTAAGAATATCAAGGAAGGATCCCGTATCAAGGATGAAGGACTTGGATGACCTTATCAATGGGGTTAAGATTTTCTCAAGGTAAATTGCTAAAGGGGAGAGAATGGAGTCGGTGGAGGCAACTATAGGCCTCCCTGGCGGTTTCTCCAGATTTTTGTGGATTTTGGGAATAGTGTAAAAAACAGGAATGACTGGGTGTGGGTTGGTGAGGAATTCACATGTTTTCAGATCGAGGACCCCCAATTCAGTATATTTCAGAAGTGTGTCTGAAATGATTTGCCGGGTAGCGGCCGTGGGATCCCGTTGTAGCTTGACATAAACTGTGGAATTGTCTAATTGACGTCTGATTTCAAGGAGTTAATCTGACTTGTTCATTATAACCAGGGCACCCCCTTTATCAGCAGGTTTAAAGACTAGGCTGGTAACGTTTTGTAGGCCTTGTAGGGCCTGACGTTCAGTAGAGGAGAGATTGGGGGGAAAAAACAGTCTGCCCCTTCTAATGTCCTCACATAGTGATCTAAATGAGTCTTTTATGAAACCTATAAAGGATTCCATGGCGTGTGAGCCATGTGGGGGCCTAAAATGGCTCTTAGTGTGGAGGCCCAAACTACGTGAGGAAAGGGTATGGTCTGGTGATACTGTTGAAGACTGTATGGGGGCTGGCTCTGTGGATGTAGCAAAAAAGGCCTTCAATCTGAGAGTACGAAAGAATCATTGGAGATCCATTTCGAGATCAAATGTATGACATTGATACGAAGGGCAAAAAGATAGTCCCTTCTGTAGTACCTTATATTCCGCCACCCCAAGTAGTCTATCAGAAATGTTTATCACCAGCGGATTGGCACCTGAGATCTCGTGATCCTCACTTGATCTGAGTCTCTTCCTGTGTCCGTGGCCGCACCTCGTTGTCTTCTTCGCGGGAAGCGTGATCGTTGGCCTAAAAAACGGGGTGGGAGGGTTGCAGGGGTTCCTTGTTCTTGTTCCGAGCCTGATGTTGAGTAGTCGAGGGAGGTACGCGGAGGCTGGCGGGATGTATTGCGTCGACTGTAAAAGTTGTCTTGCCATCTGTATACCTGTTGGCGTTCGTAGTCCTCCGTGTCCCTGTTGAATTTAATACGCTTCCTTTCCTCCGTCTCCCACCGGTGCTTCTCAATGTTCTTGGATATTTGATCTCTGAGGATTGTAAGTTCTTCGGGAGAACCGGACGAGGAAAGCTGGGCCTCGATGGTTTTAATAGCCTCGGAGCTCGTGGAGATCGCCTTCTGCAGGTGCTCAATAGTCAGGGTGATAATGTCAAAAGAACACTTCTTCTCACATTTTTCTTCTGTTTACCCTCAGCGTATTACCAGCCCGGAGTTCCTTTAAGGTACGCCAGATCTGGTATCCCCCCTCACCATTCCATTACCTATCGGCGTTAGTTTAATATCACTTTCTCATGATCTCTAGACGCCGCTCCCATTAGTGCCCCGAGACTCTATGGTCTCCTTGCCTTTTCTACAATATAGTACGGTACGTGCCTCACATTCCCTATTTTCTTTCTTTTTTACTCTTCGGTTACTCTACATTGTGGATCATTTCAGTGCCTCGGTACTCGGTGCGGTCCTCTTCAACTTATATGTCGCTTATTCATTTGACCTGAATCTTAAATCGATGCTGTTCTTTCTTCATATGAACTATGTAAATACTTTGTTTTTTTGTAAAACGATTTTGTTTATATTTAGTTTGATATTCATTTTTATTTTTGGTTATTTGTTTTTTCACATGTAGTTACTGATGAAGGTCCGTATGTGGGACCGAAACGTTTATTGGGTACTACAATAAAATTTGCACAAAAGCATCAAGTTGAGTGCTAGGTTCTTTTTATCATTTGCATGAAGGTGTGGGAACCTAACCTTAGCACCATTCTATCAGTAGTGCACACGTTTTTTCTATTTAGTATTTGCCCACTGACAAAGACATGAACAGATCGGTGCCCCAGATCGATGTTGATTGACAGCCATTTTGAATTTCTTCCATTTTCTTACTATTGCACTAACAGTTGTCTCCTTCCCACCTAGCATATTACTTATGGTTTTGTAGCCCATTCCAGCTTTCTGCAGGTCTCTGATCTTGTCCCTGACATCTTTATAAAGCTCTTTGGTTTTGCCCATTTTATAGAGGTTAGAGTCTGACTGAGTCTGTGAACAGGAGTCTTTTATAAAGGTGACTATGTAAGACAGCTGTCTTTAATGCAGGTAACAAGTTGATTAGGAACATCTAACTGGTCTGTAGGAGCCAGAACTCTTGGTTGGTTTGCAAGGGATCAAATACTTATTTCTCATTGCAAAATGCAAATAAATTTCTACTAGTTGGCCAGTGAGAAATTTTCGCACATTGGTTGTCTGGGGTGCAGGTAATTTCAGGAAAATGAAGCTGGTCAAATGTAAATATATTTAATGAGATGATGAACACAGAGAGGTAAGTGTGTCACTGACATACATACATGTGTTTTCACGAATATTTGAGCCCACTGATCCATATGTCCATTTTGAAAGTCGGCGAGAAAATCTCGCCATACGGATGTCATACAGATGTCACATGGATGCTTACATGTGAGAAAATTGCATCCTCGTATTGCACATGGATGACATACGGATCACTGTTCAGGGAACATATCTGCGATTGCCGTCCGTGTAAAACAGACCGATTTTTTTTTTTTAATACGTTGTGTGTGACTCCAGCCTAAAGGAGATCCCCCAACATTAAACAAAATGGTATTTTACTTACTGATCAGAAGGGGTCTGATTGTCAGGACTTGGCAAAAGAACAGGGGCAGCAGCATTTTTTCCCCTCCACAGCAGCACTGCCATCTATCTGCAGTGTAGGGAAGTGCAACACAGCCCTGTGTATGTGAACGGAGCAGCTCCCTGTACAGCAGTGCCACTTTGACAGTAATAATGATGAAGAATTGACCCCATAACTGAGTGTATTTACACTATTGTATAATTGGGATTATCCCTTTAAAAAAAAAGTAATATCTGCAGATTATTTTACCTTTTTTTCCCCTACGGTTGGATTTTTTTTTGTCAATTTTTGCAAGGTTGTTTCCACAAATCTCGCCCATCGGGAAACAATGTGCAGTCTGAGTTATGTCAATGCTGTAGTTTTTTACTTGGAACCACAGGTGACTCCTGGTCACCAATAAGCTGCAACCTTAGAAGGAAGATAGACTTTTTAATGACTGTCCAATAATACGGAAAATCTGATGGTTCAGAACCTGTCTGGTTCCTTTTAGGCTGTATTCATTTATGTCTTCAGCTTTAAAGCTGACGTCTTAAACAGGCAAAGTTTTACTTTTATTCTACTTCCACATATGTAGCAAATATTTTATATGTACCTGCCTGAAATCAACTGGGCAAGGTGTTTGGCAAGCTGGAAATCCCCCAAGGCAAATGTTAGGATTTGTTTCAGCTTTGTGGTAGTATGCTTTGGGGTAGTGTGGTGCCACCTGCAGGTCATTTTTCCTTACTGCAGATTTATGAAAATTTATGTTTAAAGTGTATTTTGTGATCACATCGTGGATGTGTGGTTTGTTTGGCTATTTTCTTGCTGAAGGGGGCAAGTTTACCTTTCAAATGGTGTATCACTTGTGTGTGGGTGCAACATGAATGGAGATACAAAGTGATCACCAAACAAGTGTGTTTTTAAATAATATAGAAGCATATTTTATACAATGTGATTTCTGGATTTTATTTTTGATATTCTATCTCTCACTGTTAAAATAAAACTACCCTTAAAATGATAGACTCATGTCTTTGTCAGTGGGCAAACTTACAAAATCTAAATTTGATTTAAAACTAGATAAGCTCTATACAGATTTTTCAACTCCTAAAATGTTGATAAAGAGCACTAAATCAAACAAATTAGTGAAACATATTACACTGTAATTTTTTTATTGATAAAAATGAGCCAATATCACATATCTATGAATGACATAAGTATGTGCTTTGCTTTCAGTATCTGGTGCGGTTAAGGTAAGGATTATGATTTGGCCATCTGAAAATTTTAACTTGTATTCTTATTTTTCTTATTTTTCTTTTCTTTTTTCTTTCTTGTAAAACAAATTGAATGAAAGTGACATCCACACCCCTGCTTTTTCCATCTATTCACCTGCATTCTGCTGCATTACAATTGGAACATATTCATTTGGAGTACAGATGATAGCAATTAAAGGGTCAGCACCTGGCCCTTCTGAGAGTCATGCAAATGAGAACAATCTAATGCAACAGCTTGTTCCCAGAGTCAAGTGCCGAGTCTCTCACTACCATCATCTGTACTCCAAATGAGTACATTCGACTAAAAGCAGGCAAATAGATGGGAGAAAAGTAGGGGTTTGGAAGCCACTTACATGAAATTTGTTCACAGGAATGAAGACAAATCTTCTAATAAAATGACTTGCAAAGTTCAATAATTTCCATGCTGGACAAAGTTATAAAAAAATAAATAAAACTTTAGGTAGTATTTAAAACTAAAAATCTACATAAGTTTTAAGTTGTTCTCCATATTAGTAGCTATATTAATGTTACAAAAATGGTTAGAGGGAAAAAAAAATTTCCTTTCTTGGCGCTTCCGGAAGACAAGGATAGTTTGAAGGTGGAGATAATTTGCTCAGTACCAAATTTATTAGGACACTTTAATACGAACAATACAACGCGTTTCAGCCCACAACGGCCTTCATCAGGTATAATATGTGCTTTTAAAATTGTTTTAAAAGAAAGTTATCTTTATAGACTGGTGACTCCTAACACAGAGCAGGGGTGTGCCTGAATTAATTAGGATTAACACTCCACCCCAAGAGAGTCAGTGTGATTTTAAACCAATCCTGGTGTATCAAATGTTATAATGGTATAATAAAAAAAAATATATATATATATATATATATGTAAATAAATATACAAGACATATTATAAATTGTAAAGTTACACAATAAATCCTTTCAAAAAGTATTTAAAAAACAATTAAATTACATATCGTCTTAGCAAAATGTAAAATTTAAAAGTTAGGAAAGGAGAAAATAATAAAATAAAAAATAAAAAGTAAAAAATAAAAATAAAATAAATGAATAAATAAATTAATAAATATGCGAAGCACATTATAAACTGCAAAATTACACAGTGGATCCTGTAATCCTTTCCACAAATATTTATAAAACAATTCAATTACATGACATTTTAGCAGAATTCAGAAGGGAGAAAATATACATATACTTATACGCACATACATTCATATATATATAAATATACATATATATATATATACAGTGGGGCAAAAAAGTATTTAGTCAGCCAGCAATAGTGCAAGTTCCACCACTTAAAAAGATGAGAGGCGTCTGTAATTTACATCATAGGTAGACCTCAACTATGGGAGACAAACTGAGAAAAAAAAAATCCAGAAAATCACATTGTCTGTCTTTTTAACATTTTATTTGCATATTATGGTGGAAAATAAGTATTTGGTCCGAAACAAACAATCAAGATTTCAGGCTCTCACAGACCTGTAACTTCTTTAAGAGTCTCCTCTTTCCTCCACTCATTACCTGTAGTAATGGCACCTGTTTAAACTTGTTATCAGTATAAAAAGACACCTGTGCACACCCTCAAACAGTCTGACTCCAAACTCCACTATGGTGAAGACCAAAGAGCTGTCAAAGGACACCAGAAACAAAATTGTGGCCCTGCACCAGGCTGGGAAGACTGAATCTGCAATAGCCAACCAGCTTGGAGTGAAAAAATCAACAGTGGGAGCAATAATTAGAAAATGGAAGACATACAAGACCACTGATAATCTCCCTCGATCTGGGGCTCCACGCAAAATCCCAACCCGTGGGGTCAGAATGATCACAAGAACGGTGAGCAAAAATCCCAGAACCACGCGGGGGGACCTAGTGAATGAACTGCAGAGAGCTGGGACCAATGTAACAAGGCCTACCATAAGTAACACACTACGCCACCATGGACTCAGATCCTGCAGTGCCAGACGTGTCCCACTGCTTAAGCCAGTACATGTCCGGGCCCATCTGAAGTTTGCTAGAGAGCATTTGGATGATCCAGAGGAGTTTTGGGAGAATGTCCTATGGTCTGATGAAACCAAACTGGAACTGTTTGGTAGAAACACAACTTGTCGTGTTTGGAGGAAAAACACGAGTTGCATCCATCAAACACCATACCTACTGTAAAGCATGGTGGTGGAAACATCATGCTTTGGGGCTGTTTCTCTGCAAAGGGGCCAGGACGACTGATCCGGGTACATGAAAGAATGAATGGGGCCATGTATCGTGAGATTTTGAGTGCAAACCTCCTTCCATCAGCAAGGGCATTGAAGATGAAACGTGGCTGGGTCTTTCAAAATGACAATAATCCAAAGCACACCGCCAGGGCAACGAAGGAGTGGCTTCGTAAGAAGCATTTCAAGGTCCTGGAGTGGCCTAGCCAGTCTCCAGATCTCAACCCTATAGAAAACCTTTGGAGGGAGTTGAAAGTCCGTGTTGCCAAGCTAAAAGCCAAAAACATCACTGCTCTAGAGGAGATCTGCATGGAGGAATGGGCCAACATACCAACAACAGTGTGTGGCAACCTTGTGAAGACTTACAGAAAACGTTTGACCTCTGTCATTGCCAACAAAGGATATATTACAAAGTATTGAGATGAAATTTTGTTTCTGACCAAATACTTATTTTCCACCATAATATGCAAATAAAATGTTAAAAAAACAGACAATGTGATTTTCTGGATTTTTTTTTCTCAGTTTGTCTACCATAGTTGAGGTCTACCTATGATGTAAATTACAGACGCCTCTCATCTTTTTAAGTGGTGGAACTTGCACTATTGCTGACTGACTAAATACTTTTTTGCCCCACTGTATATATATATATATATATATATATATATATATATATATATATACCCCTTATTTATCTTTCCTCCTTTTTCTCACTTCTTCTCTCCCTTTTCCCCTTCATCTTTCATTTAACCCTTCTCCCTCCTCCTCCCCTCTCCATTGCGAATCTCTATACATTTTTTGTAATGTTTGAAAATTTGACATAAAGGTAACCCCTGTGGAGCAAATACCACAGAATGACATCAACAGAATCCAGAAATTAAATAGAAAGGAGTCCTATTGGATTTTCCGATTGAAAACCTTATATCCTGATGGCCTCAATGAAACAGTGGAAAATGTAGAGATTTGCAATGGAGAGGGGAGGAGGAGGGAGAGGGAGAAGAGTTAAATGAAAGATGAAGGGGAAAAGGGAGAGACGAAGCGAGAAAAAGGAGGAAAGATAAAAAAGGGGAGTATATATATATATATATATATATATATATATATATATATATGTAAATGTGGCACCCCTAGGGGTATTTGCCACAAAAATAGTTACTGACAGTAAGTACAAATACTAAAATAGCAAGACTGCCCTACCACCTCCGGCCAGAAGGGGGAGCTCCAGAGACTCCCCTTGATCCATTCTGGTCTGAGAGAAGAAATGGCAGTTGGGCTAAGGAGCTGAAAGTGAGAGGTCATACAGTTGAATCTCTAACAGCCCTGTGACTGTTACCAGGCCTAAATCACCGGCCTGAGGAGAAGAGGGATAGAGAAAAAGGACATTGTGAGAACCGGGTAGCATTAATCACTACCCAGAACAGGCGCAAAGACGGATACCGGATCCGTGGCTGTATTCATTACATATAATACAGCAACCGGAAAAACGTGAGGTGATATCAGCTTCACTAGGGTCGGATGCAGCAACAGACACAGAGTTCAGCGGTACTCCCAGAGGGGGTAAACCGATAAAAGGACTCGGGTTGCCCGTCGAACCAGGACCCGGAGGGGACAGATTGGGCCGGCAGCCAGTTCACATACAGCAGCAGGGCCACACAGAAATTGCGCACAATAAGAGGCGAAGACCCCGGCAGGGTCAAAGTAACTCAGAGTTCCCATACAGACTCCGGTGACAGGACTGGTTGTAAATCCTTTTATGTTAAAGTAAACTGGTTAAACGTTTCAGTGCCTCAGTCTTTCATTTGGACAATAGCCATCTATCCAGGATCGGGATTGTCACCGCTGGGAGAACCTGCTGCTGATCAAGTAAGTGCCTGTCCCCTCATGATACCCCTTACACTGTGCATTGCCTGAGGCCACAGCACCGGGTCAAGCCACCCGTGACATCCCCCTCAAGAGACAGACTCCATTGGTCCGGTGCTGGGTATCCCGGTCTCCTGGGCGTCACAATTGGCGTCACGAACAGGATCTAGCCAGCCCGTATACCGGGTATTGTGTGCCGTGATTGGAGCCCAAAACTGTGAAAACTTGGATGAAAAATCTTGAAAATTGACTTTATTAAAGAAAAATCCATTCTCCATTGAAAACTATTGAAAGTGACTTTTCCCCATTGGTTATAATGGAGTAAAGATGGCCGCCATCCCCTGAAGTAATCACTTCATAACCGTTAGGCACGAGACTGTTAATTGAGCTACGCCATCACCTGAGCCCCAGTCTAACTGAAAAACTTCAGAATCCGCCATTACAGAGCGTGGTGGGTGGGAGCAGCAGGGGGCGTGTCATTGTGGGCGGCACCAAGCTGAGCGCTCTGACATCAGAGCAAGGGGAAAATCGATCCTGCTGCACAGCGGAACGAATCTACACTATCCCGACGGAAGCGGAGGACCGGAAGGGTCCGGATTAACTAAGGGGGCACAGTATGTCGCAGCACGGAGACGCCGCAGCACCCGGCGACGCTAATGCAGCTGAAAGACAGAGTGTCGATAGAGAGTCCGGTAGCGCAGCGGTGCAAGGAGTGGCGCCCATCATGCCGGTGCTGATGCCATATACCCCGGGTGGCCCATGGCTTCCAATGTATGAAGGTGAGCCTAATACCCTTGACGATTTCAGAGAAAAGATGCTGGCCCATTTTGACATGTTCCCTGTGGGTGAAGTTCAGCGTGTTAGTCTCCTGATGATGCAGTTAAGTGGCCATGCTAAGCGAGAAGTCACAGCATGGGCAGCTGATCTAAAAGGCACTGTTGAACGCATATTTGCTGGATTAAAAGCTACATTTGAAACCACTGCCAGCAGCAAAGCTAAAGTACGATTCTTTAATTGCAAACAAAAAGTTAATGAGGGCGTGAGAGACTTTGCCTTAAACCTGCAGGAAGCCCTTAAATCACTTACACTGGCTGAACCCATTTTTAACACCGGAGCGGATAAACTGCTAAGAGATCAATTTATTGAGGGACTCTACACCCCTTCTCACCGGGGGCATGTGAGCATGCTTGTTTTTAAGAACCCTGAATTGACATTTGCCCAATTAAAGGAGAGCGTTATACGTCTCCAGCTGGCAGAGGCACCTCGGGATCAGGATCCTGCGCAACTCATGGCAGAGGCTCCTCAACAACATGGAGTACCAGTGACATCAGCTATGTCCGGGGCCATTGCTAAGCCCCTGGGGCCCAGTACTAATGAGGCTCTTCAACAAAAGCTTGACTCTTTAACTGATGTTGTTGCTTCAATGGCTAAAACCATGCAGGAGATGAGAGGACCCAAGATGGAGTTGTCAAACCGTAGAGAAGGTGTTCCATGGATGAGACCCCAGAGATACCCGACATGGAGAGGACGACCCCGCGACCGCTACCAACCGGATGGACAGCCCATTTGCCGCCGTTGCCAGCAGCCAGGCCACTTTGCACGAGATTGTGATTTAAACGGGAATCCCCTGGGAATGCGGGCCGCTTCGCAGGAATGAACTTTCAAGGCCCAACACCCTGGCACGACAAGTACATCGGAGGACGACCCATTATCCCTATCGTGCTGGACGGAATGCCCCTCAACGCTTTGCTGGACACAGGTTCCCAGATTTCATCTATACCGTATATCCTTTATAAGAGGTACTGGGCTGATGCAGATATTGATAAAGGGCCCTCTGATGTTGAACTAGATATATGGGCCAGTAATGGTAAGTTGGTACCGAAACTAGGATTCAGGGAGATGACCATAAAGATTGGTAAAGTAGAATTGAAGAAACAGGGTATAATTGTTGTTGATGTTGACCGGCGGAACTGTGAACCAACTGTATTGATAGGAATGAATGTGTTAGAGAACTGCTTTTCCGAAGTCATTTCTGTCTTACAGCAAATTGCTGAAACTGCCCAATCCTGCCAGCAGAGAGTTCTCCGGAGAGAAATAAAAGTATTGATGTTAAGGCAACAGGTAGAAGTTGCAGGTGGAGAAATCGGCAGTGTGAGGGTAAGTGATCCAACGTCTATTGTAATCCCACCAAAAACAGAAATGCTGGTATGGTGTAGAGCAGCCATTGGTACTAAGGGACGAGATTATCAAGCCTTAATAGAACCAGTGTACACCGACAGCAGGCCCACTATACTCACAGCACGAGAGATAGTCGAGGTACACCGGGGACGAGTGCCGGTACGACTTTTGAACTGTGGAGAGGAAGAGGTCACTTTGCCAAGGTATGCTACAATGGCAAAGCTATATACTGTTGACAACAATGCCATCACAACCATTGAGCCCTTAGAACCAACCTGTCAGGTGGAAGGCAATGGCTCAGATGGAGAAATGGAGGATTGGTGCCAACAGCTACACGTGGGCATAAATTCAACACCTACCCATCAAAAACAAGGGGTGTATAGGCTAGTGACGGAATATGAACAAGTCTTCAGTAAACACCCATTGGACTTCGGACGGATAGAAGGGGTAGAACACACAATCCCCACAGGTGACCATCCCCCAATAAAAGAAAGATATAGACCCATACCGCCCGCTCACTATCAATGTGCAAAAGATATGCTGAGGGAAATGAAACAGGCCGGGGTAATAAG